>NW_006408532.1:2220986-2313804 GCF_000296735.1 Chrysochloris asiatica | reverse complement strand
AAAAAAAAAGATATCTACTACAGATTGTTCTCTCTCATTATACACTCTCCTCTGACAATTTCATGTATATACAGCAGGGGTGGGGAATGTCCAGCCCATCGGTCTTATATGGCCCACAAAATGATTTGGTCTGGCCCTGCCAAGGCAACCTTAGTTCCCACCATCACATTATAGCAGACTAATTTTTTTTTTAAGATTTTATTGTGAGGTTTACATGGGAGAACATCAGCTTTACACTCATCCTATCATATTTTGTTTCATTGCAATGATTACAGTCCTCTGCGTGCACCATCAAATAACCAAAGGGAGCAGGCTAATTTTTAAGTTGATAGTTTTGTATTCCCCTATAATGATGTTATAAATATCCGAATGGCCCTAGGCAGAATTAAAGGTTTCTCATCCATGGTCTACAACATCCCTGCAGAAGATTCCGGAGTCAATCTAAAGACACAGTTACATGCTCCTGATGTTCATTGCCTCAGATACCAACTTGCAAAAACACTTAGAAACACCTACAGTCAGCAAGCTGTTCTCTGGGAACACAGTTGCTCTGTAGGATAAGCACTGGACTACAAACCACGAGGTAGGCGATTTGAGTCCAGTTTAGATACTACTACTCAGTTGAGACTCTACCTTCCTCTGCACCCTCTGGATCTAGGCTCCCTCTTGAAAGCTTGTAAGCCAGTCACTTCCTTGCCTTTGTAGCCATCCCATTTTGGGTAGCCAATGTCCAAGTTGCCCATCCCTGACTCAGTTCTCTTTACCTACCATATTTCCTCATAGTGTTGACTGCTCTGTATTGAAATTATATCAGTGATGTCTGTCTCCTGACTGCTTGTGAGATAACTTGAAGGGCACAGAAGAACGCTCATTTATTTATTCAGTGAATAAATGTCAAGAGATTATTCTTAGCATGAAGTAATAATTATTAAATAATCAATCACTATCTAGTTTATACTGCCATTTTCAAAAGTTAATTTGTTTAGAATTATAGTGCATGGATCCAGAGTATTAATGAAAAATCTCACTGGATCTGTATTTTTTTCCCAGAGAGAAGACTTCTCAGACCAATCAACTTTTTCTTTTTTTTTGTAAGTGAATAAGGAAACCTTAAGAGTTCCCAATAACAGTCCAAATAGATCAAACTGTAGATTTTCAGGTCTTTCCTCCAATTACACAACATAAATTTGCACTAATATGAAAATTATTTTTATCACAAATAGAAACCTGATTCCTATGAGTCCTGGTGTGGCACCGTGAGTTAATGCGCCAGACTGCAAACCTGTTTGAACTGCAAGATTGTTGGTTGAAGCTCACCAGCTGCTCCTTGGAAACCCTATATAGAGTCGCTATGGGTCGGAACTGACTCAATGGCACTTAACAACAATAAACATATAAGAGATCCACCACTCGTCTGTCAGTTTGTCGTACTGTAGTGGCTTGTGAGTTGCTGTGATTCTGAAAGCTATGCCTCTGGTGGTTTAAATACCAACAGTGACACCTATGATGGACAAGTTTCAGATGAGCTTCCAGACTAAGAATAGGAAAAAGGAGTGACGAATTACTTCCGAATATTTAGTCACTGAAAACCTTACGAATAGCAGAGAAACACTGTCAGATATAGTGCTAGAAAATGAGCCCCTCAGGTTGGAAGGCACCCAAAATGCTACTGGGGAAGAACTGCCTCCTCACAGTAGAGTTGACTGTGATGACGCAAATGGATTAAAGCCCTTCATTTGCTGATGGGGCACAACTCAAAATGAAGAGAAACAGCTGTAAACATCCACTGGAAATCGGAACATGGAATGTATGAAGTATGAATCTAGGAAATTTGAAAGTTGTCAAAAATGAAATGGAATGCATAAACATCGATATCTTAGGCATTACTGAGCTGAAATTAACTGGTATTGGCCATTTTTAATCTGATGACCACATGGTTTACTATACCAGAAATTTCAGATTGAACAGGAATGGTATTGCATTCATTGTCAAAAAGAACATATCCAGATCAGTCATGAGGTACAACGCTATCTGTGATAGAATAATTATCCATGCGACTACAGGGAAGACCACTATTATTCAAATTTACGCACCAACCACTAAAACCAGTGAAGATGAAATTGACGAATTCTACCAACTTCTTCAATCTGAAATCGATCAAACATGCAATCAAGTTGTATTGATCATTACTGGTGATTGGATTGCAAAGGTTGGGAGCATAGAGGAGGGATCAGTAGTTGGAACATACGTCCTCAGTGATAGAAATAATGTTGGAGAATGCATGATAGAATTCTGCAAAATCAATGCTTTGCTCATTTCATATACCTTTTTTAGACAGCATAAGAGACAACATACACATGGACCTCACCAGATGGACTACATAGAAATCAAATTGAGTACATCTGTGGAACGAGTCAATGGAAAAGCTCCATATCATCAGTCAAAACAAGGCCGGGGCAGACTGTGGAACAGACCATCAATTGCTCATATGCAAATGCAAACTGAAGCTGAAGAAAAGGAAAACAAGTCCACTAGAGCCAAATTAGGACCTTGAATATAACCCACCTGAATTTAGGAATCATCTGAAGAACAGATTTGATACACTAAAGACTGAAGACCAGAAGAGTTATGGGATGACATCAAGAAAATCATACAGGTGGAAAGCAAAAAGTCATTAAGATGACAAGAAAGAAGGTGATAGTGGTGCTTATGTGCCGTGGAGTTGGTTCTGACTCATAGTGACCCTGTACAGGTTTTTGAGGCTGTAAATCTTTATGGGAGCAGAAAGCCTCATCTTTCTCCCGCGGAGCAGCTGGTAGTTTTGAACTGCTGACCTTGCAGTTTGCAGCCCGATTTTGTAACCACTGTGCTACCAGAGCTCTGAAGGAAAAGGTCAAAATGGATGTCAGAAGAGACATTGAAACTTGCTATCCAGTATAGATTTTAAGGCAAATGGAAGAAATGAGGAGGAGGTGGAGGTACAAGAGATGAACTGAAATTTTCAAAGATCAGCCTGAGAAGATAAAGCCAAATATTTAAAACAAAATGTGCAAAAATCTGGAATCAGAAAACCAAAAAGAAAGAACACGCTTAGCATTTCTCAAGTTGGGGGAACTGAAGAAAAAATTCAAGCCTTGACTTTTGTTATTCAAAGATTCTCTAGGCAAAAAGCATCAAGAGAAGATGGAAGAAATATACAGAGAAACTATACCAAAAGGAAATGGTTAATGTTCAACCGTTTCAAGAGGTAGCTTATGCTCAAGAACCAATGATACTTAGGGAACAAGTCCAAGGTGCATTGAAGGAATTGGCAAAGAACAAGCACCAGGAATTAATGGAATAAAAATTGAAATTTTTCTAGAAAGTGAGGCGGCACAGGAGGCACTCACTCATCTATGCCAAGAAATTTGGAAGACAACTATCTGGCTGACTGATTGGAAGAGATCTGTATTTGTGCCCATTTCAAAGAGAGGGAAATCATCGGACAATCTCTTTGGTATCTCATGCGAGTAAAGTTTTGCTAAAGGTAATACAGAAACGGCTACAATCATACATTGACAGAGAACTTACAGAGGTTCAAGCCAGATTCAGAAGAGGCCATGGAACGAGGGATATCATTCATTGTTGATGTCTGATGGATCTTGGCTGAAAGCAGAGAATATCAGAAAGACATTTACCTGTGCTTTATTGACTACACAAAGGATTTCGATTGTGTGGATCACGACAAGCTATGGACAACATTGTGAAGTATGATTATTCCAGAGTACTTAATTGTGCTCATGAGGAATCTGTACCTGGACCAAGAGGCAGTTGTTCAAACAGAACATGGGAACACTGAATGCTTTAAAATTAAGAAAGGTGTACGACAAAGTTGTATTCTTTCACCATACTTACTCAACCTGTATGCTGAGCAAATAATCTGAGAATCCGGGTTATATGAAGAAAAACATGGCATAAGGATTGGAGGAAGACTCATTAGCAACCTGTGATATGCAGATGATACAGCCTTGCTTGCTGAAAGTGAAGAGGACTTAAACATTTACTGATGAAGCTCAGAGAGCAGCAGTCAAGAAATCAAACAAAAGATCTTTTTAAAGTGTTGAAAAGCAAACATGTCAGCTTGAGGACTAAGGTGCGCCTGACCCAAGCCATGGTATTTTCAATAACCTCATATGCACACGAAAGCTGGACAGTGAATAAGGAAGACCGGAGAAGAATAGATGCTTTTGAGTTGAGGAGAATATTAGAAGTGCAGCCAGAGTGCTGCTTGGAGTCCAGAATGGCCAAACTTCATCTCTCATAATTGGGACATATTGTCAGGAGGGACCAGTCCCTGGAGAAGGACTTCACGTGTGGTAAGTTGGAGGGTCAGAGAAAAAGAAGGAAGACCCCCCCAATGAAATGGATTGGCCAAGTGCCAGAATCGATGGACTCAAGCATGGCAACAGTAGTGAGGTTGACCCAGGATCGGACAGTGTTTTGTTCTGTTGTGCATAAGGTAGCTATGAGTCGGTACCGACTCTGTGGCACCTAACAACAGCAACAGCAAAGAAGAGATAGGAAGAATGATGGGAAATTTGACAATGATTATGGGGATTAATCATGGTTGTACAACATGATTAATGTAACTGATATCTCTAAATTATACACATGAAAAATGTTGAATTGATAAAACGTTATGTATTTTACAGCAGTTTTAAAAAGAAATAAGAAGCTAGAAATTGAGATGTGGATTTTTATTATCTTTCTCCTTAATTTCATTCTGGATGTTGAATGATGAAGGTAGCCTTTTCCTGTATTCATTTTCCGTGGCTTCAGCTAACTATGATTTGTGAACCATTTCATTTTTGTTTCAAAGCCATGGCAGTTGATGGTGTCAGTAACATTTTGTTTGTATTTTCCCCATATTTTATTCAGTGACCAGGAATTAGTTGTTTTCATTCAACTAATGCCATTTTTTTAGAAATGTCCTCTGAGGAACTCCATGTGTGGTCTTTGGCAATGGATTTTTATAGTGTTATGTGCATTGGAGGAGGGATTTTAAAAAATCATGTTTTACTTCTGTAAAAATTGTGTTAGTGAAATTAACTCATAATAAGAGTTCCTGTTTAAAATTCAATTCTACCATGCCACTTTTTTTTTTAATATTAAAAATTTTTTTTTCTTTCTTATGTCTATAGCCACTGATCACTGATAGTAGAAGCTGTAAATATTTGCATGAAAATTTGTATTTCAGTTGGCAACATTTACATATATAATAACATGTAATACATATAAAGATACATATAAATGTACATAATATATATATTTTTTCTTTGGTTTTGTTCATTTGGTCTTTCATTCAAGCTTTACTACATTTTTCATTTCCCACCAACTTTTTGAAGCCCCCCTCATATTAGTTCTGGAGAAGCTACAGCATCGTGCTTTATTTTGTGCTTTCTTAGATTTCCCCAGAACACTTATAACTTAAACCTTTACACCACATTTTGAAGGCTTTGTTTCAGCAGTGATAGCTTGTGCAGTTGAGTGGAGCGTCAGTATACAGAATGTGCAACCTATCAGGGAGTTGGACCCATTAATCCAGTTGAAGCAGATTCTTTTTGTTTTTAATACCCTTTAGTCAAGCAACATCCAGATTGCCTTAATTGTCACATCATTTTGATCAAGTGAGCAGCTGTATTCTTATTTCCTAAATCTGCCTTTTCTCACAGTCTGAAAAGCAAGTTTTGATAAAAATCATTTTCTAAAATGTAATTCATGTAACCTGAACCCTTGGAATGGGTAAAATGTCCTTCTTGGGGTGGAAGAGGTATTTTTATAAAAGCAGGCTGAGAAGAGGTATGAGAATAATAAAGAGGCCTTTTTGTATCAGGTTTGAGTTTAATCAGATTGCTAAAGTAGAAATAGTTTATGATGTGAAGGATGGTTAAGAATACATGCCATGTGTTCATTGTTTTAGAGATTTTGTTGTTGGAACTATTGTTATTTCTTTGATGAAAAAATACAATAAAATACATTCCTTCCTTCTCTTCCTGTGCCCTACTGCCATAGAAAGTACTTTGGTATACTGAGAAATCTGCTTTTGTAAAACTGGTGATGTATGGTGATGTTATGTGCTTTGGAGTTGATTCTGACTCATGGAGACCCTAAGGTTTCTGAGGTTGCAAATCTTTATGGAAGCAGAAAGCCTCATCTTTTTCCTATGGAACTGCTTGTAGTTTCAAGCTGAAATTCAGCACCATTACTTCCTTGCTTGTGACTTTGGGCAAATCAATTTAGTTTTCAAACTTAGACAAGTCACTTTTCTCTTAATAAAAATGAAATACATAAGAATAATTTAAATTGTTTCTTTTTAACTTTGCATACAAGTTTTTATTTTGAAATTATGTCCGGGTTACTTTTCATCCCCCTAAAAGTTTTTGGTCTTGTGTCTTTTTAAAATGCACATGAATCTTCCCTAGTTAAAATCTAAATAAACTTGAAACAATTGCGTTTTCCTAAAAAATAGTGTTTATCACTCATGAATGTAGTGTGATACATAACTTATTTTTTTGCCACTCATTTTGATTTTTGCCCTACCTGGTTCATTAAAAAGAGCTCTGGTTGCGTAGTAGTTAATGAATTGGGCTGCTAACCTCAAGATCAGCAGTTTGAAACTACCTGCGGTTCCATGGGAGAAAGATGAGGCTTTCTGTTCCATTAAAGATTTACAGCCTTGAAACCCTATAACAGGGTCGTTCTGGGTCGGGATTGACTCGACAGCACTTACCAGCAACAGCAACAACATCTACCCTTTTTACAGAGGGGATAGGATTGAGACCTGATTTGAAGACTCATTCCCTCTCAATTGGTATTTTGAGCTACTACCTCCATAAATACAGGTCAAGTACATCAAATTGTAGCAATTTATACTTGTTTCCTTAAAGAAACTTTTACCTTCCTTTAAGTTTGGCCCAAATTTTGTTTGCAGATGCCCAGACTCTTTTGTTTATTTTCTTCTGTAAGTTGTTTCAGTACTCATCTCATACAAACTTTCAAAACTGAAGTCTGTCATGGATTATTTCATAGGCAGAGCCATTACTGATTTGCAAATGATTTACCACATAATGCACTGCCACTTGTCTATATGACAGAATCATTTCACATGCATTCTCAATGTCGTCAGCTATGGGCATGGATGGGCTTTTTTTTTCACTCACCCTCATGTATGCATTTTAGAATTAGGTTGTCAGCCTGCTGGGATTTTTAATGGGATTTAACTGAATCATTATAGTAATGAGATTTTCAATTCATTAACATAGCTCATCTCCCCATTTACTTAAACATTTTTCAAATCTTTTTAGTGATATTTCTTATTAAATAAGTATAGTAGTTTCTCCACAAAGGACTTATGACTTTTTAGATTGGGTCCTATGTATTACCTTTTTTTTTTTTTTTTAATGTTTTGTAAATGGTACCTTTTAAACTTTTCTTTGTTGTATGTGACCGTGACCAGTTTGTAGAAATATGACCAATATGATTAATTGTTGTATATTTCTTGGTTTACTACACAGGCTAGGACCTATATGGTACATTGTTGAATAAACATGTTATTCTTGTTTTGTTTCTAATCTCAAAAAAAAAAAACTATTTAAAAATATCATCATTAAGATGATATTTGGTATAAACATGTTTAGATGATCTATATCATATTTAAGATGTCCCCTCCTATTACTAATTTGTTGAGATTTTGTAATAAATGAATGTTGAATTTTATCAAGGCAGTATTTATTACTTTAAGATGGATTTATTTTTTAAAACAAAATACCAGAATGTTTCATACAGTTGTAATTTTTTATCACGTTCTCATGTGACAGAAAACCTTCCTGTCTTTAATAACAATAGCAACAACTAAAATTTATTATATGCCATTTCCTGTTGAGTTGATTCCAACTCATGGTGATCCCCATGTGTGTCAGAGTAGAACTGTGCTCCATAGAATTTTTCAATGGCTAATTTTTCAAAAGTAGATTAACAGGCCTTTCTTATAAGGCATATCTGGATGGACTCAAACCTCCAATGTTTAACCATTTCTATCACCCAGGGGCTTCAACAATTATTATATACTTACTGTGTACTCTTTGGCAGTGGGTTTTGTTCCTTGATTTAGTACACATTGTGCTAAGAAGTAGACTACAATTTGAAAAGGCCTCAGAGTTCCTTGCTCTGCTGTCTACTAACTTTTGAAACCTTAGGTATATTTCTTAGCCTCTGTGTGTTTCCGGTTCCTAAACTGTAAAATGGGGATAGTAATAGTGTCTACCACATATTATTGTTGTGAAGGATGAATGAGATATATGTGATACATTTAGAACAGAATTTACTACATAATAAGTACCATGGACATGTTAACTATTACCTAGTTCTCCTATTAAGTTCTTTTCTGACAGAACATCCTATTGAGTTGACACTAAATATGTCATTTAATCCTTAGCAACAACATTGATATCATTAAGTGTGGTCGTGTTGGTTCTAACTCACAGCTACCCTGTGTAAAGTTTCTGAGGAGCAACTGGTGGGTTTGAACCACTGACCATGTGGTTTGCAGTCCAGTTCTTATCCACAGTCCATTATGTGAGTACTATTATCTCTGTTTCATAGTTGATACTCAGGCTTAAGGAAGTAGACTATTTGACCATAGTCACAAAGCTAGGAAGTAGCAGAACTAGAATTCCTACCCTGTACATCTTAACCACCAGGCCAGCGTTCCACCATACACATGCAAACACAGACCTAAAAATGTACACACTTGAGGGAGAACAAACAAGATGGCAGATTGGGTAGAAATGCAGTGAGGAGCTCCATCAGCAACAACACAGAATACCGGACCAAGTAGGCTCAGGGATGGTGCCAGAACTATGAACCATATGTAAAGGAATATTTAGAAGTTGGAAGCCTTACAGCTAGGGGAATTTGTAGCAGAAGCAAGAAATCCATTGCTTTCTAATCCAAGATGCTCAACTGCTCCCGGAGCTGCCATCTTGGGTCAGACCAAGCGGGGGAAGGATCAGAGCAGCCACAGACACCTGACAGAACTACGGAGGTAGTGTGGACACACTTTTTTTTACATCTGTTCATTGGTCTTTGGCTACTGCGCACCTCCATTCAGGTAGCTAGAGGGGGTGCTTGAGCGAGTGGATACTCCACCCCTACCCCCGGATGGTTCTACTATGCATATGCACAGATCTCCTTGACATCTAAAGTGACAGTTTCCACTTAAAACCAAACAGCAGTGCAAAATGGCCACAGCCGGCCCTGAACTGTTTATCACTAGGAAAATGGCCTAAATGGGGATTCTGGAATGGGACAGGCAGACTAAAAGGGAAATAGACTGAAAATTAAATCCTGAGGTTCATCACAACAACCAACAGCGGCATCTTGAAATTTCTCAGGAAGAAGAGTAATAAGGGAAGCCCATTTCCTGATCACATCTACCTGGAGGCAATCAGAAAGCATAAATAAGGAAGAAGTCAGGAAAGTGCTACAGGACCAATCAAGATAGATACAGCATTAGAAACAATTCAGAACCTACAGAAAGAGATCTAAATGATTAATAATAGAATATCAGAAACGGACAATACATTGAAAGGGCAAAGAATTAGAATTAAAGAGATAGAAGCCAGAACTAGTGAGCTAAAAGATAAATCTCTCAACACTACTGAGATAAAGAACAAACACAAAAAAGGATAAAAAAAAATCTGAAGAAGGCCTAAGATTCATGTTGGACAACATGAAGAGGAATAACTTAAGAATCGTTGGCATTCCAGAACAGGAAGAATCACACAAGTCCACAGAGGATACAGTTGAAGAGCTTTTGGAAGAAAATGTCCCTAACATCCTGAAAAGTGAAAAGATAAGCATTCAAGAAGTTCAATGAACCCCAGGATGGATAGACCCTAAAAGACAATCACCAAGACATATAATAATCAAGCTCTCCAAATTCAAAGATAAGGACAGAATTCTTAAAGCAGCAAAGGAAAAGAGAAATGTAGCATAGAAAGGCAAGCAAATTAGATTAAGCTCGGATATCTGAACAGAAACCATGCAGGCAAGAAGGCAATGGGGAGACATATATAAAACCCTGAAAGAAAAAAACTGCCACCCAAGAATCCTCTACCCAGCAAAGCTGTCAATCAAATATGATGGTGTAGTCAAAACATTCCAGGATAAACAGAAGCTAAGGGATTTTGCCAAAGCCAACCCTTGCTATGAAAAACATCCTAAAGGAAGTTCTGTGGACTGAGAACCAACAAGGCAGCATCAACCTGAACACAATCGACAAATGGAAGAGTCAAGAACAGAATAAAATTATAAGAACAGAGGATCTGGGAGGTCAGTCTATAATCAAAACAATTACAATGTGAAAGAAGGTAAACACAGAGGAACAAAGATCCACGTGGTGGGAAGGTCAGGTAGATTACTGGATAAAATAGACGGTCTTAAATGGAGGGTAGAACTAATGGAATATAAGGTAACCGCAGTGAAGTTGAGGTAGGGGGTTTAGTTTGGGTGTTGGGGAGGGCAATACAAGAAGTGGGGAGGAGGCAGAAGAACAAGATAGATAGGGGAACACTGAGACAGGTTTGCATGGCCTGGTGGGACAGAGGTGAATAGTGAAGCATACTCAACCTTGGGACAACAGGGCTCTGGGATACAGGGATCTAGGTATAGCTTGAAGAGGGTAAGTAATACTAAAATCCTTGACTGCCTTATAAATATTAGTTTCCCTTGCCTACTAATGTAAAATAAACACATGAGTGGGATATGTTGGAAAACATGATTAGAGGGCTAGAGCTGAGAGTGAAGCATCCAGCTGATATGAAGTGAGGGGAAATGCACAAGAGCACCCAAACTTGCAGACAGTACCCATTTGACCCAGCCTCAATGGCTTGATAATCAAAACTCAAATAGAGGAAGATTACCAAAAAAAAAAAAAAATTGTTTTTGATAAATCAAACGGGTAAATTGCTACAATTTGATGAACTTGACCTATACTCATGGAGGTAGTAACTCCAAATACCAACAGAGTGGGAAGGAGTCTTCATATCAAGTACCAAAGCTATCTCTTCTGTACACTGGGTAGATAGGGACGGGCAACTTAGACATTGGCTACCTAAAATTAGGGGGCAATAAAGGCACGAAGTGACTGGCTTATAAGGTTTCAAGAGGGGAGTTAGTTTAAGAGTGTGAGGGGGAAGAAAGAGTCCCCACTGAATAGTTTTTATCTTGTGTAGAAAGGTCTGGTTTAAAAAAGAGATGGGGATAAGATTCATAAGATTGAATAGTAAGTAATTGTTATCATGGCTAATTGTAACTGTCACAATTATAAAGATAGTAGTTTTGTAATAAAAACAGTGTAGTGGTTAATCTTACAATCCAGAGCTAGAGGACCCTAGGACCATCTAGGGAGAAGAGCACAAGCAGAATGTGGGACCTTATCCAGAGAAGCTGAGACACCAGAGACGGAGGTAGAGTTGGGGACATGGAGAGAGGGAGCAGCTGAGGACTCTAGATTCATGGAAAGATAGGGCCTAAAAGCCAGTGGTTAGGAGGCAGACTTGCAGAATGTGCCCTTTGGATGTTTAAATTATTATGTATGCCTGAGTGTTTTTTGTTTTCGTTTTTTAAAAAAAGCTAAAGTGAATAGAAAGAAATACAACAGGTGTATGATTTGTTGAATGTAAAACTGACGATCTGCCCTGTAAACTTTTACTCAGTCCACAATAAAAACCTTTAAAAAAATAAAACGTACACATTTTACAGTTTCACACTATATTGTGTCTTTACTATATGTGATATACTTCGTTTTCATTTATTCATTTTTTAAAAACCTCTAGTCATGATGCCTTACCATGTATCAATTTTTCTTTATACATTCTTTCAACAAAATGAGCTTCTTGTATGTGGCAAACATGGTGACAGATGTTAATGTATTTGAGACTTCCTGTACAGCTGACCTTGACTTGATACACATGATTAGATATAACTGAGATACGCTGTCACTTCAAGAAAAAAGAAAAAAAGAACCTAAGGGTTGTAAAATTCTGGTCAGATTAATGAGTAGATTTATTTATAAATACCTTTCTTCTCATATACTTTTTAAAAAAATCTTAAATGACAGAACATCCATTTATTATTTGAGTATATGTAAGCCAGTATTTAGAAAAATGTTGTGAGGGGTCTGTACAATTGGTTCAGATTGTTACATTGCCAATATCAACTGCTTTATTTATAATTTCCATTATTTCTGTTTAGCATTTCTGTCTCTGAAAGTTAATGTATCCTCAGAGATCCTAACTAAGGTCTACATCTGCTTTGCCTGTCTCATTAGGAATGCTAATGTTTGAAGACATCACATTTAGGATGGCAGTTCCTGTTAGAATATTTTCCCGCCTATCTGTCTTTCCCCTTTTACTTCTTCCCTCCCTCCTTCCTTTATTTTGACTGTTCCTAAGCGTTGGAATACTATACCAAAGACCAAGCATGTTACTTTTTTCTAATAATTTTATTGTTAACTACCCTTGAGTCAGTTCCAAATCATAGCAACCCTGTATAGGGTTCCTAAGAAATGGCTGTGGATTTGAACTTCTGACCCAGTCACTAGCATTCCAGTACTTATTGCTCATGTATAAAACCCCAAACAAATTCACATCCATTTAGTCAATTTTGACTCATAGTGACCCTATAGGATAAAGTAGAACTGCCCCACAGGGTTTCCAAGACTGTAAAGTCTACCTAAGTGGATTGCCACATCTTCCTAATGCTCATGGAGAGTGTTACATTTATTTTATCCTGAGTAACTGGGAAGCTCCTGTTAGGATATTTTGTAGGAGTAAAGTCATGAACAGACAATGACTCTTGCATTTAGAGAGGTGGAACGCAACTCTCTACCCATCTTAATAGTCTTGCTGAAACTTAATGAGCTATATTCACTGTTTTAGTAAGGAATGAGATTCTTCTCAAAGGAAATCCAAGTTAGAGAGGGGTTTCCAACATCAAATCTAAGACACAGGGTTACATGCTTATTGTACCTGCCCCCTTTCTGCTACCTTAACTTGACTAACTGCTGCTCATGCTTTGGAACTTACCTATTTTATAAAGTCTGCCATCATTCCCTTGCTGACAGGATACTGAAGTACTTCTCTGTGCTAGTAGTTTGGGGTTTTTTGGTTAAAAAAGGAAAAAGGCAATTAAGCAGTAATATTGTTTTAATATTTACTAAGTGGTTCTGATTTTTGTCTTTTTTATTTTGATGTGAAGGTGTATTAATTGCCTTTGAGGTTACCCTGTAATTTTCTTTCAGAGGTTTATATATGTCACTGCATTGTCTTCTTGTCTTCATAGTTTTTGCTGAGCAATCAGAACTTAGTATTACTAGTTTTCCTTTGTTGTTGTTGTTGTTGTTGTTAAGTGCTGCCGAGTCGATTCTGACCCATAGCGACCCTGTACAGGGTTTCTGAGGCTATAAATCTTTACGGGAGCAGAAAGTCTCATCTTTCTTCCGCGGAACAGTTGGTAGTTTCGAACTACTGACTTTGCTGTTCGCAGCCCGATTTGTAACCACTACGCTACCAGAGCGCCTTAGTTTTCCTTTGTAGGTTAACTTTTCATTTTTCCTGAGTTGCTGTCATGATTTGTTCCTTATTTTTATAAATCTATAATGAAGTCAATTACAAAGCAAAAAGAATGAATAGTGTAGACACTGAACTTCCAAATGGCAAGGCAGTCAAGTAGATTTTGAGATGAAACAGACCATGTTAAAAGGGGGAAAATAATAAATTACAGGATAACCTCAAAGACAATTAATACACCTTCACATCTAAAGGAAAATCGGAAACATTTAGTAGATATAAAAGCAACAGCAATGAATAAAATGAAAAGAAACCCCACAAACACAATGAATTCAGTACAGAAATTTATGTGGAACAAAGAAAATAGCAACACCACACACACACACACAGAGCAAAATGACAGCAGTTAATTCATACCTACTGATAATTACACAGAATGTAAATGGATTAAATGTGCCAATCAAGAGACAGAGAGTAGTAGAATGGATACAAATTTGTTACGTATATACAATGGAATACTAGAAAGCATTGAAGAATGATGGCGTAGATGAAAAACACCTTGTAACATGGATGAACCTGGAGAATATTATGCTGGGTGAAATTAGTCAATTACAAAAGGACAACTACTGTATGAGAGACCACTGTTGTAAAAAGTTAAGATAGGGTCATGCTACTCAAAAAAACATTCTACGATGGTTACTAGGGATGTGAGGAAAGGGGAAATTATTCACTGTGTAGAGAGAGTAGACACATGTTAACTTGGGTGATGGGGAAAGCAATATACAACAAAGAGGGATGTTGGCACAGGAAAGATGAAGGCAGTGCAAGACAGGGAAAAGAGCAAGATTTAAAGTGAATAGAGGGCTCTGGTAGCATAGTGGTTACGAATCGGGCTGCGAACCTTAAGGACAGCGGTTCGAAACTACCAGCCGCTCCGCGGGAGAAAGATGAGGCTTTCTACTCCCGTAAAGATTTACAGCCTCGGAAACCCTGTACAGGGTCGCTATGGGTCGGAACCGACTCGATGGAACTTAACAACAACAAGAGGTAAATACAGTTAACTGATGGCACATGGAAGGGATTGCAATCATTGTAATGATATTAAGTGTGTAATTTGTTGAATGTGGGATTGATGATCTGTTCTATACACTTTCACTCAATTAACAATAAAAAGTTTTTTAAAAAGCAAACAAATATTGAGAACTGAATACATTGTTTTTCTTAATATAAGATTGAATTAGCTTTGTTTAATTTCACATTTTATGAGAAAACTTAAAGCTCAGAGAGATAAAGAAACTTAATCTTGGTTATACATCTTGCCAAAGGGGAAGTTGAAATGATAATTCAAGACCCTCAAATTTAAGGCTGTTTTACCATTTGCGTCATCATGCTCAGCTCTACTTTGAAGAGGCAACTCTTCCCCAGTTGCATTTTGAGTGCCTTCCAACCTGAGGGGCCTATCTTCCGGAACTATAACTGACAACATTCTGGTGCTTTTCATTCATGTTTCAGTATTCAATAATCTGATCCTGCAGTGTTTCACTGCTATTCATAAGGTTTTCAGTGACTGAATATTTGACGTAGTCCATCTCTCCTCCTTCCTAGTCTGTCTTTGTCTGGAAGCTCAGCTGAAACCTGTCTACCATGGGTGAGCCTGCTGATACTTAAAATACCCATGGCATGCCTCCTAGAATCACAGCAATAAGCAAGCCTCTGCAATGTGACAAACTGACAGACGAGTGGTAGATATTTGAATCACTAGAGATGTGCAAGTAGAATGCCTGACATTCCCTTATCTTGGAATATTGTAGAAGGAATGTATGCTTTGGTTAAGGGACTGTTCAAGACAATTTCTAAGACTTTCTAATCCTAAAAATCCTATAATATGTGAATAATAATGCCTCTCATGGTTGTTATAATGAATAAATAAATAATACAGAATGTGTGAACGCTTCTTTTACATTAAATAGTACATAGTTGGTTCTCACTGAAAGGTTCTCACCTTATCTGTAAGATAGGAATCATCCTTGGCCCATTGTAGTGTGAGTGAGGTAATCAGTGTACTTAACTATTCTTCAAGTATCCTTTATAAGAATAGGAGGTAGTCAGATACCATTAGGGTTGTTTTATTTTAATTTGTTCATTTACAAAGGGAGAGCTTGAGTTTTGGGGTTTCTTTATTTTGTCATGTTTAAAGTGAGAAAGGACTTGAGTTACCTGTGTATAAAATGGATAGGTATACTTTGGGGTTCCAGTACTAGTTCCTTCACTACCTGGTTGACTGTTGAGGGTAATATTACTTAATGATCCTCAGTTTTCTCACATGTGACACTGTGACCACAAGGTCTGTTTGAACCACAGGGTTGGTCGGTGGCGGTTAAAACTCACCAGCCGCTCCTTGGAGAGCCTATACAGGGTCATAATGGCACTTAACAACAACAACAGCAAAATGATACCTCATTTAGGTATATTATGGTGATTCAACATGTTAATATACATTAAGTGCCTGATGCATAGGCAGACACCTAATTGCTTGATTAACAATAGTTGCTACTGTTATGCTCTTTTCCCACAGCTATGAGAGAAGTTTGCTGAAGGCTGCTTTTAAGGATTGAAAGGTTGATCTGGAGAACACCTTTGTCTTATGCCCTTGAGAAACTTCCTTTGGCATAAACCTGTGTTGTTTATGGATACATAATAAAGCAATAAGAGTTGTTGTTAAGTGTTATGGAGTCAATGCCAACTTATAGTGATCCTGTATAGGCAATAAGAGTGGCTGTGGCCAAACAGGGAAGCAGTCAGAGAGCTCTGAGGGAATCGTGTCTCTTCCTGCCTATCAGTGAAGAAATGATAGAACTCAAAGAAGTTTATGGAAGATGAATGAAAAGATACTGGATTTTTTTCCATGCATGTTTTGAAGTCCTCTTATATGTCCATATCATTCAGTGAAGAAATAGATTTTTTACTTCAATGTGCCGTTTTTGAACTGTGATGAAATATGCAAGACGTCATGTTAGAAGATGAACATATTCTTACAGGATCTGTATTCAGTGAGGTCCTTTGCTTTGGATCCAGATGCTGTACAGAATGTCCTATGAATGCCTTATGAAGAGATTGTTGTACTGCAGTTCAGATACCGACAGATCAGAACAAGCTACTTCCTAGAGATCAGAAAAAGCCACTTCCTTAGAAGGACAAGGTACTTAACGTTTTTTGAGCCCTTATTTTCATGTTCACAGAATGGTGATAACACTTATATTCACCTATGAGGTTAGGAGAATTATGTAAATCCATGCAAATAAAATATAGTGTTAAGGTGTGGTAGGTGTTCGGTGAAGTCATATCAGCGAAGAAAGGAAAGTAGGTCCTCGTAGAGATTAACTAATTTTTAAGAGAATTCTAACAGGACTCTGGTTTATATTATAACGTGAGTATATAGAAATATTGAATGAAAAATTGAAGGTTTTAACTTAAAATAAGAAAAAAATAGATTGTTCTGTAACCTATGGTGACTTCCCAGTATTATCCCAAGCCCAGGCATGGTTGACACCACTCAGTTTTCATGTCTGGCCTTTCCCTTGTTCACTTTTTTTAAGTTTGCTTTTGTAACTGTTCTCTAATGTATACTACCTTTAATTTTCTTTGTGTTTTCAAAAGGAAAAGTAAAGGAATGCTCATTACTTTAATTTGTTGTTAAGTACCATTGAGACTCATAGCGATCCTATATAGTGTTTCTAAGGAGTACCTGGTACGTATCAACCACCAACCTTGCAGCTAACAGTCCAGGGCTTATCACCACACTCATAAGGGCACCACACTCATTTTAATAGGTTGTCTTAGTAGAGTTTTTGTTGTAAGTCATAAACTCATTTAAGTTAGCTTGAGAAAAATAGTGTATGAGGGAGCTTTAGAAAGTTCGTGGAAATATTCCATTATATTTTAATTCTATTTTTTCTATGAATTTCTTGAAGCACTCTCAAATTTCAAGAAGACAGGAGTATCAGTTTGTTTGCTCAGGTTAGAAAATGCAACTAAACCTTAGAAAGATAAGTTACTAGAAATTAGTCCTTAAGAATCTACACAATTCCTCTTTCCATGTCTTCCTCCCAACCTGCCATTTGCTATGTGACTTTGGATAAGGGCCTTAATATGTCTGTTGTGCCATTTGAGGGAAAAAATAATTAGTTTTCTTTGATTATTGGAACAGATTATTACAAAGTGGGCATCTTAAAACAATAAAAATTTGTTCTCTCATAGTTCAAAAGATCAAAAATCCAAAATTTGTATCACTGGGCCCCAAATCAAGATGTTGGCAGGACTGCACTGCTTCAAGAGGCTTTAAGGGAGAATCTGTTCTCTGCCTCCTCCAGTTTCTGGTGGCTGCTGACATTCCTTGGCTTGTGACCAACTGCCTTCTTTGTGTACATAAGTTTTCTTTGAATCAAATAACCCTCTATTTCTCTCTTATAAAGACACTTGTGATTGCATATAAGGCCCATTTGGGTAATACAGATTAATCAGTCTCCTGATCAAAACCCTTAATTTAATCGCATCTGCAAAAATCCTTTTACCTTAAAAAGTAACATTTATGGGCTCCCGGGATTAGGACCTATTATCATTGGGAGGCCAATACAAATAGAGATCATAAGATTTCTCTCAGATGTAGCATATAATACTTAAAAAATAGTTGTAATCAAACTGATTTCAACTCATAATGAACTTGTGTGTGTGAGACTAGACTTGTGCTCTACAATTTGCAATGACTAATTTGTCAGAGATGGTTTTCTAGAGATTTTTTTTTTGGTGTGTGTGTGTGTTTTAATGTTTTATTGTGAATTATGTGTTAGTTTACATGTGAGAACATTAGTTTTACATTCATCCTATTGTATATTGTTTCATTGCCATGGTTACAATCCCCTCCATGCATCATCAGTCAACCAAAGGGTATACCCCACAAGCCTGCCCCCCAGTCATCAGCACACAGCCTCTCTCCCTCTCTGGGTCTGTTCATTGGTCCCCCACTGTCTGCGCACCTCCATTCTGGTGACTAGAGGGGTCCCTAAGTGAGTGGACACACCCAACCCACAATACTGGTGGGTTCTTCTGCCATGCATGCGCATAGATACTCTCAGCCCAAGAGCTAGCCCTGAACTGTTTTTTATTTTCAATACGGAAAAGGGATGTGGAGAGGGAAAGAGTTTAAAATCAAAACAGACCGAAAATTAAATTTAATCCTGAGGTACAGCATAACAACCAACAGTGGCATCTTGAAATCTCTTAGGCATCTTTGAAGGCAAGAAGCTGAAAAGAGGACATTAAAGCCATACTCATATTAGGCTACAGATTTTTTTTCTCTCTCTTCTTTTCCTCCTGTTCCTTTACTGCAATTATAGACTACAGTATCCATTCTAGTTTGTTTGTTTGTTTGTTTTTCCCTGTTGCTGTTTTACTGTTTTAGGCTCCTCCTTCTACCATTGGGGAACTCTTTCTCTCCCTTTATTACCTAAGAAGACACAGCAACTGCTGCCATATAGTCAGGCTACAATCACACTCTATAAAACACCAAAATCCAGGCAAGAACCAATACCAATGGCCATACACCAGGGAGGCAGACAACACCTGTGAAAGTTACTCTGAGTTAAGCAGTAGGAAGAATGAAAAGGGAAGCCCACATCCTGATCACATCTACCTGGAAGCAATCAGAAAGCATGAAATATACCAAAACACATACTCAATTAAAGTATTAAGACCACAGATAAAACACTAAACATGTCCACGAAGCAAAAGCAGATGACCATATCAGCACATGTTCAGAAACAAGATAAAACGTCTGAGAGAAATGACCTGTAGGTAGACCTGGACTACATTCTGGAAGGAGGGCAGGGCCTTGGAAATGCATGAGAAGGAATTCAGAAAAATGATTACAAAATGTTTCAAAACACTTTACAATGGAGTTGAGAAAAATAGGGAAGAAGTCAGGAAAGCGTGACAGGAACAATCAAATAAGATAGATACAGCATTGGAAACAATTCAAAACCTACAGAAAGACGTCCAGATGATCAATAATAGAATATCAGAAATAGAAAATACTCTGAAAGGGCAAAGCAGCAGAACAGACGAGATGGAATGCAGAACCAGTGAGCTGGAAGACAAATTTCTCAATACCACTAAGACAGAAGAGCAAACACAAAAAAGGATTAAAAAACCTGAAGGTCTAAGATTCATGTTGGACAACATGAAGAGGAATAACTTAAGAATATTGGCATTCCAGAACAAGAAGAATCACACAAGTCCACAGAGGAAATACTTGAAGAACTTCTGGAAGAAAATTTCTCTAACATCCTGAAAAGTGAAAAGACAAACATTCAAGGAGCTCAACGAACCCTAGGAAGGATAGACCCCAAAAGAAAATCACCGAGACATATCATAATCAAGCTCTCCAAAATCAAAGATAAGGAGACACTCCTGAAAGCAGCTAGAGAAAACAGAAGTGTTACATACAAAGGCAAGCAAGTCAGATTAAGCTCGGATCTCTCAGCAGAAACCATACAAGCAAGAAGGCAATGGGGAGACGTATATAAAACTCTGAAAGAAAAAAACTGCCAACCAAGAATCCTTTATTCAGGAAAGCTATCAATCAAGTATGATAGTGTAATCAAAACATTCCAGGATAAACAGAAGCTAAGGAATTTTGCCAAAGCCAACACTGTGTTACACAACATTCTAAAAGGAGTTCTATGGACTGAGAACCAACAAGAACAGACAACAACCAGAGACTGACATACTTGGCAGCACCTCCCAGAATTAAATCGACAAAAGAAAGAGTCGAGAACAGAACAAAACTATAAGAACAAACTCAGAGTATCTGGGAGGTTAGTCTATGATCAAATCAATTACATAGTAAAAGAAGGTAAACACGTAGGTACAGAGATCCAGATGGTGAGAAGGTCAGGTAGATTACAGGATAAAATAGACTGCACTAAATGAAGAGAAAAGTTAGTAGACAATAAGGTAATCTCAAAGAAAATTAACACTTCACAACATACCAAGAAAATGAAAATCCAAGAACATGGAAACATTAAAACTTTCAAGAAAGAACACAAAAAGCATGAATTCAACAGAGGAAGACACAGAGAACAAAGAAAGCAGCAAAACCACACACACACACACACAAAACACCCATAATGGCAGTAATTAATCTATACCTTTAGCGTAGTGGTTATGAATTGGGCTGTTTATCTCATGGTCAGCAGTTGGAAACTACCAGCTGTTCCACGGCAGAAAGATGAGTCCTTCTGGTCCCATAAAGATTTAAAGCCTCGGAAACCCTGTACAGGTTCTCTATGAGTCGGAACCGATTCCACGGCCATTAAAACAATAACAATCAATAATTACACTGAATGCAAATGGATTGAATGAACCTTTTAAGAAATGGAGGGTGGCAGAATGGATAAGATAACAAGATCGTTCAATATGCTGTCTGTAAGAGACACATCTCACACACAGAGACAAAAACAGATTAAAAGTCAAAGAATGAAAAAAAATATACCCAGCTAATTGCAATAAAAATTGAACAGTAGTGGCAGTACTAATCTCTGATAAAATAAACTTTAAGGCAGAAACCAGCATAATAGATAAAGATGAACATTATCTCCTAATTAAAGGGACTATTGAACAAGATAACATAACCATATTAAATATCTATGCTCCCAGTGAGAGAGCTTGAAAATATATAGAACAAACTCTAATAGATTTGAAGATAGAAATACATGAATCTACCATAATAGTGGGTGATTTTAATACACCGCTTTGAAAATTGGATAGAACAACCAGACAGACACTTGACAAAGACACAGAAGAACTAAACAACACAGTGAGCCAACTGGACCTCATAGATGTGTACAGAGCATTCAAACCAACAACAGCAGAATACACATTCTTTTCCAGTGCACATGGAACATTCTCCATAATAGACCATGTCTTAGGCCACAAAACAAATCTCCATAAATTTACAAATATCAAAATACTACAAAGGATCTTCTCAGACCACAAAGCTATCAAATTAGAAATCAACAATAGGAATAACAAGGAAATAAAATCAAATACATGGACACTGCTGAAAAGCGACTGGGGTAGTAGAAAAAATTAAACGTGAATTCACGAAGTTCCTAGAAACAAATGAGAACGAAAACACAGCATATCAAAATCTTTGGGACACGGCAAAAGCGGTGTTGAGAGGACAATTTATTGCAATAAATGCACACATCCAAAAAGAAGAAAGAACCAAAACTGACACATTAACACAGCATCTACAACTATTAGAAACAGACCAACAGAGGTAACCTACAGCCTCCAAAAGAAAAGAAATAATAAAGATTAGAGCAGAAATAAATGAGATAGAAAAAGTATAGAAAGAATCAATAGGACAAGAAGCTGGTTTTATGAAAGGAGTAACAAAATTGACTGACCATTGGCAAACCTAACAAAAGAAAAGAGGGAGAAGACACAACGCACATTAAAAACTGTATGGGCGATGTCACAATGGAACCAAAGGAAATCAAAAGGATAATAACAGAATACTATGAAGAGTTGTAATCCAACAAATTTGAAAACTTAGAAGGGATGGATATATTTTTAGAAAAACACGACCTACCTAAACTCACACAGAGTGAAGTAGAAAACCTGAACAGACCCATAACAAAAGAAGAAATTGATCAGGTCATCAAAAAACTCCAGGGCCCTGATGGCTTCACTGGTGAGTTCTATGAGACATTCAGGGAAGAGTTGTCACCAATTCTACTGAAATTATTCCAGAAGATAGAGGAGGATGGAAAACTTCCTAATACATTTTATAAAGCAAGAATAACCCTCATACCAAAACCAGGGAAGAACGTCACTAAGAAAGAAAATTATAGACCAGTATCCCTCATGAACATAGATATAAAAATTCTCAACAAAATCCTAGCCAACAGAATCCAGCAGCACATCAAAAAGGTATCAGGGATACAAGGATGGTACAAAACTAGAAAAACAATGTAATCCATGATAAAAAATAAGGAAAAGGACAAGAACTACAGGATCATATTGATTGATGCAGAAAAGGCATTTGACAAAATCAAACATCCATTCCTGATAGAAGCACTCAACAAAGTAGGAATTGAAGGGAAAATTCCTCAACATAATCAAGAGCATATATACAAAACCAACAGCCTACATTACTCTTCAATGGAGAGAAACTGAAAGCCTTCCCTCTGTGAACAGGAAGCAGACAAGGATGCCCTTTGTCACCACTCCTATTCAATATTGTGCTGGAAGTCTTAGCCAGAGCTATAAGGCAAGAAAGGGAACTTAAAGGCATCCAAATTGGCAAAAAGGAAGTAAAACTCTCTATTTACAGACAATATGATCCTATACGTAGAAAACCCCAAAGACTCAGTGAAAAAACTACTAGACTCACTGGAAGATTCAGCAAAATGGCAGGATATAAGATCAACATAAAAAAATCAGCTGGTCAACACCGATAAGGAGAAGTGAGGGAAAAACAGCAATGAAACAGTGAGCTAAGCCCTACAACGTTCAATAGACGTCTGTGAACCCGGGTGAAGACCTGGTTGGCCAGCAGTGTGGCAAGACCTGGGGACTCTTGGGCCCAGACTCTTGGGCTTGTGACATAGCCACAGAGGACTAGAGTGGAGAGTGAAACATCCAGCTGATAAGAAGAGAGGGCATATGCATAAGAATACCCACACTTGCAGATAATACCTACTTGCCCTGGCTTCGATGACTGGATGATCGGAGCTCAATCAGAAGTAAAAAGAAGAGGGGAAAAAAAAAAATTCTCATACAATTTGATGAACTTGACCTACACCTATGGAAGCAGTAGCTCAAAAGAGGGAACAAGTCCTTACAGCAAGAATCATTCCCACCCCCTCCACACACAGAGTAGACAGGGATGGGCAATATGGATATTGGCTACCCAAAATGGGGGTGGGGGGCTACAAAGGCAAGAAGTGACTGGCTTACAAGCTTTCAAGAGGGAACCTAGATCCAGAGGGCCTGGAGGAAGGTAGACCCTCCAGTGAGTAGTATTCAATCTGACTAGGCGGGGCTGATGCAATGAAATACAGATGGGTCTCTTGTGGTACAATAGTGAATAATTGTTATCAGGACTGACTATGAGGGTTGGAAGTGTAAGGGTGGATGTTTTATAGCAAGGAGGGGAGTGATTGACTTTTCAGTCTAGGAGCGGAGGTTCCTAGGACCATCAAGGGAAAAGAGCAGAGACCGGGACCCTACCCAGAGAAGCAGTGATGCCTGAAATGGAACCGGAGATAATGACGTGGATCTATGGAGCAGCTGGAGACTCTAGACCCAGAGAGGGAGAGCGACTGTGTGCTGAAGACCTGGGGGACACGGAGGAAGGATTGCATGGAGGGGATTGTAACCATGGCAATGAGATGATATACGACAGAATGAATGTAAAACTAATGTTCTCCCATGTAAACTGTTACATAATTCACAATAAATCATTTAAGAAAAAAAAAAAATCAGCTGGATTCCTCTATATCAAAAAGGACAGCGCTGAAAAGGACATTAGGAAAGCAATACCATTTACAATAGCCAACCCAAGGATGAAATACCTAGGAATAAATGTAACCAGAGAAACAAAGGACCTATACAAGGAAAACTACAAAACACTACTACAAAAAACCAAAAGATATCTACAAAAATGGAAGACTATACCATGCTCCTGGATAGGAAGACTTAACATTGTGAAAATGTCAATGCTGCCCAAAGGAATTTACACATATAATGCAATCCCAATCCAGATTCCAACGACATTCTTCAAAGAGGTGGAAAAAACTATTACAAACTTTATATGGAAAGGAAAGAGACCCAAGATAAGCAAAGTACTGCTTGAGAAAAAGAATAATGTTGGAAACCTCTCACTCCCTGACCTCAAAATTTTTTACATGGCTACAGTGGTCAAAACAGCTTGGTATAGGTACAGTGATCAATGGAACAGAATCGAGAATCCAGACTTCACCCATCCACATACAGACAACTAATTTTTGACAAAGTACCTAAATATATCACGTGGGGAGGTGACAGTCTCGTCAACAGATGGTGTTGGCAGAACTGAAAAACGATATGCAAAAGATTGAAACAAGACTTTCACCTCACACCTTATACAAAAACCAACTCCACATGGATTAAAGACCTAAATATGAATCCCAGGCAAGAACTGACTGGCTTACAAACTTTCAAGAGGGAGCCTAGATCCAGAGGGCATAGAGGAGGTAGAATCTCCACTGAATAGTATCCAATCTGTCTGGGCAGGGCTGATGAAAGGAGATGCGGATAGGACTTTTATGATACAATAGTGAATAATTGTTATCAGGACTGATTCTGAGGGTTGTAAATGTAAAGGTAGACGTTTTGTAGCAAAAGGAGGGGAGTGATTGACTTTGCAGTCTAGGAGTGGAGGTCCCTGGGACCATCAAGGGAGAAAAGTGGAGTACAGGACACTACACAGAGAAGCAGTGACACCAGAGATGGAGGCAGAGACAATGACATGGAGAGATGGAGCAGCTGGGGACTTTAGACACAGAGAGGGAGGACAGGGAGAGAGGTTGTGTGCTGACGGGGAGTGGGAGGGGTGGGGGGATGGTGGCAGGCTTACAGGGTATACCCTTTGGTTGGTTGACGATGCATGGACTGGATTATAACCATGGCAATGAAACAATATATGTTAGGATGAATGTAAAGCTAATATTCTCCCATGTAAACTATCACATAATTCACAATTTAAAAAAAAAATCTTCTTTTCTTCTAGCCACTCCAGGCTGGTCTGCTTGTCCTTTCAAAAGGGATGTCCTACCTCAGAAGATTGTGGATGGGGTTCAGGATTCCACCTATGTTCTTATGTAGTACAGAGGCTCCACAGGAGGTCTCCTTCACTGGGCAAGTTGTAGCCCCATTTTAGGTATTCCAAGGAGCTCTACTAGCATAGTCGTTAGGAATTGGTCTGCAAACCTCAAGGTCAGCAGTTCGAAACTACTAGCTCTTCCACCGGAGAAAGATGAGGCTCTCTGCTCCCGTAAAGATTTGCAGCCTTGGAAACCCTGTACAGGATCACTATGATTTGAAACTGACTCCACAGCACATAACAAGAACAACAACAATTAGTTATAGGCAGAAGATGGACTTACAAGGTTTCTATGATGACATTTCTGGCTATTCCTTTCTCTCCCCCTCAAGTGTCTGTTTTATAATGGTATGTCAGGGAAATCAAGATTGAAAAGACAGCCAAGCATCTTAACATTATTTCCCCCCTTTTCCCCATTCTAACCATGTCTCAATTCCTGTGTTCCAGAGCCCTTTTGCTCCAAGGTTGTGCATACATCATTATTTACCTCTGTCCCACTTAGCCCATGCAAACCTGCCTAATTGTTTTCCCATCAGATTTGTTTTTCCATTCCCCTCCCCCTTCTTGTTTATTGCCCCTCTCCCTAGCACCCAGACTATCCTGTGTCTATTCCCTACCCTGTGCTCCACCTTCCAGTCCCTCCCCTCACCCCTCACCCACAACCTAGTAACCAGAAAAGAACCACCCCCCCTTAGTATGGGTTCTTTTTCTTAGTCTTTTTACAGTAGTACAATATTTCTCCTTTTGTGACTGACTAATTTCACTGAACATAATGTCCTCAAGGTTCATCCATGTTATTCCGTGGCTTGCAGCTCCTTGTTATTTGCCAGGCTTTTCTTATAGGGACTTAAACTACCAACGTTTATCTTTCTCCCACAGAGCAGCTGGTAGATTCAAACCACCACTTTTTTGTAACCAAATGCTTTAACGGGGACACCACCAGGACTCCTTGGCACATTAATAAAGGTTCTGTAAATGTTAGCTTATTTCCTTTTCTACATCCCTCCCCCCTCCTTTCACATTGCTTTCAGATGCTTTTCTTTTCATGTCTTTACCACATCAAGTGTGGGCCTGCTAAAATAATAATTATGATGAAAATAATAGCTAGCATTTGTTAATGCCTACTGTAACCCAAACACTGTGTTCAGTACTTTTTTTTTTATGTTTTATTGTGAATTATGTGATAGTTTACATGGGAGAACATTAGTTTTACATTCATCGTATTGTATATCGTTTCATTGCTCTGGTTACAATTGTGTTCAGTACTTTATCCATTGATTTATAGGTATCATTATAATCCTTATTTTATATATGTGAGAAACTAGAGGTAAAGAAACATAAACTTAATTTTTCCAAGTACACCCAGATGGTAAGTCAGAAGGCTGGGGTTCAAATTAGGATCTCTCAAATTTTTAAGAACAGTGTTCTCAATCATTATACCTTGCCTCCTTATTCAGGAGTGAGGTTCAAATCTCTGTTTTGCCTCTGCTCAAAACCTTCCTTGGAGAATACTGTTAATCCTGCTGGCTGGCTTGACATTAATAGTCACTAAAGCGCTTCCCCCCACCCCCATATGTTTTGGTCCTGAGTAAGTGGAATTTTAGAGAAGAAGAATTGGACAAATATACACACCATACTGAACTCCCTTCATAACTCACTTGTGTGTATTGCTAATCAGGTCCTTGACTATAGGGGTCATGCCTGGATTATTTCTGAATATCTAGAACCTAGCACAGGGTCTGGACACAGAGTAGATGTTCTGCTAGAATGGAAGCATCACCAGGGACTTTTTTTTTTTCACTGTTAACATTTACTAGTGTATACCATGTGCTGGTTCTTACATACATTGTCAGCAACCCTTACCAATTTCCTAATAAGGTAGAATTGATATACTATGAATGAGGAAGGTAAGGAAGAGGGAGGAGTCAAAGATATCACCCAGGTTTCTAACTTGGATACTGGTTCAAGAATGATGAAACTCAGTGGGGAGGAACATGAGTTCTAGTTTTAGTCAGGTTATGTTTGTGGTACCTGTGGGTTATCCTGATGGCATGGCCAGCTGGTGGGCAGATAGATACAAGAGTCTGTTACTGGGATGAAGGCTCCAAAGATGCTTCCAGTTTGCCAATGAACCTGGAAATAGTAGTGCTGTTCTTGATTTATCAAGAGCAGAATTGTTTGTTTTAGAACCACAGGCTTTAAAATGTCATTTCTACTTTGTTCTAACTTGAGCATGTTCAGTTTCTGTTCCAGATGATCGGGCTGAACAACGAACCTGTCTCATTTGTGGAGATCGTGCCACAGGCTTGCACTATGGGATCATCTCCTGTGAGGGCTGCAAAGGATTTTTCAAGCGGAGCATTTGCAACAAGCGGGTGTATCGATGCAGTCGTGACAAGAACTGTGTCATGTCTCGGAAGCAGAGGAACAGGTGCCAGTACTGCCGCCTTCTCAAATGCCTCCAGATGGGGATGAATCGGAAGGGTGAGTGATGCTCAAGATCCTCATTGTCTACCTTTCACCCATTATTGTATATTTATTGTCAGTTAAGCCATGGATTTATTCATGTCCCAAGCCTACAGTATGTGCCAGGTCTTGTATAGGATACTGCTCACCTAAAATTGAATCTGGCACACACCTTACCTACAGGGATTCCCAGACTAGATGAAGAGAAAGACTGGTGAGATGTTAAATCGGTGAGAATGAATACACAGACCCCATGTTAAAAATGACAGTTAACATTAAGGTCCTGGTGGATTAATATGTTCCACTAGTTCCTTCAAGGACTAATGACAAGAAGTATGAATTTTTAATGGCTTGGAAGGAGGCTGGCAGGTGGTCCCCAGAATGTGTGATCATTTTGTTTGCTAGAACCATGGATTATTGTTGTTGTTAAGTGGTTCCAACCCATAGCAACCCTTTATAGAGTTTCTGAGGAGCAGCTGGCGATCTTGAATCACCAGCCTTGCAGTTCAAACTGACGTTGAAGTCCAGCGCACTATACCGGTAGTCCCAAAAGTCTGCATACTGGTTACTGAGATATTTGGGGCTTTCCAGGATGTTTTCTGAAAGCCGTTAACCCGAGATAACATGAATTAACCAATATTTTAAGCTTAAGAAGGAGGACAGCTTTGAAAAATGGATTGGAGTCAGAGAAGCAGAAACCTTTTAGGTCCCAGAAGGAAGGTGTAGAGACTCTGAAGGAGGAATGGGAAAAGAATGACTCACGTAGGGTGATGTTGTGAAGCAGTTCCATAGGTAGGAGTTGGTGACTGGATATGGAGTAACACCAGAAGGCAAAGCTAAGGATTTGGCTAATAGTAATGAATGTGGTGCTGTGGCTTAATGCACCAGACTGCAAAGCCATTTGAACTACAAGATCGGTGATTCCAGCTCACCAGTTGTTCCTTGAAAACACTGTACAGGGCCGCATGGTTCAGAATTGACTCAACAACACTTAGCAACAACAATGGCCCTAATAGGAAACAATCTTGGGTTAAAAAGTAAGATGGGGGCAGATTGTTGGCATTTATGATTTTAACATACCCTAGGGGAGTACAAAGAGAAATCCAAGGAAGTTGGATATATGGGATGAGAATTTAGGTGAAGTTGTGCCTGCAAGTAGAGGTTTGTTAAGGTATTGGCATAGAGGCAGTGGGTAGAAATCACCTATCAAGAGAGCCTACATATAGAACCTTAGGGGTATTTCCATGGGAGATGGGGAATAGAACAGTGTAGTTCAGTAGAAAGAATATAGGCTTTCTCTGGAAGCAGACTGACTAGCTCCATGACCTTTGGCAGTTTCCTTTATGTCTCTGACATTCAAGTGCCTTACCTTTTTTCTTTAAATGTTTAATTGTGAATTATATGATAGTTTACATGGAAGAACATTAGCTTTACATTCATCCTATCATATAGCATTTCATTGCCATGGTTACAGTCCCCTCCTGCAAGCCTGCCCCCAGGTCATCAGCACACAGCCCGCTCTCTCTCTGGGTCTAAAGTCCCCAGCTGCTCCATCTATCCATGTCATTGGTCTCTGGCTCCATCTCTGGCATCACTGCTTCTCTGGGTGGGGTCCCGCACTCCGCTCTTCTCCCTTGACAGCCCCAGGGACGTCCACTGCTAGACTGCATGCAAAGTCAATCACTCCCCTCCTTTTGCTACCTTTACATTTGCAACACTCACAGTCAGTCCTGATAACAATTGTTCACTATTGTATCACAAGACACCTGTCCGCATCTCCTTTCATCAACCCCGCCCAGACAGATTGGATACTAAGTGGAGATTCTACGTCCTCCGCGCCCTCTGGATATGTGCTCTTGAAAGCTTGTAAGCTAGTCACTTCTTGCCATTGTAGCCCCCCCATTTTGGGTAGCCACTGTCCAAGTTGCCCATCCCTGTTTACTCTGTGTATGGAGAGGGTGGGAATGATCCTCTCTGTAAAGATTTGTTCCCTCTTTTGAGCTACTGCATCCATAGGTGTAGGTCAAGTTCATCAAAATGTATCAGATTACTCTTTTTTTCCTCTTCTTCTTCTAGTTGAACTCTGATCATCCAGTCATTGAAGCCAGGCCAAGTGGGTATTATCTGCAAGTGTGGGTGTTCTTATGCATATGCCCTCTCTTATTATCAACTGGACGCTTCACTCTCCACTCTAGTCCTCTGTGGCTATGTCACTGACTCTGGGCCCAAGAGTCCCCAGGTCTTGCCACACAGCTTCCGACCAGGTCTCCACCAGGGTTCACAGGAGTCTATTGAAAAAAAAAAAAAAAGCTTCTGTTGAACATTTTAGGGCTTAGCTCGCAGCTTCATTGCTGTTTTTCCCTCACTTCCCCTCTGATTGGTGACGAATGTGGTCGCCAATCAGAGCGTGTATTCCCATTGAGTGTTAGTCTTGGAAGGGTGTTATCCCTGAGGGAACCCAACCACTTGCCTTGATATCTCCAGAGCAAGCAACTTGCTTCTTGTAGTAATCAGTCAGACTGCGTATATAGTTTTGTATTTTTCCTGTCGGTCTTTCTTTCAATAAGTATCTTCTGTTCTTCTAGCTACTCCAGGCTGGTCTGTTTGTCCTTTCAAGTGGAAGTTTCCCACCTCAGAAGATTCTGGATGCAGTTCAGGAATATTTCTGGCTATTCTTTTCTCTCCCCCTCAAGTGTCTATTTTATAATCGTATAGCAGGGAAAACAAGGTTCAAAAGACAGCCCAGCATCTTAACCTTATTTCCACCCTTTTCCCCATTCCAACCATGTCAATCCCAGTATTCCAGAGCCCTGTTGTTCCAAGGTCGTGTTATTTACCTCTGTCCCATAGCCCATGCAAACCTAATTGTTTTCCTGTCCGCTTTGCTCTTCCGTTCCCCTCCTCCTCCTTGTGCATTTCCCCCTTCCTAGCACCCAAACTATCCTGTGTCTATTTCTTGCCCTGTGTCCACCTTCCCTTCCCCCCCACCCCACTCCCCACATCCCGGTAATCAGCAAAGAATCCCCCACCCCCTTTAGTATGGGTTCTTTTTCTTAGTCTTTTACAGTAGTGGTCCTATGCAGTATTTCTCCTTTTGTGACTGACTAATTTCACTCAACATAATGTCCTCAAGGTTCATCCATGTTATGTGGTGGCTTGCAGCTTCCTTGTTATTCTTCAAGGTAGCATAATATTCCATTGTGTGTATGTACCACAGTTTGTTTATCCATTCTTTAGTTGGTGGGCACTTTGGCTGTCTCCATCTTTTTGCTATTGTATATAGTGCTGCTATGAACATTAGTGTGCATATATCTACTCGTGTTATGGCTCGTGTTTCTTGTGGGTAAATACCAAGTAGAGAAATTGCTGGATCATAAGGTATTTCTATTTCCAACCTCCTGAAGAAGCACCATATTGCTTTCCAGAGAGGTTGGACCATTTTGTAATCCCACCTGCAAGCAGGAATGTCCCAGTCTCTCCACATCCTCGCCAGCATTTATAGTCCTTTTACTTTTTTTTTGATCTTTGCTGTTGTTACTGGTGTGAGATGATATCTCATTATTGTTCTGATTTGCATCTCTCTAATGGCTAGTGATCGTGAACATTTCTTCATATGTTTGTTGGCTGCCTGGATCTCCCCCTTGGTGAAGTGTCTGTTCATATCCTCTGCCCATTTTTAAATTGGATTGTTTGTCTTTTTTTGTAGAGGTGTTGTAGTTTCTTATATATTTTAGAAATAAGTTCCTTGTCTGATGTGTCATTACAAAAGATTTTTCCCCATTCTGTGGGTTCCCTTTTTACTCTTCTGGTGAAATCTTTTGATGCACATAAGTTTTTAATTTTTGGTATGTCCCAATATATTTTGTGTACTTATATTTGTCTAGTTTTCAAAATGTTTCATAGTCTGTGTATTCCCTGAATTAGTGCCCTCACGTTTGTCCCTATTTTTTCATTGATGGCCTTCATAATTCTGAGATTCACATTTAGGTCTTAATCCATGCTGAGTTGGTTTTTGTATAAGGCATGAGGTGAAGGTCTTGTTTCAATCTTTTGCGCATTGCTTTCCAGGTTCTGCCGGCACCATCTGTTGAAGAGACTGTAACCTCCCCATGCAATATATATATAGCTACTTTGTCAAAAATCAGTTGTCTGTACGTGGATGGGTGAATTTCTGGATTCTTGATTCTGTTCCATTGATCAATGTATCTTTCATTGCACCAGTACCAAACTGTTGTGACCACTGTAGCCGTGTAGTAAATTTTGAAGTTGGGGAGTGAGAGGTTTCCAATGTTATTATTCTTCTTAAGCAGTGCTTTGCTTATCCTGGGTCTCTTTCCTTTCCATATAAAGTTTGTAATTGTTTTTTCCATCTCTTTGAAGAATATTGTTGGAATCTGGTTTGGAATTGCATTATATGTGTAAATTGCTTTGGGAAGTATTGACATTTTCACAATGTTAAGTCTTCCTATCCAGGAGCATGGTACAGTCTTCCATTTTTGTAGGTTTCTTTTGGTTTCTTGTAGTAGTGTTTTATAGTTTTCTTTGTATAGGTCCTTTGTTTCTCTGGTTACATTTATTCCTAGATATTTTATCCTTTGTGTGGCTATTGTAAATGAATGGTATTGCTTTCTTAATGTCCTTTTCAGTGCTATCGTTTTTGTTATAGAGGAATCCAGCTGATTTCTGTTTGTTGATCTTATACCCTGCCACTTTGCTGAATCTTCCAATGAGGTCTAGTAGCCTTTTTACTGAGTCTTGGGGTTTTCTACATACAGGATCATGTTGTCTGCAAATAAAGAGTTTTATTTCCTCTTTGCCAATTTGGATGCCTTTAAGTTCCCTTTCTTGCCTTATAGCTCTGGCTAAGAATTCCAGCACAGTATTGAATAGGAGTGGTGACAAAGGATATCCTTGTCTGCTTCCTATTCACAGAGGGAAGGCTTTCAGTTTCTCCCCATTGAGAGTAATGTAGGCTGTTGGTTTTGTATATATGCTCTTTATTATGTTGAGCAATTTCCCAATTCCTACTTTGTTGAGTGTTTCTATCAGGAATGGATGTTGGATTTTGTCAAATGCCTTTTCTGCATCCGTCGATATGATCCTGTAGTTCTTGTCCTTTTCCTTATTTTTTATGGTGGATTACATTGATCGTTTTTCTAATTTTGTACCATCCTTGTATCCCTGATACCTTGTTGACATGCTGCTGGATTCTGTTGAGAATTTTTGCATCTGTGTTCATGAAGGATATTGGTATATAATTTTCTTTCTTAGTGACGTCCTTCCCTGGTTTTGGTATGAAGTTTATGGTTGATTTAAAAAATGTAGTAGGAAGTTTTCTGTCCTCTATATTCTAGAGTAATTTGAGTAGAATTGGTGACAGCTCTTCCCTGAATGTTTGGTAAAACTCACCAGTGAAGCCATCTGGGCCTGGACTTCTTTTGGTAGGGAGTTTTTGATGACCTGATCAATTTCTTCTTTTTCTTTTCAATCAGTCCTGTGTCTTTATTAAAGAAAGTTCAAACTAGAACAGACCTGGCAGCCAAGAGAAGGGTATTGGCTGGAAAGAAGTGGTGGGCTCAGGCCTTGTGGATTCAAGAGCAGACTGCTGGCCTGGGAGAGGCCCAGGGGCCTAGGTCCTGGCAGCAGCTATGGAGGTGTCCAAAGTTAAGCTTTCAGGCACTGTGACTATCAACTGGTTCTGTAGGGAGTGCAGGTTGGGTTGGGATGGCCTGGGATCTCCTTGAGGATCCTCTTGCCCTGTCTACCTAGATCATCCACTGGTCCTGATCATATTCGTTGCCTTCCATGTCCACCTCATTGACCTCTCAATCATCAGGTGATTCATTGTAGTCATTCATTTCATCCATGTCCTACGTATTCTCATCATCCTCTGAGTCCTCCTCACTATCTTCATCATCTTCCTCATCATCATCATAGAGCTGGTGGGGTAGAGGACAGCCTCTGAGGCTGGCTTACCAATAGGTACCAGGTTTTTATCTTTTACTGCGATGCTCTGGAGACATGCCTGAATGTTGCTGTTCTTGCTGTTACAGTACTGTCTCCTCCACACAGGGTCCATCCAAATTAAATCAAAGCGTCTCCATCACACGAGGGAAGAGTGAGGGAAACAAAGTAGACATGGCTCCTAGACAGTTCTATAGGAAGCACTTCTATCTGCCTGAGCGGAGGAACCCACCTAAATCGTGGGACACGATATCAGTGATCAGTACTGCCACTCTTGTTCATTTTTTATTGTAATTAGCTTGGTATATTTTTTTCCATCTTTTTGACTTTTAATCTGTTTTTGTCTCTGGGTGTGAGATGTGTCTCTTGCAGACAGCATATTGAAGGATCTTGTTTTCTTATCCATTCTACGACCCTCCGTCCCTTAACTGGGGCATTTAATCCGTTTACATTCAGTGTAATTATTGATTGTTGTTGTTGTTATGTGCCATGGAGTCAATTTCAACTCATAACGACCCTGTACAGGGTTTCCGAGGCTTTATCTTTATGAGAGCATAAAGACTCATCTTTCTCCTGTGGAGCAGCTGGTAGTTTTGAACTGCTGACCGTGAGATTAACAGCCCGATTCATAACCACTGCACTCTAGATATGGATTAATTGCCGCCATTATGTTGCTTTTTTGGTGGTTTTGCTGCTTTCTTTGTTCTATGTGTGTTCCTTTGCTGAGTTCATGCTTTTTGTGTTCTTTCTTATAAGTTTCCTCATAGTTTTAATTTTTCCATGTTCTTGGATTTTCATTTTCTTGGTATGTTGTGAAGTGTTAATTTTCTTTGACGTTACTTTTAGTCCATTAACTTTTCTCTTCATTTAGTACAGTCTGTCCTGTAATCTACCTGACATTCTCACCATCTGGATCTCTGTACCTACGTGTGTTTACTTTCTTTTACATTGTAATTGACTTGATCATAGACTAACCTCCCAGATTCTCTGAGTTTGTTCTTATAATTTTGTTCTGTTCTTGACTCATCCTTCTGTCAATTTAGTTCTGGGAGGTGCTGCCATGTATGTCAATCTCTGGTTGTTGTCTGTTCTTGTTGTTTCTCAGTCCACAGAACTCCCTTTAGGATGTTTTGTAGCGCAGTGTTGGCTTTGGCAAAATTCCTTAGCTTCTGTTTATCCTGGAATGTTCTGATTACACCGTCATATTTGTTTGATAGCTTTGCTGAATAAAGGATTCTTGGTTGGCAGTTTTATTCTTTCAGGAATTTATATACATATATCCCCATTGCCTTCTTGCTTGCATGGTTTCTGCTGAGAGATCCGAGCTTAATCTGACTTGCTTGCCTTTGTATGTAACACTTCTGTTTTCCCTAGCTGCTTTCAGGAGTGTCTCCATACCTTTGAGTTTGGAGAGCTCGATAATGATATGTCTCGGTGATTTTCTTTTGGGGTCTATCCTTCCTGGGGTTCGTTGAGTTTCTTGAATGTTTATCTTTTCACTTTTCAGGATGTTAGAGAAATTTTCTTCCAGCAGTTCAACTATTTCTTCTGTGGAGTTGTGCGATTCTTCTTGTTCTGGAATGCCAATAATTTTGAAGTTATTCATCTTCATGTTGTCCATCAGGAATTTTAGACCTTCTTCAAATTTTTTATCCTTTTTTCTGTTTGCTCTTCTGTCTTAGTGGTATTGAGAAATTTGTCTTCCAAGCTCACTGGTTCTGCATTCCATCTCGTCTGTTCTGCTGCTTTGCTCTTTCAGAGTATTTTCTATTTCTGATATTCTATTATTGATCATCTGGACGTCCTTCTGTAGGTTTTGAATTGTTTCCAATGCTGTATCTATCTTATTTGATTGTTCCTGTAGCGCTTTCCTGACTTCTTCCCTATTTTTCTCAACTCCATTGTAAAGTGTTTTGAAATATTTTATAATCATTTTTCTGAATTCCTTCTCAGGCATTTCCAAGGCCCTGCCCTCCTTCCAGAATGTAGTCCAGGTGTACCTATAGGTCATTTGTCTCAGACATTTTATCTTGTTTCTGAACATGTGCTGATAAGGTCATCTGCTTTTGCTTCTTGGATATGATTAGTGTTTTATCTGTGGCCTTAATACTTAATTCAGTGTATGTTTTGGTATTTTTTTATGCTTTCTGATTGCTTCCAGGTAGATGTGATCAGGATGTGGGCGTCCCTTTTCACTCTTCTTATTACTTAACTCAGTAACTTTCACAGGTGTTGTCTGCCTCCCTGCTGTATGGCAGTTGGTATTGGTTCTTGCCTGGATTTTCGTGTTTTATAGAGTGTGATTGTAGCTTAACTATATGGCAGCAGTTGCTGTGTCTTCTTTGGTAGTTTAGGGAGATAAAGAGTGCCCCAAAGGTAAAAGGGGGATCATAAAACAGCAAAACAGCAACAGCAAGAAATCAAAACAAAACCAAAACCCTGTAGTCTATAATCACAGAAAGGGGAGAGAAGAGAGAGAATTAAAAAAAACAAAAAACAAAACTGTAGCCTAATATGAGTATGACTTTAATGTCCTCTTTCAACTTCTTGCCTTCAAGGCTGTCTGATAAATTTCAAGATGCCACTGTTGGTTGTTATGCTATACCTCAGGATTTAATATAATTTTCGGCCTGTTTTGTTTTTAAACTCTCTTTCCGTCCCCATGCTCCTTTTTCTGGCTTTTCTGTATTTAAAAAAAAAAAGAAAACACAGCTCAGTGCTGTTTCTTGGGCTGAGAGTACCTGTGCGCATGCATGGCAGAAGAACCCACCAGTGGTGTGAGTTAGGTGTGTCCACTTGCTCAGGCATCCCCTCTAGTCACCAGAAGGTATGTGTGTAAACAGTGGGGGGGCCAATGAACAGATACCAAAAAAAAGAACATCAGAACAAAGCAAAACTGACTAAGTGTATTGTCCACCTTTGCTCCGAGGTTCTCGTGGCATTTTTCCATGGTGTGTCTGCTCCCCCACTTGGTCTTGCTGTTTGGTCTCGCCCAAGTTGTCGGCTCCAGGCGCCAAGCACGACTAATTCAAAAGTACGCGGTTTCTTACTTTTGCTGCAAGTTTCACTAGTTATAAGCCTTCAAAGCTTTTAAATTTTCCTATCTCTGTGGTTCCGAGTTTTGGAGCTCTGCCCTGAATCTGCTTTGCCTGGTATTCTGTGGTATTGCTAACGGCGAACCTCACTGCACCTCCACCCTAGCCACCATCAAGCCCCCTGCCAACCTTTAAGATGGGTATAATATTACTTAACTTTCAGAATTGTCTAGAATATTAAGTATGATAATGTATATAAAATATCTAGCAAGGTATTAGGGGTTCATAGTAGTAGTGTACTAGGGGGTGAGGGTGGGAGTTAAGATTTATTGAATTATTCAAACTGATTTTGTATCCTTAATGAATTCAAGCATCAAAATGTACTCCAAACTGGTATGATAAGAAGGATCCTTTGAAAACTTGCCCATTATGAAGAAAGGAAGATGTGGAAAGACATTTAGATAAATTCTGTTGTTGTTGTTAAGTGCTGTTGAGTCGGTTCTGACTCATAGCAACTCTGTATAAGGTTTCCAAGGAGCGACTAGTGAACTTGAGCTGTTGACCTTGTGATTCAAACTGACATTGCAGCCCAGAACACATGTAATTTGTGAGCACTTACATAAACCAGAAACTTTCCTGTCATTATCCCATTGAATAGACTTAACGACTCTATTACAATTATTCCCAATTTATAGATGAGGCTTAAGGGAAGATAAAATGACTTGCCAGTAATTAGCTAAGTAGTAGTTAATGCTGACAATTGCTGTTGTTTGTTATAAAGTGCCATAGAGTCCATTATAACTCATAGCAACTGGGTTTGAACTGCCAACCTTATGGTTAGCAGCCCAGTGCTTATCCTACAGTCCCACAGCAGGACTCTATGCTGACAGTTGATCATTATTAAAATCTAATTGATTTTTTTGCTCATTTAGAAATCATACCTAACTATGTAGACACTGTAGTGTTTCATATGACAATGGTTAATTGTATGCTGTAATGTCCTGTGATTTACTGTGTGATAAATCCCATAATAGAACACTTAAAGTGTTACTACTCTGTTCCCTACTTATCTTTCTAACCTCATCTTCTGCCCAGACCCTCCTTAACTGTACTTTCTAACCTCATCTTCTGCCCAGACCCTCCTTAACTGTACTTCAAGCATGCCTTGCACTGTCCTGCCTTTGCTGAGGTTCCTCTACCTGGAAATCCTTACCCATCCCACTGTAAGTTTCCTCTTACAGAAATCCTTCTGAGCTACCAATACCATACAGTATTGTCTTAAAAAGAATCTGCCCACCTTCACCCTGATTTGATTTTGTCTCCACTCTTCCCTATTTCCTTTGTGCCCTTCACTGTATTTTATCAAAGCATGTTTTTAATGTTTTATTGTGAATTATGTGGTAGTTTACATGGGAGAACATTAGTTTTACATTCATCCTATTGTATATCATTTCATTGCCATGGTTACAATCCCCTCCATGTATCATCAACCAACCAAAGGGTATACCCTGAAAGCCTGCCCCCCTGGTCGTCAGCACAAAGCCCATCTACCTCTCTGGGTCTAAAGTCCCCAGCTGCTCCATTCTTCATATGATCATCTCTGCCTCCATTTATGGTGTCACTGCTTTTCTGGGTAGGGTCCCGCACTCTGTTCTTCTCCCTTGATGGTCCCAGGGACCTCCGCTCCTAGACTGCAAAGTCAATCACTCCTGTCCTTTTGCTACAAAATGTCTACCTTTACATTTCCAACCCTTACAATCAGTCCTGATAACAATTATTCACTGTTGTACCACAAGACACCTATCAGCATCTCCTTTCATCAGCCCCACCCAGACAGATTGGATACTACTCAGTGGAGAATTTACCTTCCTCCATGCCCTCTGGATCTAGGCTCCCTCTTGAAAGCTTGTACGTCAGTCACTTCTTCCCTTTGTAGCCCCCCCCCCCCCCTCCAATTTTGGGTAGCCAATGTCCAAGTTGCCCGTCCCTGTCTACTCTGTGTATGGAGGGGGTGGGAATGATCCTCGCTGTAGATTTGTTCCCTCTTTTGAGCCATTGCATCCATAGGTGTAGGTCAAGTTCATCAAATTGTATCAGATTACTCTTTTTTTCCTCTTCTTTCTTCTTCTAGTTGAGCTCTAATCATCTAGTCATTGAAGTCAGGTCAAGTGGGTATTATCTTCAGATGTGGTTGTTCTTATGCATATGCCCTCTCTTCTTATCAGCTGGACACTCACAGCATATTTTTGAGTGGTCTTCTTGATACTATTTCTGATTAATCATTCTGATTATTCATTTGGAAGGAAAGTTTCTGAGGCTTCCAAGCAAACTCACTTTTTTTAGGAAGAAGAAACTTAGCCTCATAACCCCTCTAACCCATATAGTCAGGAGGTGGCATTGCATGGGATATAGGGACAGATAGATTTCCTCTTAAGTTTATTTGCATTACAGAGCTGACAGGCTCAGTTGCTTGGTGAACACAGCCTCTTTCAGAGAGAAACTGTGCCATCTCCTGGTTGGTATTGAGAAAACAAGATTAAAATGGCAGCTGCCAGGAAATTTTGGAGTGATACAATTGTTCTGTATAGAATTGAGGTGGTGGACACATAATTCTATACAGAGCAATTTGTCAGAACACATAGAATTATGCACGACAAAAAAGTGAATTTTACTGTATGTAAATTTTTAAAAAATAACTATGATGCAGAAAGATAGAATGCAGACTGACAAATCTAATTAGCATTACAAATGAATCACATTACCACACTGAAGCAAGTAGCGAAGAAAAGAATTGACCTAAGTTACTTTGTAGACATCTTTAGAATCTAAAGATCTAAATTTAAATCCAAGTTCTGTTGTTTCTTCATTTCTATCTGAGTGAATTTGAGCAACTCTGTTTACTACTATGAGCTTCAGTTTCCTCCTCTCTCAAATGCATTTAAAATGTACATCTAAGGTTGTAAGCATCAAATGATGTGACATATATGCAGGATATTATAAGATTTTTAAATATCCAATTTTTTTGTTTAACAGGCCCTGTTTATTACAGATAGTATTGTTTCCCATACTTCAGGCAGTTTCGTGCCATCTTGACATATTTTGCCATCTCTGACTAAACCAGTTTTTGTTAGGTGCCTTTGAGTTGGTTCCAACTCATAGTGAACACATGCACAACGGAACGAAATACTGCCCGGTCCTGTGCCATCCTCATAGTTATTACACCTGAGTCCATTGCTGCTGTCAGTCCATCTCCTTGGGTGTCTTCCTCTTTTTTGCTGACCTTCCACTTTACCTAGCATGATGCCACTTTCTAGGGATTGGTCTCTTCTGATAACATGTCCAAAGTATGAGGGAGGAAGTTTCCCCAACCTGACTTCTAGGAAGCATTCTGGCTGTCCTTTTTCCAACACAGATTTATTTGTTCCTCTGCAGTCCATAGTACTCAATGTTCTTGTCCAATGCCGTAACCAAATGCATCAATTTTTTAGCATTGTTACTTACTCATCATCCAACCTTCACATGCATATAAGGCTATTTAATACAATGGTTTGGGTCAGGTGCACATTAGCCCTCAAACTGATATCTCTGCACTTGAATACATTGACAAAGTCTTGCTCTTGTGGAGAAGATTTGTCTAATGCAATATGCCCTTCAATTTCTTGATTGCTGCTTCCATGAGTATTGATAGTGAATCCAAGCAAAATGAAATCTTTGACAACTTCAGTCTTTTCTGCATTTTTCATATTGGTCCAGTTATGAGGCTTTTTGTTTTCTTTACATTGAGGTGTAACTCAAGCTGAAGGCTGTGGTCTTTGATCTTCTTCACTAAGTATTTGAAGTCCTTTTCACTTTAGTAAGCAAGATTGTATTACCTGCATATCACAGGTTGTTAATAAATCTTCTAATCCTGATGTCACAGTTTTCTTCATGTAATTTAGCTTCTTGGCTCAGCATACAAATTGAGTCAGTATGGTAAAAGAGTACAATCCTGGCACACACCTTTCCTGATTTTAAGCCATTCAGTGTCTCCTCATTCTGTTTGAACAAACAACAGATTTCTCATGTGCACAGTTCAGTGTTTTGGAATATCCATTCTTTGCAGTGTTATCCATAACTTGTTATGGTCCACACTGTTGAAAGCCTTTGCATAGTCAGTAAAGCACAGGTAAACATCTTTGTGGTATTCTTTTTCAGCCAAGATCCATCTGATGTCAGCAATGATACCCCTTATTTCATATCCTCATTTAAATCTGGCTTGAACCTCTGGCAGTTCCCTGTCAATGTGCTATTGCGGTTGTTTTGGGATTTCCGCATTCTATTGGATCACCTCTCTTTAGAATGGGCACAAATGTGAATCTCTTCCAGTCAATTGGTCAGGTAGTTATTTTCCAAATTTCTTGACATGGAGGAGTGAGGGTCTCCGGTGATGCATCAGTTTGTTGAAAAATTTCAACTTTTATTCCATCAATTCCCGGAACCTTGTTCATTGTTAATGTACCTTAGACTTCTTCCATAGTACATTTGGCTCTTAATCATATGCTGCCTTGAAATAGTTGAACATTGACCATTTCCTTTTGATATAGTGACTCTGTATATTTTATCTTCTTTCGGTGCTTTCTGAATCATTCAATATTTGCCCATAGAATCCTTCAGTATTACAAGTCGAGACTAGAATATTTTCTTTAGTTCTTTCAGCTTGAGAAATATTGAGCATGTTTTTGCCCTTTTGATTTATGCTTTCTCTTCTTGAGCTGCCCTGTGAGATTTTCTGTTCAGCTCTTTCACCTATTCATTTCTTCCATTTGTTTTAGCATCTCTATGCTGGAAAGCAAGTTTCAGAGTCTCTTCTGACATCCATTTTGGTCATTTCTTTCTTTCTTATCTGTTTAATGACCTTTTGCTTTCTTCCTGTATAATGTGCTTTTTTTTTTTTAAGGTTTTTATTGTGGATTGAGAAAAAGTTTACAGGGCAGATCATCAGTTTTACATTCAACAAATCATACACCTTTTTTCATTACAATGATTATAATCCCCTCTTTATACCATCAGTTAACAGTGTTTCTCTCTATTCACTTTAACTTTTAATAAAACAACAACAACAACACTCAGGCATATATAATAGCTACACCACCAAAGGGCACATTCTGTAAGTCTGCCCCCTGGTCACCAGCTCTTAGTCTCTCCCTTCCCATGAATCTAGAGTCCTCAGTTGCTCCCTTTTTCCATGTCTTCGTCTCTGGTGTTGCTGTTTCTCTGGATAAGGTCTTGTGTTCCACTTGTTCTCTTCTCCCTTGATGGTCCTAGGGTCCTTTGTTTCTGGACTGTAAGATTAACCACTCCCCTGTTTTTGTTACAAAACTTCTACCTTTATAATTGTGACAGTTGCAATTAGTCATGATAACAATTGTTGTTGTTATTAAGTGCTGTTGAGTTGGTTCCGACCCATAGCGACCCTGAACAGGGTTTCCGAGGCTATAAATCTTTACGGGAGGAGAGCGCCTCATCTTTCTAATCATTAAGTCATCGAGGCTAGGTCAAGTGGGTACTATATGCAAGTTTGGGCATTTTTTTTTTTTTAATGCTTTATTGTGAATTATATGATAATTCACATGGAAGGACATCAGCTTCACATTGATCCCGTCGCACATCAGTTCCTTGCCATGGTCACAATCCCCTCCATGCATCACCGACCAGCCAAAGGGTACACCCTGCAAGCCTGCCCCCTGTCATCCACACACCGCCCCCTCCCTCTCCAGCTGCTTCATCTCCCCATGTCATCGTCTCTGCCTCCATCCCTGGCATCACTGCTTCTCTGGGTAGGGTTCCTTTCTCTGCTCTTCTCCTTCGATGGTCCAAGGGACCTCCATTACTAGACTGTAAGGTTAATCACTCCCCTCCCTTTGCCCCAAAATGTCCATCTTTACATTTCCAGCCCTTACAATCAATCCTGATAACAATTATTTGCTATTGTATCGCAAGGGACCTATCTGCATCTCCTTTTATCAGCCCTGACTGGGCAGAATGGATACCACTCAGTGGAGTTTCCACCTTGCTCCATGCCATCTGAATCTAGGTTCCCTCTTGAAAACTTGTAAGCCAGTCACTTCTTGCCTATGTAAGTTTGGGCATTCTTGTGTGTCTCACCTGACTTCATATCAGCTGGATGCTTCACTTTCAGCTCTAGCCCTCCGTGGCTATGTCCTTGTTCTTGGGCTCAGGAGTCCTGATGTCTCACCACTCTTCAGACAAACCATCCCTTTCTCTTCTCTTTCTCATCCCCAGATCAACAGGAGTCTATGGAATGTGGTTGAACTCAACACATTTCTCCACTACTTCCTTTCCCCCTCTTCCACTTACCATTAGACCAACGTGGTTTCCAGCAAGCTCACATGCCTGCTTATGTGTTCCCTTTCAGTTTCTGTCGAAATGTTGTTTTTGATGATGAAAGTGACACCATTCTTCTTGACTTTTGTCATTCCCAACATAGTAAACCATATCATTATCATATTCAGATGCCCAATATCAGTCCATTTCATCTCACTAATGCCTAGAATATCAACCTTTATGCATTCTATTTCATTTTTGACACCTTCCAATTTTCCTAGGTTCATGCTTTGTGCTTTCCATTTTCTGATTACTAATGGATGTTTATAAGGAGCTCTGGTAGTGTAGTGGTTACAAATTGGGCTGTGAACCGCAAGGTCAGCAGTTCTAAACTACCAGCTGTTCTGCGGGAGAAAGGTGAGGCGGTCTGCTCCCATAAAGATTTACAGCCTCGGAAACCCTGTGTAGGGTCGCTATGAGTCGGAACCGACTCCACGGCACACAACAACAACAACAATGGATGTTTATAGTTATTTCTCCTCATTTTGAATTGTGCTTCATCATCGAATGAAAGTCCTGAAAGTTTTACTCTATTTGCATCATCACGGCCAACTCTACTTTGAGGAGGCAGCTCTTTCCCGTTCGTATTTGTAGTGCCTTCCAACCTGAGGGTCTCATCTTCTAGCACTATATCTGACACTATTCTTGTGCTTTTCATAATTTTCTCATTTTCCACTACTGTGTCTGACAAGGAGTCCTGGTGTGGTGCTGCAGGATAATGCGCTGAATCACAAGATTCATTTGATCCGCAAAGCTGGCAGTCCAAACTTAACAGCCACCTCTAAGAAACCCCATACAGAATCACTATGAGTTGGAACTGACTCCACGGCACATAACAACAACAACAACTTATCTGACAATGTCTAATTTGTATTCATAAGGTTTTTAGTGGCTAAACATCCAGAATTAGTCCACCTCTTCTTCCTTGTCTTAGTTTGGAAGTTCAGCTGAACCTGCTCCACCATGGGTGACCCTGCTGGTATTAAAATACTGGTGACATCACTTCCGTATCACAGCAACACGCAAGCCACCACAATACAAGAAGCTGACAGATTTGGTCAGTCACAAAAGGAGAAATACTGCAAAGGACCACTATTGTAAAATACTAAGAAAAAGAACCCATACTAAAAGGGAAAAAAAAAATTGCTGGTTACTGGGAGGTGGGGTGGGGTGGGGTGGGGTGAGTTGAGGGAGGGGAAAGTGGAACACAGGGTTAGGGAATAGACACAGGATAGTTTGGGTGTTGGGGAAGGGGGCAATACCCAAGAGGGGGGAGGGGAATCGAAGAACAAGGCGGATGGGAGAACAGTTAGGCAGGTTTGCATGGACTAAGTGGGACAGAGGTAAATAATGATGTATGCACAACCCTGGAACAACAGGACTCTGGGATACAGGAATTGAGACATGGTTTGAATGGGTAAAAGGAAGAAATAATGTTAAGATGCTTGGCTGTCTTTTGAATCTTGGTATCCCTTGCATACCATTGTAAAATAGATACATGAGGGGGAGAGAAAGGAATAGCCAGAAATGTCAGCATAGAGAGCTTGTAAGTCCGTCTTCTGCCTATAACTGATTGAATACCTAAAATGGGGCTACAACTTGCCCAGTGAAGGAGACTTCCTGCGGAGCCTATGTATTGCATAACAACATAGGTGGAATCCTGAACCCCATCCAGAATTTTCTGAGGGGGGAAATTGCCTCTTGAAAGGACAAGCAGACCATCCTGGAGTGGCTAGAACAGAAGATACTTCTTGAAAGAAAGACCAACAGGAAAAATAAAAAATAATAACGGCAGTCTGACTGATTACTACAAGAACAAGCAAGCTGTTTGCCCAGGGGACATCAAGGCAAGTGGTCGGGTCCCCTCAGGAAAAACCCCCTTCTAAGACTAAGACTCTAGGGGAATACACGAGCAGGCATGTGGTCTTACGGGTGACCACATTGGTTAATGATAAGGGGAAGTGGGGGAAAACAGCAATGAAGTTGTGAGCTAAGTCTGACCACGTTCAATAGACTCCTGTGAACCCGGGCGGAGACCTAGTTGGCCAGCAGTATAAGATCTGGGGACTCCTGGGCCCAGAGTCAGTGACATAGCCACAGAGGATTAGAGTGGAGAGTAAAGCATCCAAATGATAAGAAATGAGGGCATATGTACAAGAACACCCACTCTTGCAGATAATACCCACTTGACCTGGCTTCAATGGCTGGATGATCAGAACTCAACTAGAAGAAGAAAGAAGAGGGAAAAAGAGTAATCTAATACAATTTGATGAACTTGACCTACACCTATGGATGCAGTAGCTCAAAAGAAGGAACAAATCTCTATAGCGAGAACCATTCCCACCCCTTCAATACACAGGGTAGACAGGGATGAGCAACTTGCTCATTGGCTACCCAAAATGGGGTGGAGAGGGCTACAAAGGCAAGAAATGATTGGCTTTCAAGCTTTCAAGAGGGAGCCTAGATCCAGAGGGCACAGAGGAAGGTGGAATCTCCACTGAGTAGTATCCAATCTGTCTGAGCGGGGCTGATGGAAGGAGATGGGGGATTGGACTTTTGTGGTACAATAGCAAATAATTGCTATCAGGACTGATTGTGAGTGTTGGAAATGTAAAGGTAGATGTTTTGTAGCAAAAGAAGGGGAGTGGTTGACTTTGCAGTCCAGGAGCGGAGGCCCCTGGGACCATCAAGGGAAAAGAGCGGAGTGCGGGACCCTACCCAGAGAAACAGTGATACCAGAGATGGAGGCAGAGACGATGACGTAGAGAGATGGAGCAGCTGGGGACTTTAGGCCCAGAGAGGGAGAGGGGCTGTGTGCTGACAACGGAGGGGCAGGCTTGTGGGGTTATACCCTTTGGTAGTTTGATGATGCATGGAGGGAATTGTAATCCTGGCAATGAAATGATACACGATAGATAGGATGAGTGTAAAGCTAATGTTCTCCCATGTAAACTATCACATAACTTAAAAGAAAACATTTTTTTTTTAATTCTAAAGCAATATTTTTAACTACCTTAACGAGTAGAAAATCAGTATTTTTAATGTTTACTAGAACAGATTTATAATTGAGCATTATCTGTGTATCACCTGAGATTATCTTATTTTTCACCAAATGGATGCATCTGTACTTTGGGAAATGACAGTAGCAGAAAGAAGGCAGGTCTTAGGGTCTGATAACCTGGGTTTTGGTTTCAACCTCACTCTGCTATCTAGATTCTGTCACCTTAATCATTTCACCAAGTCTTTGATTCATCTGATAAATGAAACTAATACTAATACTTTCCTCATAGGCTTTTTTTTTTTTTTTTTTAACCTAACCCTTAGTAGAAGTCCATGATATGTGAGTTTCCTTTTTCCAGGTGGAATTGAAGGAAGAATATAAGTTTCAGAACAAAAAATTGGTAAAATCTTTTAGAATTTATGGCCCTTTAAACAACAAAGGATAGCATATTGAGTCCCCTCATCGTCCTCAGACAGTGAAATGTCAGCTGAAATACATTCAGTGTTGTATCTGCAGTGACATACATCTGTTCCATACCTGTGAGTTGAGACAAAGGCATGTGGTGTCAGTAGTGGAAATAGCATTGTTGGAAGATTGTCACTGACTCTGGAATAGTAGAAACGTAATTTTAGCGATTTTTAGAGCTTTGTATTAGGTTGAATAATAGTTCCCAGACAACAGTCAGCATGAATCCAGCCTTAATATAGGCTATGCATGCTTCTAACTCCAAATTCCCAAGTCGTGAATGAGCCTTGTAAAGCAGACTATGTTGCCACCATTTCACAGGTGAAGATATTGAGACTCTAGCAAGTTGAGAATGGAACCTTGGTTTTATAACTTCTGTGTTCAGAGAAAAGAGGAGTATTAGTTACTGAGTTCCTATATACTAGGCCCTATGCTTTGTGCTGTAGCTATATTATTTTATGTAATTCTCATATTCTCCATAAGATAGGTACTAGTCTTCCTTCTTTACTCTTCAGTAAACTGTGGTTGAGAGGGATAAAGAAACCTGTTCATAATTATGGAAACGAGGCAAAATCAGGATTTGGACCCAGTTTGTCCAATTCTGACATGTGTAATCATAGGATACCAAAAGTGATATCTAAGGACAATTAACTTCCTGTCAACCTTTTAGTTATCACAGGAACTGATTGTATTCTTTTTGGATCTCTCACCCAACCCTGCCCCATGTTAATTTTTTTTTGAGACAGGTATAGCATGGGTAAGACTGAACTGGTAACAAAAAAATTCAAACCCACGAACTGCTTTAGAAATCCTGTATAGTGTCAATATGAGTTGGAACCAACTCTATGGCACACAACAGTAGCAAAGCTTGTTTTTACATAATGCCAGTAACTTAACCTCATAATTGTTAACATTGTCCTCCCAGGTTACCCACCTCAGTTGCGTCACCAGAATTTCTTTTAAATATCAACCTGACCACCCCCTTCTCCTGCATTCCATCCTTAGGATCCTCAGCTAAAATCCATACCCTTAGCCTAGCATTCAAAGCTACCTGTGATCTGGCCCCAGCTAGTCTCTCCAGCCTCTTCTCTTGTTTTCCTTCCTTACATACTGCCCACTTCAATACTTCTACAGATTGAATGAACCACTTGGAAGTTCCCAGAACACTCCTTGCTTGTATTTCAACTTGAAACTTTTCTGTACATTGTTTATTCACCTGGAGCACCCTTTTTCTGCTTACCTAATTCATACTCACCCTTTAAGACTCAGTTCAAAAGTTGTCTTTTCTATCAAGCTTTTCCTGAGCCTTTCTGTAATTATAAATCATTGATCCTATATTAGGTGCTTCACAAACAGTGATGGTAATAGTATTAGTAGTCACTGTTCTTAATGTAGCTGATATTTTTTAAAGGATACACTTTATAGTTTGAAAATGCTTAGTAGCTTGTTACTTTTGTTGAATCTCCTGAGTAGGAACTGAGTTTCAGACAGGAACTAGGAAGGTCAAAATTCTGATTAAGCAAAAAAAACAAAAACCTGATCCCCTAGTCCTACAAATTAGACCTAAATTTAGTCAGGCTGGGAATAAAAAGGGTTTTATTTAAAAATAGAAATAGTCTCTGTCCTGGCCCTCAAAGCCTTCAGATGTATCATCTTGGTGTGGGATATTAGTAACTGTGGAACTAGCTAATAACATTATCATCCTTGTTGAGTACCTTGAATGTATACAGTGTTTATAATATATACTAGTGTCTTGTTGTTAAGTGTCATCAAACCTGTTCTGACTCATAGCAACCCTGTATAGGGTTTCTAAGGCTGTAAATCTTTGCATGAACAGAAAAAGCCTTATCTTTCTCCTTTGGAGTGGCTTATCAGCTCAGACCCAATTATCTGAAGTCCAGTACTTATCCTACAGAGCCACCAGTATCTTTGGTGCCCAAAATTTTCTGCTGCCTGTGAAGTAGCATGGAGTAATGGAAAGAGTGTTAGCTTTGCTGTCTAGAAAGACTTGTGTTTTAGTTTCACCAATTATTACTTTGTGTCTTAGGCACAATAAGTTAATTCCCTTTTTGTGCCTAGACTTCCTATGAGCATGCTTTTGACTGTGTTATGTTTTCTTCTAGCAATCAGAGAAGATGGCATGCCTGGAGGACGAAACAAGAGCATAGGACCAGTCCAGGTAAATTGTAAAAGTCTCTATGTCCCATCCTGGAAATGCAGGGCTACAGATGCTCCTGTAGCTACTACTTTGATCCTCTTGTCTGATGTTGGAGGAAGTCAGCTATACTTTTATTCCTGAAGAACTGCTTATACACATCCTTTTATAGCCTGAATATGAAAGGATAATGAGTAAACCTCTGTAATCTCTCAGTCCTTCCTAAGGATTTCACAGAATCCAATTCTGATTCTGAATCATCCAGAGGATTTTTAAATGTCAGTCACTTTAGGTAGATAATGTCTGTTGTTGCTAGGTTCTGTCAAATCAGTTCCGACTCACATCAGCCCAGTGTACAACAGAACTAATAACTGCCCAGTCCTGCGCCAGCTTCACAATTATTGTTACACTTGAACCCAGTGCTGCTGCCACCGTGTCATTCCATCTCATTGGGGTCTTCCTCTTTTTCACTGACCCTCCTCCTTATCAAGCAAAATGCTCTTTCCAGGAATAGGTCCCTCCTGATAATATGTCCAAAAAATGAGAGAGAAAGTTTGCCACATTCTGGCTGTACTTCTTCCAACACAGATTTATTTGTTCTTTTGGAAGTCCATAGTACTTCAGTATTTTTCTCCCAACACCATAACTCAAATGCATCAGTTCTACTCCAGAACTTACTTTTTCATTGTCTTTGCTGTTATTATTCATTGTCTACCTTTCACATGTTTATGAGGTGGTTGAAAATACCATGGCTGGGGCCAACACACCATAGTCCTCAAACTCATAACTTTGCTCTTAAACACTTTAAAGAGTTCTTGTGCTGCATATTTGCCTAATGCAGTCCTCTGATTACTTGACTTCTGCTTCCATGAGTGTTGATATGAGAACCAAGCAAAATGAAGTCTTTGCCAGTGTCAATCTTTTCTCCATTTATCAAGCTGTTGTTTATTGGCCCAGTTGTAAGAATTTCTGTTTTATTTACATTGACGTGCAATCCATACTGAAGCTGTGGTCTCTGATCTCCATCAGTAAATATTTTAAATCCTCTTTGCTTTCAGCAAGCAATTTTGTATCATCTGCATATCGCAGGTTGTTAATGAGTCTTTCCCCAATCCTGATGTCATGCTCTTCTTTGTATAATCTACTTTCTCAGATTATATGTTCAGTATTCAAACTGAATAAGTATGGTGAAAGAGTACAGCCCTGGTGCACACCTTTCCTGATTTTAAACCTCAGTGTCCCCTTTTTCTGTTCTAATGACTGCCTCTTGATCTATGTACAGGTTCCTCATGAGCACAATCAAATGTTCTGGAATATGCATTCTTTGCGATGTTATGCATAGCTTGTCATGATCCATACAATCAAAAACCTTTGCATAGTCAATAAAGTACAAGTAAATATCTTTCTTATATGCTCTACTTTCAGCCAAGATTCATCAGACATCAGCAGTGATATCCTTCGTTCCACATTCTCTTTTGAATCCAGCTTGAGTTTGTGGCAGTTCCCTGTCAATGTACTGTTACAGCCATTTTTAAATTATCTTCAGCAAAATTTTACTTGCATGTGATATTAATGATCTTGTTCAATGATTTCCACATTCTGTTGGATCACCTCTCTTTGGAATGGGCACAAATAATGGATTTCTTCCAATCAGTTGGCCAGGTAGCCTTTTTCCAATTTCTTGGCATAGATGAGGAAGTACCTCCAATGCTGCATCAGTTTGTTGAGAGATTTCGATTTGTTTTCCATCAATTCCTGGAGCCTTATTTTCATCAGTGTCTTCAGTATAGCTTGGACTTCTTTCTTGAGTACCATCAGTCCTTGATCGAGGTAGATAACTTAATCTGGCAGAAATCATAAGAGAACTATCAGCAGAAAATGCATTGCCTCTTTTATGGGTAAACCCCATTCAATCCCACAAACATTTATAGAGTATCTACTCTATGCTAGAAACTAATACAATGAACTTAGTCCAATGGAAGAGACATTGATGGAAATGTGTATCGTTGTACAGTAAGAGCACAGGATGCTCAGGGAGTACAGAGGAAAATTATTTCTAAGTCTGCCTTTCCTGAAGCCATGGTAGGGGACTGGGGATACTCAGAGAAGGATTCTTAGAGAAAGTGAAGTTAAACTAAGTCATAAAGGAGGAAGAGGCATTAGCTGGCTATGTTCTGAAGGACTTGGCAGCCTTTTAGGAAGAATAGATGATGCAGTGGTCCGAAGATGAACCTTTGATAAATGATGAGCTGGAGCATTGGGCATATATACTGGAGTAGCAGACGAGAAGGCAGATCCTTCGATTTGGAATCAATCCTTTAGAGAGTAGCTGTCAGTTATCTGTAGTTATAACTCATTGGGTAAAGCCTGCGTGGAGCCAGCCTACACCATTTGCTCTTACTTGCCAGCATAACTTTGTAAGATAAAAAATTAGATTTGTTCATGACCCATCAAATGAATCTCTGAGCATACTAGTAGGCAGGGATCATGCCTTAAGGTTATTAGTATGGACCAAGAGGCAACCACTAAAAGATATTAAGTTAGGATGAGAAGCATGGTAGAAACATCTTGCTAGCAATGAAAACGGTGTGTAAGGGTGATGCGCAAGTTTAGTGCACAAGTTAAATGGTTGGGAAATTGGGAAGAGAGAGTCATAAGTCAAAAGTGTTTTGCAGAAGTCCAGGCAAAGATAAGTAAGTAGGTTTTAACTAGGGCAGTGACAGTGCAGGATGGGACGAAAGAATCAATTCAAGAGATTCTTAATAGGTAAAATTGTATGCGCTCAATGTGTACGTTTGTAAGACTTTCAACTCTGCTGTATTCACTTTTTTTATATTTAGATGCAGTAGAATTCTATCTATTGGGAAGAATTCTTAAACATTTTCCTCAATGAACAAACTTTCTCAGTAGCACCTAATGTGTTTTAGGTATCTTACGTGGCTCACCTGTTGTGCTTAGTGATCTTCAGTTCCTTACCTTTCCAGACTCTATGTTCTCTCTGGTATTGAAGGAGCTGATATTCAGAGAAATCTATTTCATCTGTCGTTGCATTTGACTTTTTGATGCTGGGCATATACTTTTCCTTTTAGTCTTTTACTGTTTGTGGGTAAGGTGTTCACAAGAGAGAGATCTAATCTATCAGTTCTTAATTATATTTAAAAAATAATAGTAATGAGGAGAGATACAATTTTCATTTATTGAGCCTACTTATTGTCACCTGCGTGTTGTAACTTTGTCTTAGATTAACCTCCAAACTCTGTCGGAAACCTGCATTCTTCTTTGCCTGGTGGTCTGTGAGGGAACTCTGAGCTATGGGAGAGGTGGTATTATCTTCACTTTACAAATGAGGGAGCTGAGGGCTCAGGGATTTTGAGTGACCTACCTAGCAGCACCCAGATAGAAAATGCCAGATTGGATTTGAATCCAGGTTTTAGCACTCCCAACGTGCTACACCCCAGTGTCCTTTGGTATCCTTCAAGAGAGACAAGAGTAGCCCAACTTTGCCCCCTCACTGGACTGGTCTTTTCACTCTGCCGAAGTACTTCTGTGCCCTCCACGCTATTCATCCCACCTGTTTAGGATGACTGTTCTTACCATTAACACTGAGATTTATTCATTCAGGGTCTTGCAGTTTAATGGCACCATGTGTCTTTGAAAACAATAATTTCAGAGTTCTAAGGACCCCCTTAAGGAGCTCTGGTAGCATAGTGGTTACGAATCGGGCTGCAAACTGCAAGGTCAGCAGTTCGAAACTACCAGCTGTTCCGTGGGAGAAAGATGAGGCATTCTGCTCCCATAAAAATTTACAGCCTCGGAAAACCTGTACAGGGTTGCTATGAGTCGGAACCAGCTCAGCCAAGGACCACTTAGAAGTCCTGGTGTGACTCTTTAGAGTAAGCACTGAACCACAAGGTTGGTTTGAAACTCAGGGGCACCAGTTCAGACTCACCAATTGCTTCTCAGAAAACCTATACAGGGTTACTATGAGTTGTAACTGACTTGACAGCACTTAACAACAACAACAAACGACCCCTGAGAGAATGTGTAGGGTTTTTTGCTACATGTAAGTGAATAAAGAAAGAAATTCTCTTTCAATTCTATATATAATCCTAGTTATTCCCAACCAACAACTGAACTTGTGTACCAACTAAATTCTTTTTTATTTCCTATCTAACTCCTATATGCTGATTGGTTTCCAGTTCTAAATGTTCCTGTGTTTTTATCAGAGTAGTTCAGGGATCCCTTAAAAGTTACTGGAGCAAAGAAATAATGCAGGTGTGAGTCAAACAGACTTCCCATGATTTCCATAGGAATGAGAAATAAAATCTCTTCTGAACCTTTTCCATAACACTCAGTCCCATTCTGTGTGCTATCCTGAATCAGGTGTCTGATAGAAGATATTTTTATTTACTCCCTATATAATTTAATAGCTAGATCACTGGATTTAGAGTCTGAACACTTGAATTCTTTGGCTTTTCCTGAAACTCTTGCCCAGATTTGGGTGCATTGTAATCTCGAAGTCAGTTTACCTGTCTGAGCTGTAGTTTTTCTTTTATTTAATAAGCTTAGGGATGTTTCTCTTGCTGAGAAAAATCCATGTGGATGGTATTTGGTTGATACTTGAGAAGTGACATTTTTCATTTATACAACATGTATTTAACTCTTTTCTTGGTTCTGTCATGGTCCTTGGTCTTATAGATAATATATTTATGATGCATTCCAAGAAGTGCTATTAAAAAAAATTACTGTGATGTTATCAGTATTTCCTTAATAGTTGCTATATGTCAGACTCTTTTCTAAGCATTTGATAAGTTTTTACTAATTTAATTCTCACAACAATCCTATGAGATATATATATGCTGTTATTCTTTCCGAACATAAAAATAAAGGTTCAAATAGTTAAATGATTTGCCCAATATCGTACAGCTATAAAGTGACCAAACCTGTATTTGAACAAAAGTAAGCTGACTCAATTCCTACTCTTAACTGTTATGCTATCCTGCTTTTCTCAGAATATACAGTATTATAAGTGGATAAAACCCAAATCAAACCCACTGTCAACAAATCAATTCCAACTCATAACAACTGTGCAGACATCCTCATCTTTCTCCTACAGAACAGCTGGTGGGTTTGAACTACCTTGGTGGGATTGCTAACCTTGTGGTTAGCAGTCCAGCGCTTATCCTACAGTGCCACCAGGAACTCTTATTAGTGGATGTTGATGATGTTGTTAGTGGCCGTCGAGGTGGTTATGACTCATAGCAACCCTATGCACAACAGAATGAAACACTGTCCTGTCCTGTACTAGCCTCACAATTGTTGCTTTGCTTAAGCACATTGCTGCTACCACTGTGCCAATCTATCTCTTCGATAGAAGGACTTAATAGTTACTTATAGAGGGTTTCATAAAGTAGGTGACATTTTAATTGAGTCTCAAAAGGCAAATAGGAGTTTATCATTGAGGAGTGGTGTTTCAGGGGGATAAGAAAGAATAGACACAAAGACAAAGAGGGAGTGTTGAAGACCTCAGGGGCTTTGTGGGTAAGAAGAAGTCAGTAGTAAGCCATGTTTCTGGGAAGTAAGCCACCAAACTATCCTAAGATTATTGACAGGCTGGAGTATGGTGGTGTATGCCAGGAAATTTGGGTTTCTATAGAGAGTCTTGGGAATTTCTGTGAGGATTGAATAAACTCTGTGGCCTGAGGAACAGAGATTGAACACCCATTCTAACATGTATTGATTTCTTGTCAAAGATATCAGAGGAGGAGATCGAAAGGATCATGTCTGGACAGGAGTTTGAGGAAGAGGCCAATCACTGGAGCAACCATGGTGACAGCGATCACAGTTCCCCTGGGAACAGGGCTTCAGAGAGCAACCAGCCCTCACCAGGCTCCACACTGTCCTCCAGGTGAGCAGCTTTCAGGAAAGTCCAGCATTACCTAGGGGCTGACCCAAGAGTGGACCCATGAAGAAACCTCTGGTCTAGGAATTTCTTCCAGGCTATCTCAACCTTGGTACTCTTGCTCCCTTAGACTCTTGGGATAAAGGTCAGGATGATGCAAAGCAGAATTTCCACGCCACCTTTATGCTAAGGACCTTGAAAATGTCTGCATTCTCTTTGCAGAGTGATAAAGCGCTATAGCTGTTAACCATGCCCAAACATTTTTCATTTAACAGAATATCGTTTTAAGTTTAGCTCTTTTCCCTCATTACTATATCACTGAAATTAGAAAAGCCACATAAACAATATTGAATTAATACGTAGTTTCTCCTCCTCAAAAAGAATCAGGTTTTTCACTTTATAAATTTTAAGAAATAAGGAAAGCTTTTTAAGCCAGTCAAATTAGCTGCTACCAGGGAATACCAATTTAGACATCATTGATTCAAGCATGTTTCTTAAGTTGTTAGGTATGAAATAGCTAAGTGTGTTTCCTTTGAGTGATTGGCTTACCAGGGGAAGTTTCCTTTTTTACAGGACAAGGATTGACAAACTTTTTCTGTAAAGGCCTATAAGATAATAAATACATTTTACAGGCCATGAAGTATGGGTTGCAACTATCCATCCAGTCCTACCGTTGTGGTGTGAAGGCAGCAATAGACAGTATGTAAATGAATAAATGTGACTATGTTCCAGTAGAACCTTATTTACCAAAAGGGACAATGAGTTGGATTTGGCCTGTGGGTCATAGTTTGCCAACTCCTTTTATAAAAGATACATGTAAGTAAAAACTAAAGGAATCAGTTCAAGCTCACCAGCCACTCCTTGGAAACTCTATACAGGGTCACTGTGGGTCAGAACCAACTTGACAGCACTTAACAACAGCATATATATATAACTAGCTGATAATGTTCGATTTTGCTAAGAAAGAAGAGATAAGACTCTTTCTCTTCATATTCCATAATAGCCTTTGTTCAAAAAATTGTCACATGCCACATTCACTGCTATTTTGTGGCCTGACAAGGTATTTAGACTGTCTTTACCTTGTTTTCCTAGCAGGAAAATAATACACCCACCTTTGTCATTATAGTCTATCAATATCCATGGGAAACTCTAGCTATGGCAATTGCACAAATAATTTCACCAATATTTATTCAGTACCCACTCTGCCAGGCACGGTGTGGTAAGCCACACATATACATACCCACACAGTCTTTTTCTCACAGATTAGAATTTAGTAGGGGAGATAGACATTTGGCCACTAACTATATCCCTTGGCTTGAGGAAGACAAAACACCTGAACTCACCTCTTGTTTCATTTCCTTTGAAATAGACATTGGTGGTGGTGTTGGTGTGCCATGGAGTCGGTTCCAACTCACAGTGACCCTGCATAGGGTTTCCGAGGCTGTAAATCTTTTTGGGAGCAGAAAGCTTCATCTTTCTCCTGTGGAACAGAGGGTAGTGTCAAACTGCTAATCTTGAGGTTAGCAACCTGACTCATAACCTCTACGTTACCAGAGCTCCTTTTGAGTAGGCATTAGCCCTGCCATGATTCTGTTTGACATGAGACTTTTCTTTCCAGTAGGTCTGTGGAGCTAAATGGATTTATGGCATTCAGGGAGCAATACATGGGGATGTCTGTGCCTTCACACTATCAATACATACCGCACCTTTTCAGCTATTCTGGCCACTCGCCACTTCTGCCCCCACAAGCTCGCAGTCTGGATCCCCAGTCATACAGTTTGATTCATCAGCTGGTGTCAGCTGAAGACCTGGAGCCACTGGGCACACCTATGTTGATCGAAGATGGGTGAGTGAGCCGTGCTCTGATTGGTCACTTTGAGTCTCAAATCCTATGAGACTGAGATTGAAGGACCTTTGTTCCCAGCCCTGGGATAGGTTAAGCTTTTCTATGCTAGAGATGGAGGGGTACATCCTGGAATATTCATATATCAAGTCTAAGCTTTTTATAAAGCATTCAAGTCCCCAGCCAATACACACTTTATTGCTCAGTAGACTCTACCTCAGATAATAATTCAGCCTCAGGCCCACCCATTACCTTTGGCCTGGAGCATAGACTGATTGTTATTAAGCTTAGACCTCCAAAAGATAGCATGAGATTTCTTACCTGAGTCTCTAGTTTCACAACAAGAGATTCAAACACCCACCCACAAGAAGGTCCCATAAAACCTTTATAAATCTGAGCATAGGAGTTGGGGAAGAGTCATGCCAAGGGACCTTGAGGAGAAAAAAGCTGGGATCCCTAAGTCAGTGACCTCAAGCCCCGAGATGCAAAATGCCCTGCTTTCAGCAGTAGAATAGAGGAAAGGCTGAGCAACTCTGTCTCCTGAACTCTTGCCACCAGGGGGTGCAGTGAGAGCAGGAAAGGCCTCTGACCAGTCTCCATTTTTGTCAGTCATCTGGCCTAGAAGCTCTTTTTTATACCATGTCTTGTGTAGTGCCACAGGATCCACCCCATTAGAGCTGTCATAGACAAGACTAGGAGAGTATTGACAGGGAATTTTCTCTTAAGACTTGGAACAGTAGAGAACACTGACAAAAAGAAAAAAAAAAAAGTCATATTTCCTGGTAATTATACAAATGTATGAGTCTCCTTGTCCCTAAGAAAGTGTTTCACACCAAACCTGCTCCTCCATCCCTGAGGAGCAACTATTGGCTTCACTTCTGCCCCTTATCAGAAGCCTGGATATGGAGCTTGAGATCCATGGTCAATGGCAAGGAGCCTACTGCCATAACCCTTTGAGTACTCTCTGCCTATGCCTCTATCTTCACCCTCCAGCCAATGGGAGTGACTTTTCCCTATCCCTACCCCCCCAGATATGCTGTGACACAGGCAGAACTGTTTGCCCTGCTTTGCCGCCTGGCCGATGAGCTGCTCTTTAGACAGATTGCCTGGATCAAGAAACTGCCTTTCTTCTGCGAGCTCTCTATCAAGGATTACACATGCCTCCTGAGCTCCACATGGCAAGAGTTAATCCTCCTATCCTCCCTCACTGTTTATAGCAAGCAGATCTTTGGAGAGCTGGCTGATGTCACTGCCAAGTACTCACCCTCTGATGAAGAACTACACAGGTGAGGGCTGCAGGCTGGGGACAAAATCTTGGGCAACCAAACCATCATCATCCCTGTAAGTCAGGTTTACTAGCATTCCCAAGAATGGGCATTAAAGCCATGCAAGCCTAGATTTGAATCCTCACTCTGCCACTGACTAGCTCTGTGACCTGGCAAGTTTGTGATCCTCAGGTTCTGAATTAATAGAATGGGGTCAGTAACGCCCCAACCAGGGAGTTGTGGGGAATAAATAATATTGTACAGCTCAGCACAGTGCTAAACTCTTTTTAAAATTACATCTGCATCACTGAGGTAAAGTAACGCACCTGGAAAAACCAAAAAGCTAAACTGCCTAAAATGTGAGAGGCTCTCAGCTAGAGTAATAATCCTGTTAAGAAACCTAGACACCTTTTGTGGACCAAGCACTGGGCTAGGGAGTTTATATTATTGTCTCATTTCATGCTCAGAACCTCCAGTATTGTTGATGTTGTTGGGGCTGTCAAGTCGGTTCCAACACACAGTGACCCCATGCAAAACAAAATGAAACACTGCATGGTCCATTGTCATCTTCACAATTTTTGTTAGATTTGAGCCCATTGCTGCTGCCACTGTGTCAGTCCATCTTCTTGGAGGTCTTCCTCTTTTTTGCTGACCCTCTACTTTACCAAGCATGATGTCTTTCTCCAGGGACTGCTGTGTCCTGATAACATATTCAAAGTATGAGAGATGAACTCTCACCATCCTGGCTTCTAAGGAGTATTCTGGTTGTACTGCTCCCAAGGCAGATTTGTTTGTTGTTTTGCAAGTGTGTGGTAATTTCAGTATTCTTCTCTAACACCATACTTCAAATGCATGGATTCATCTCTGATTATCCTTAGACATGGTCCAACTTTCACATGCCTATGAAACTATTTAAAATACCATAGCTGAGGTCAGGCACACCTTATATAACCTTGGTTTTGAGCACTGTAAAGAGGTTTTGTGCAGAAGATTTGTTTATTGAATATGTTGTTTGATTTCTTGAATGCTGATAGTGGATCCAAGCAAAACGAAGTCTTCAACAGCTTCAGTCTTTTCGCCATTTATCATGGTGTTATTTATTGGTCCAGTTGTGCGGATTTTTGTTTTTTGTTTTTATATTAAGCTGCAATCCTTGCTGAAAACTGTACCCTGTGATCATCAGTAAGTATTTCAAGTCCTCTTTGCTTCCATCAAGCAAGGTTGTATCATTTACCTGCTACAGGTTGTTAATGATTTTTCCTCCAATCCTGATGCCACACTCTTCTTCATATAATCCAGTTTCTTGGACTATTTGCTCAGTATACACATTGAGTAAGTGTAGTGAAAGAATTTAATCCTAGTGCACATCTTTCCCAGTTTTAAAGCATTTAGTATTCCCTTGTTCTCTTTGAATAACTGCCTCTAAGTCAATGTATAAGTTCCTCATGAGACAATTAAGTGTTCTGAAATACCCATTCTTTGCAGTGTTATCCATAGCTTATCATGATCCACACAGTCAGAAGCCTTTTCATAGTAAATACAGCACAAGTAAACATCTTTCTGGTATTAGGTACTTTCAACCAAGATCCTTGTGACATCAGTAATGATATCCTTCGTTCTACATCTCTTCTAAATTCAGCTTTAATTTCTGGCGGTTCCTTGATGTACTGTTGCAGTCATGTTTGAATTACCTTCAGCAAAATTTTACTTGCCTGTGATATTAATAATGTTGCTTGGTGATTTCCGCATTCTGTTGGGTCACCTCTCCTTGGAAGGGGCACAGATATGAGTATGAGTGCCTCCAGGGCTGCATCAGTCTGTCTACTTTGTGTGTGGAGGGGTTGGGAATGGTCCTCCCTGTAAAGATTTGTTCCCTCTTTTGAGCTACTGCATCCATAGGTGTAGATCAAGTTCATCAAATTGTATCAGATTACTCTTTTTTGCCTCTTCTGTCTTCTTCTAGATGAGTTCTGATCATCCAGCCATTGAAACCAGGTCAAGTGGGTATTATCTGCAAGTGTGGGTGTTCTTGTGCATATGCCCTCTCTTCTTATCAGCTGGACGCTTCATTCTCCACTCCAGTCATCTGTGGCTGTGTCACTGACTCTGGGCCCAGGAGTCCCCAGATCTTGCCATACTGCTGGCCAACCAGGTCTCTACCTGGGTTCACAGGAGTCTGTTGAACGTGGTTGGATTTAGCTTACAGCTTCATTGCTGTTTTTCCCTCACTTCCCCACATGAGACGTCTTATAAAGCTTAAATAACATTCAGATAGGTATTTTAGGAAACCACCATTACTAAACAGTATAAAATAATAGAAGACATGGGATTCCAGGGCATCAAAAAGGAGGAAAGAAAAGGTGCCCCATTGATGAAAGCCATCCCTGTGCTTCTTTACACACAACTGGGGTGCATCTCCTCTCTGACACCCAGTCACTACATAAATACAAGGCACAGATCAAGCTCAAGGGTTCTTTGTACAGCTGAGGGAGAGAGGAGTCTGGGTGCTGACTTTCCTCCCTGGTTTTCTAGTGTTTCCTTATTAATGATGCTTATTGGCTTTAGGGTGATCTATATAAATGACAGTGTTTTGAACTCATCTGACACTTTGTCCTATAAACAGAGCTATTTGACTTTTCCAGTGACCTAACCTCTTGTCCAGAGCCTCTAATTCATTGTTTCCATCAAGTTCCTGTCTCCTACTCTGTAATTCTGGGCCAACAGAGTGTTTAGATAATAGTCAGCCTGCTGTGATGTTGTCAGTATTTGCGGAGCTAGCCTAGGGAGCCCAGCAGTCCATCCTAGACTGATAGATTTTTCTCAGGCTCTTTACAGGTAGGCAGGGATCATTGGAAGTACAGGGTTTTTTATGGCTTTGAGCCCCATAGGTACTCCATTCCACTGTAGCTGGTCCCGTAAGCCCCAAGACCAAAGCAAAAAACAAACACAAAACCCACTACTATCAAGTTGATTCTGACTCATAGCGACCCTGTAGAATCTTTATAGGAACAGACAGTCTCAACTTTCACCTGGGGAGCCACTGGAGGATTTGAACTGCTGATCTTGTGGCTAGCAGACCAGTGCTTATACTATAGTGCTACCAGGGCTCAAAAGCAGGGGTATGTAAAAAGCTGAATTATTGTGGCAATTTTTACTTGCTAGGAAGACTACCTGCCAGAGGAACTAGAGCTGCACTGTCCAGTATAGTAGTCACTAGGCTGCATGTGGCTGGCGGCTACTGTATTGGACAGGACATATACAGAGCATTTCCACCATTACAGAAAGTACTGTTGTACAACACTAATTCTAGAACACATGTTGCTACTGACTGTGTTCTACAGATAAAGAATGGGTTTGTCGGTAAAACTCTCACTCCACTATAGGATCCTTGAATGGAAAGATGAAAAAACTTCAACATATTAGGTTTGATTCCATGGTCACATACTGAGTATCTATTGATATTGTCAGGGAGATGGTTGCTGGAGTCATAAATAATACATACATGGTTTCTAACCCTGAAACTCCTTCTTCTTGACTTTTAGAGGCTTGGGAGGCAAATACGTAGAAGCAGATATAAAAGCACAATGAAAAGTAGTAATGATGGAGGTTGAGGAGTATATGAGGGACTGTACAAACAAAGAACAGGAAGTGAGTTGCCTCTATTTGCAGAATCAAGGAATACTTCCCAGAGGAATGGACACTTGAAGTAGGAATTTTCTAGGTAGATTGTAGAAAACAAGAGGAAGACAGGAAGATAAGAAAAAGTCCTGGAGAAATTAGATATCCTGCATGGCTCAAGTATTCAGAGAACCAGAATCCACCTGTGTTGTTGAGGTACAGAGGGAATGTATATGAGAGAGAGAGAAATGTCTGGAGAGGAAGGGACAGACAATGCAAGTCATAAAGGTCTTCAAATGCTAGTCTATAGAGTTTATTGTGTAAATCGTATGACATCATAGGCAATTTTTTAGAAAGATCCCTATTGGCTGTAATGTTCACGATGGAGATGGCTAGATCTGGATGGATGCATAGGATGCTGTTCCATAGTCTAGGTAAAGGAAAACTAGACCTGAACAAGGCGTGGTAACTGTGGAAATAGAAAGTGTACCATAAAGCTAAGAGGTGTCAAGGAGGTAAAGTCAATGGGACATTAAGTGCAACGTTAGGATGACTCCTGGTGTATTGGTCTAGGCAGCAAGGTGGGTATTAATTCTTTTAATGATGATAATGGAGTCTGGGGAGGGACAGCATGGGAAATGGGCCACACTGAAATTGGTTTGGATTCTGTTGAGTTTTAATTGCATGTGAAGACTCCCCAGGAGACAATAGGAAATGGGAGTACAAGAACCTCTAGAGTCAGGTTCACCTCTGTAAAGCAGCCCCAGCTTTGTTAGAAACCTGGGGTGTGTAAATTGTAATTGACCAAAGCTCTTTCCCACCATTCCTGCTCCTGCATTACTCCCACTTCCCTAAAATGCCTTTACTTTTCACAACTCTTGAGTGCAAGTAAGTCTCTGCTGTCATGAAAAGGCTTTTCCCAGATGATATATGACCATCTTCTTTTCTCGTCTCAAATATTGAATCAAATTTATGGTGCCCATTTTCCTTAATCAGTCTGTTATCAGACAGTGAGCCTGGTGGATTTGATTTAAAGCAGATTGTAGCACCAGCCAGTGACTGCTCCTGGACCTAATCAAGACTTCTTCACTCTCAAGAGAAGAGGCCTTGCACTAGAAGGGCTTTAATGGACACTTCTATTTCCTGAGCACTAGTTCCATTTCTTTTGGGTCTCTGGAAAGTTGCCTCCTGGCCTAGACCCTTGCTATAAGGTTCAGGAAACCCATGAAATCTTTCCTTTTTGCTGAAATAATAGAAGAGATTATGCTGATGATATTGATAATAATAATAGCATTTATTTATTGTGCCAAAGTCTATATTAAATACTTTACATATATTATTTGTTTAGTGCTCACTACCACCCAATAGAGTCCTGGTGTGGCGCTGTGGGCTGATGCGCTGGACTGCAAAGTTGTTTGAACTGCAAGGTTGGTGGTTCAAGCTCACCCAGCTGCTCCTTGGAAACCCTATACAGGGTCACTATGGATCGGAATCAACTCGACAGCACTTAATAATAACAACCACCGTATGAGACTCCTGGTGTAGCATTGTAGCATCAGCACTGGACTGCGAACCACAAGATTGGCAGTTCAAACCCATTAACTGCTCCTCCGAAACCCTGTACAGGGTCGCTATGAGTCAGAACTGACTCGATGGCACTTAACTGCCACCCTGTGAGACTGGCACTAATATTTTCTTTGTTCTACAGAAGTGAAATTAGAGATTTAGAGAACTGAGAATTCCAGACTACAAAATTAGAACGTGATAGAGTTAAGATTATCCCCTGGGACTGCTGTGTACCTAATACCAGTTTCTTTACCATTACTATATAGCTTAGTTGCTGTAAAGTCAGCTCCAACTCATGGTGACCCCTTGTATGTTACAGTAGAATTTTGCTCCATAGATTTTTCAGTGGTTGATTTTTTAAAAGTAGATCTTCCAAGGTGCCCCTGGGTAGACTCAAACTTCCAACTTTTTGGTTAGCAGTCAATTGCATTAACCATTTGCACCACTCATGGCCTCCACTATTACCATATATTAAATTCTTATTCTTCCAGAGCCTTCTCAGGTGGCTTGACATTTTGGGATTTGTCCTAGAGCTTTTAGTCTGACTTTCAGTCTTAGATTCTGTAACATGGGTGCTGAAGTGGCAGTTCCTCTCATTTTGTAGCTGATGGCTGCTCTGGGGGTATATGCATTCAGATGAATGAAAAAGACAGAACTAGACCTCTCAGCCCCCTTAATGGGACATAATTTACATAGTGTCAACTTCAATTGCTGACTGAATGGTCCAGTGGTTTGGGGGATCCTGGCAGGAATGTTTTCCTTGTCCTAACATGTTTGTGTAATGGGAACCTAGAAGAAGAATGGGTGTGTTTGTCCAGCTTTCTGGCTTGAGTACTGATAATTTGTAGACAGGGAATACAGGGGTGTTGGAACTGTGGAGTGGGCAGATGTGGAGGAGGCACGGCTGCAGGAGAAAACGGTCCTGTAGAACAGAGAACAACTGTGTTTATCAAGGGGTGGGATGCGGGGTGTGGAGGAAAGCTACGTAGTCAGACTAGTGGAAGCTGAGTGGGGCTGCTGGCTGGCTGCCAGCCCTTCTCCACTTTCGGGGGTTCATGATGGTTGCTTTCCCTGGGAAATTTGAAAAAGAGAAAATGTGCTATCCCCAAGAAAAAGCTTAGACCTAGGGTATATGCTCTGGCCAGGCACTTGGGAATGCCTTTAGGTGTCTCAGGTCAAAATTTGCCCTAGAAGAGATTTGGCACTCTGGCTAGGGGTCTGGCTGATAGCCACACACCTGCACATTTTGCTGTGCCAGAGTGAACACTTGGGGCAAGAGGTTGCTGATTAAGGGACAGAGCATTATCTTTGTTACACTGTTCAGCCACCAGACAAATGCTAACTCTGCTTCTCCCTTTGAAGCCTCCTTTTTTATGCCCAACCTTTTCCCATCCCCACCCTACACCACCCCATCAGGCAAATATTAAGAGGAATATGAAGTGAACTTTTTTTTTTTTCGCCCTTTAAGAACAGAAGTATCCAACAAAGATCCCTGATGAGACATGGTCTTCTCTCCCAAGTACATGGCTTCCTGTCAGACTCAGCATCATGGAGAAGGAGCAACTGTGTGTGCTGCAGCAAACACAAAACCCACCCAAAGCTGAGGCCTGGCCTGAGGTGCTGTGGGAATACAGAGCTCCTGAGGTCCTCTGTGGTAGTAGGTGATAGACTTTCCCAGTCACCAGTTAAAACAAAACAGCATCTAGTGTTTTGTTTAAACTCTGAATTTAAACTTTGACCACATCGCCAGTTATTTACTATGCAACCTGAAGTCACCTCTCCTGCTTCCATATCTAACATGAAGGTGATATTACTTATATTATATTGTTTTTAAGGGCCATCGAGTCAGTTCTGCTTTATAGTAACCCTGTATAGGGTTTCCCAGGAGCGGCTGGTGAGTTTGAACCTCCAGGCTTGTGGTTAAGACCAACCCTGCAATACAGCACTTTATCCCACAGTGCCACACCAGCACTATCAATATACATGAAAGGGCTAATATGTAATAGGGGCATAGTAAATAACCTCTCTGGGCTTTAGTTTCCATGTGTGAACAAAGAGGATTATAATTGCTATCTATTTCATGGATTTATTAGGTATATCCAGTGATATGACATTATTCATCATGACCCCATTTAAGTCGCTGACCTTGTGGTTCAAACCGACCTTGCAGTCCAGTGCCACACCAGGACTCCATAATAGAAACCCTAGTTCAGGCTAACTGGAAGCCCTGCCATGAGACTGAGGCAGAGCTCTATGTTGCAGGTACTAACTGCTGAGGTTGCCCCTGGTTTTAAAGAAGTGTAGGTGTCTCTTGCCATAACCATAGCTGGGCCTTTAAGATTGTAAATCTAAGGGAGGAGACACTCTTATCTTCCACGGAGCAGTTGGTGGTTTTGAACTGTTGATCTTATAATTATCGGTCCAGTGCTTTTCCTACAGCACCATCAGGGAAGAGAAAATGCCTCACTTGCCCAGAAAATGGTGCTTTAGCAAAGTCTTTGAAGTCATCACAGAAAGCAGTAGGTCCCAGAAAACATTAGTAAGTACATCCCAGGTGTTCTGAACCATATGCAGACAGGATCTTCTTATCTGGACAGGACTGCACCTCGCAGATCTGAATGTGTTTACAAGATGCAGCCCTGGGACTGAGCATCTTCTGTCACTGAACTGCATCTAAGGCCCATTTAAATTTTTCCTTGGCCCACTGTCACGTGTAGACCTTGAAGGGCTGAAGCCAGGCCTCACCCCAGCTTTGATAAAGTCCCACACTTCTGCTTCTCCTTTAAGACTTTGCCTCTTTGATTTGATGCTAATTCCATTTCTGGTATGAAGTATTCCTCACCAAAATACCTGGAGTGGTATGACCTGGGACTCCTTTCCTAAAACTTGGTTTCTCCTAAGGAGTTCACTCATAACCCAAAGAAAAGATCATGGCCAGGTTTTAGTCTCCTGTGCTATGGAGTGCCAGCTTAGATATTGGAAAACTCCAAGGCCTTGGGGAGTTAGTCCAGGTTTCCATCTCTAACTCTGCCAATGAACAGTTGTATGCTTATAGACCAATTTCCCTCCCTTCTTTGAACTTCAGCTTCTTATTTGAACAGCGGTGATAATCTCACCTACCTCAGGAGTTTAGTGAATTAAATGAAATAATGCACAAAAAAGTGCCTAGTACAGAGGTTGGCATGGCAGCTCAGTTAAAATTTGTTTCAGTTCACAACTTGTCAGATTGAAAACTCCCAAGCTGAATTCAGGGATACCAATATAAACTTTTGCTGTGCATAAACCTCAGCCTTGCTGGAAACAGTGAACCTAAATAAGTACAAAATGCTTTCTCTGTGCTATGACAGAGGCTCACTTACATAGTCACCATAGCAGCTGCCATTGTTACTGGAGGCTGCATCTGTCTCAACACTAATAATACCTTAATGACCATACTTCACATTCTCATCCCAAACTTCCTTTGGTTCTTATTCCCCTAACCAGGTAAGCATTATCACTCCCATTTTACAGACAGGGACCCCAAAGCTGAGAGGGATCAAATGACCTCCCAAGGTCTCATAGCTTGGAAGTGATGGAGTTGGATTTGAACCAAAACTTGGTTGACTCTGCCTTACCTTGAAAACAGCAGGTTGCATAGACAAACCATGGATCTGTGTCTGACTTTCATAAATGGCTCTGGATTCCATTTTCCCCAGCCTCAGCCTTTTTCCTATCTTTGATGCCTTAAGGAGCTATAGAAGCCCTCTGACTGCCTTTCTCTGGTCTCCACTGGTATCAGAACCCTCTGTTAACAGCTGTGTTCATTCCTCAGATTTAGTGATGAAGGGATGGAGGTGATTGAGCGGCTCATCTACCTATATCACAAGTTCCATCAACTGAAGGTCAGCAATGAAGAATATGCTTGCATGAAAGCCATTAACTTTCTAAATCAAGGTGAGTGACTAAGGGTGGAAAGAAGGGGCTTGTTTTTAGTTTTGTTTTTTTCCAGTGAGCACTTTGCCACATGTTTGGCCCTTTTCCCTCAGGACTCTCATAGAGAATCTAGACACTATGTGGGTGCCAACTTGGAAGGCTTGTGCTCCCCATGATTACTATCCTGCTCTTCTATGGCGTAGGAATGCTTTGGGGTTTCTTCAAGCGTAAATGCCACAATCTCTGTAACTCATAGAGGAAGGAAGAAGATTCACTTTGTTTAGTCAGTTTTAATGCATTTAAACACAGACACCAAGGACAGTACATGCGTCATTTAAAATATGTACCAAGTTTACCAGTGACTAAAGAAGAGCAGAGTGACTGATGAAACTATTGGAGATAAGACCTTTGTGACAGACTGGCAGTGGCTCTGACGGCCCCTCAAGAGCAGAGTGGGGGTGTACAAAAACTCACGCTTTGCACATGCGAGCCAAGCTTGTCTTTTAATTAGAAGTGTTGGATGTGATTTATGTGGAACATTACCTGCAAAGTGGCACTTGGTAGCTACTGGTAACCAGAGTATGAAGGAGAATTTGTATTCTTTTTCCAAAGTAGCATATGAGTGCTCTGCTCTCAGAGTGGAACTGAGCTATTTTATTGCCTGTGGCATTGAAAGCGCTGTCTTCCTATGTTCAGTTTCCTTATCCAGAAACTCTTGATCCCCTCCTCTTTGCCCTTACGCTGGTCAAACCTCCTCTCCTTACGCTGGTCAAACCTCCTCCTCTGAGCCATTCATGCAATTACCTAATGGTCTATGTCCCTCCCCTAGGTCAGGCCCTATGTTGAGCTCTAAAGACATTGAAATAAACTAGGCTCCAGACCCCTGACCTCAAGAAATATCTACTCCAATGGCACTTGACACATGACTGGAACCTCAGATGAAAGAGGAGACATGAATTGGGCCTTAGGCTGCATAAGATTTACATATAGAATATTCTTTATATTCTATAATTAAAAAGATATACATATGTGTGTGTATAGGAGGGGTGTTCAAAAAGTTCAATTTCATTTTGTCCATGAAATTTTTGAATCCCTCTTGTATATGTATGTAGATAGAAATATGTACACATGCAGATAAATCAAATGGAGTCCTGCTGTGGCACTGTAGGATAAGTGCTAGACTGCTAACTGCTAGGTTGGCAGTTCAAATCCAGCAGTCACTTCTTGGAAACCCTATACAGAGTTGCTATGTGTCAGAACTGATTCGCTAGCACTTACCAGCATCATATATGTAACATGGAGGAATGGTACAGGCCACAGGTAATATAGTAAGACCAGAGGTCCATAGGAGATCGTGTGTATATATAGCAGCAAAGTTCCTGATTGGCTCCAGCCAAGGACAATGTAAAGATACTGTGAAGGATGCATTTGGAAAGGTAGATTATTCAGTCATTTGTTCAACATTCACTAGTGTCTGGTTTTTGCCAGTCTCTGTGCTGGGGCTCTGTCAAAATTTTATCAAAACTCCCCCTTTTATCTTATTTGTCTTTCCTGTTTCAGAGATTTTCTCCTACAAGAAAGAGGAAAAAAATATTCCCAGTTGTGACAGTGTTTAGTAACTTTGAATTGAATTTAAAAAGCTGGTATTGGTATTTCTTTCACATTAAAAAGCTCCTCCCATCTCATGTATGGTTTTTCTTTTTTCACAGATATCAGGGGTCTGACCAGTGCCTCACAGCTAGAACAGCTGAACAAGCGATATTGGTACATTTGCCAGGATTTCACTGAATATAAGTATACACATCAGCCAAACCGCTTTCCTGACCTCATGATGTGCTTGCCTGAGATTCGATACATTGCAGGTAACATTCTGAGTCCCTTTCAGCCCTTCCTTGTTTCTCTTACCTTATAAAAGGAGCAAGACAAGCAGTGTCATCAGGCCTCTAATTACCTACCTGTTCTCAGAAGAGTTCTATTATAATACGAAATTTGTGTTTTCTTTATGGGGAGGAAAATCTAATATTTCCTGAACTCATGATTTGCAGGGTACCTTTAGGGTCATATGTCATTTAATCACAGGTGGCAGGGAGGGAACACAGAGGTTCAGACTCTCTCAAGTTAATTTCATGCCCTGAGTTCTAAATATTTTAAAGGGGTGAGTTTTATGGTATGTAAATTATACCCCAATTTTTTAAATTAGCTTTGTTTCATAGACCTGCCTATACACTTTAAAAAGATCATTTATATAAAGTAATATCTTACAATAATTCTGAAAGTTCCAGGTTTGCAAAGGAGTTATTTATTTTGCTGCTCTTGGCCTCTTTGTGTTCCTTAACATTTAAATTTCAATATAAAATCCTGGCTTTGTTGTTGTTACTTTCCATCATTTAATAAAGATTCTTGTTTATAATTACCTACTTAGAAGCTCTGGTAACGTAGTGGTTATGAATTGGGCTGTTAATCTCACAGTCAGCAGTTCAAAACTACCAGCTGTTCCACAGGAGAAAGATGAGGCTTTCTGCTCCCATGAAGATTTACAGCCTCAGAAAACCCTGTACAGGGTCGCTATGAGTCAGAACCGACTCCACGGCACATAATCAACCAACATGAGCTTTTCTAAGGAGCTCTGGTAGCTTAGTGGTTACGAATCAGGCTGCGAACCTTAAGGTCAGCAGTTCGAAACTATCAGCTGTTCCACGAGAGAAAGAGGAGGCTTTCTGCTCCCGTAAAGATTTAGCGCCTCGGAAAGCCCTGTACAGGGTCACTATGAGTCGGAACCGACTCCACGGCACAGAACAACAACAACTTACTGAGGTGCAGCTCAGAAATGTGACTTGTAGATTGGCATTGTTCTGTGAAGTTCATCCATTTCATCCATACAGTTTTTGAAGGAAAAAGTTCTCAACCTGACAAGTTGTGAACTGAAATGAAATTATTTAAATTTTAGGGGTATTTTTACTTAAAACCAAAAAGAAAAAAAACCTCCCTGCCATCGAGTTAATTCCAACTTGTAACGTCCCTGTGTGTGTAGTGTTTGAGGTTGTAAATCTTTACGTGAGAAGAAACCCTCATCTTTCTCCTGTTCAGAGGCTGGTAGGTTTAAACCACCAATCTTACAGCACCACCAGAGGTCCTAATTTAAGTCCTAGCACTTTCAGAACTATGTTCTGTAGAACCGGAGATACTAATCAAGTGCTCTGTGAACTTTAAAGTTAATAATTATACCCCACCCTCAATCTATAGAGTAGGGCTTTCAACCCTGGTTGTATTTTAAAAAATTGCCTAGAAAGCTTTTAAAATTATCATTGCTTGCATTCTTCCTCAGAGATTCTGATTTAATTGGTATGGTGTAGGGTCCAGACATATATTTTTTATTCCTTTTTTAAAAGTTCTCCAGCTGATTCTAAGGTATTTTCAGGAAGACGAACCACAGCCTTAAGATATTTACAAAGTATGTTAGTACATTAGATGCTCTTGAGAATCCTTCAATGAAGAAACCTATATAACTTTTAACCCTGAATATTTCAAAATGTATTTGCCTCTGTGGACTGCCTACTTCTCCCCACTCCCATTGCTTTTATTGACCTATTATACTATTCTGGGAGCGGGGGGAGGGGGGTGTTCTGTAGAATGCTAGCTAGAAAATTTACCAAAAGTAGATATAAATTTACCTTGGTATTTTAGTTTTTAGGGGCATTTAGGAATAATGGAATACTTCTCAGTTTCAGATTTCTCATTTATAAAACAGAATAAACAGTAGTACCTATCACACAGAAAAATACTGTGAAAATTAACTTATAGAATGCATTTAAACACTTAGCACAACATATTCCCTCACTAGAAGCAATGATTATGAGTTGGCACCATTGCTCAACTCCCTGAGCTATCCAGGGTCTGGATATCAGGACCTTAGTCCAGTCTGTCTGACCTTTCTGATGATCCTGGCACTACCCTTGTCTCAGTCACTCAACAAGGTAAAGGTCTCCCTTTACCAACCCAAAAGGAGGTAGACACACCCTTCCAACTAGCAACCACTGCTAATTCTCTTTTCTTACATTGTTCCCAGGAAAGATGGTGAATGTGCCCCTGGAGCAGCTGCCCCTCCTCTTTAAGGTGGTGCTGCATTCTTGCAAGACAAGCGTGGGCAAAGAATGACCTGTTCCCAGTGCCTCTTCCCTAGGCCAACCATGGTGCCTTGGATGGGCAAAACAGGTTTCAGAGGAAAGAGCCAGAGAGACCAAGATGGACGCAATGGAGCATCACTTCTAGCTACTTCCATAGCAAGAAGAGTTTTTGTTTGTTTGTTTTGTTTGTTTTAACCTCATTTTTCTATATATTTATTTCACGACAGAGTTGAATGTATGGCCTTCAACATGATGCACATGCTTTTGTGTGAATGCAGCCGATGCATTTCGTTGCAGTTTACAGAATGTGAAGATGTTTGATGTTACGGTGTTGTCATTGTTTAGAGATAGTTCTTTTGTATTTTGAGGGAGAGGGTGGGATGGAACTGAGATGACTATTTCCATGATGTTGACAAAATTGACTACCTCAGTGGAAAGGGAGGGGTGTGACCATCCCTACTTTTTCCACATTTTCTAAGACCTCATGATTTGTCTGTCAGAGAGCAAACTGCCTTTTTCTAACGACAGAATTACCAGGCAAAAGAGCACATGATAGAAGGGCAAAGCAGTATTAGGAGGTTTACCAAGCAAGGCGAGTGAGACATTGGGAACAGGGCAAGAGATAAGAATTTAGTCATGTCTTTTCTTTGGAAAGCATGAAAGATGAGAAAGCGGGGTACAGTGACCAAATCTTAGTTAGATGTCCTCCCGCCAGATAAAACTTCAGGGCAAAAGGGTGCTGCCAATTGATGCCACTGTCAGCTTTTCCTCTGGGTATAATTCTGGCAATAAGTCAATCCTTAGGACTAACCTTGGGTCTCAGAGCTACCCAGTGCCCATACCTGGATCTACTAAGGTGTACCTTCCTCAGATTCCTTCCCTTCTCCCTTATAAATTTGATTGAGTCTATTAGCCCTTTGAAAAACCAACTGAGCAAACTCTTATGCCCTGAATCTTGGTGCCCACTACTGATTTATTCTCCTTTCACTTTGCTTTCTTCAACAGATAGTGGGGCAAAGGCCAGACTACTAAAAACTAAACACTCCTCCTTGAAATCCCCTGCTCCTTCCCCACCCTATCCTATCTTCCCACCAGTACTGAATCTAAAAAACTTTTTTTTTTTTTTTTTTAACCAGTATTAAGGACCATTTCTCTGCTAGCTAGAAATTTTGCTCTTAAATTCTACTCCTAATATCTCCAAAATGACACCAGGTTTCCTGAGCACAAAGCCCAAGGCCCAGGGTGGCCCCCTGCCCCTATAGCATCAGTGGCCTGGCTGACTAAGGCCCAGAGGGCTGGAGCCAAAAGGACCTGGAAGGAAGGGGGACTTTAAACTACCTCATGTTCCTAAGGGCCTGGCTGCTACCTCCACAGATAATGGCCTGGACCCCTTGTTCTTTCACTACCTGCCCCCACCTAGCCCCAGGAAGTATGCCTTCCCTCTTGGCTTTGGCCAGTGGCTACACATCTGTCTTAAAGCCCATTTAGGTGTTTCCCGTCTCTACCTTACTAAGCAACTGCCCTTGCCTATATGCAGGTACCTCCCACAACCAATGTAATAGATCACTCAGCTGGGCACATCCTAGGTAGGCTTGAGGGGCACAGACCTCGTCTTGTCTGTTTAGGTAAAGGCTGTTTGCTCTCTCCCCAACTCAGCCTAGAAAAGTTCCCTAGTGAGCCTCCACATCTTGTGCTTACTAGGTAGTCTTTGTCTGATTGTATTTCTTTTTCTCTAGCGAAATGTTACGGGTACCAGCAGAGTGATGACTTTGTCCCTTAATGGGTCTAAAGCGCAAAGCGTTACTCTTCAATACCATTTCCCCAACTGCTCTGAGGAAGAAAAAATAATAATAAGAGAGTTATTCCTTAGGAAAAACTACAATTAGCATGCTCCTCACAAGTCAATGGGAAAATTCTGTGTATGTGTCTATCTGTTTATTTCTAAGTTCACAGTATTTTTTCTTATTTTCCTGAAATTTTATTTAACCACCAAGATCACATTCTTTGGCTCCAGGTCAGAACTCCAAGCTTCTTCCTTTGATATAGGGGAGGAGACACATATCAGAGACTTTCTCCAAGATGGCTTCTGTGTGCAGCATCTTTCTTCACTTAGACCTCCATCTGTCAAATTATTACTTTTCTGAAATTACTTTTCTTTAAATTTAGCATTTTACCTGTTGTGTTGAATAGCAAAACAAATTATTCTCCAGTGAGGCAAGAATGTGTCTCTCCAATATGCAATATTAAACAGAGCAAGTTGTTAATTTGTTGAGTGGGGGAAAGGTTCTGCAAGTTGCCATTGTACAAATCCGTTTTTACAAATGTTTGCAGCAGATTCCACAGAACAAAGAGCCCATTCATTGCCAAGAGCCCTGCAGAATCTCTGAGCCAAGTGGCCGTGTGTTCCAAGCCGGAGCCTGACCTGTGGACCGCCTTTAATGTCTTCTGCACCCAGTCCTTTTATGACTTGGGCTTTTTAAAAACAGGGTAAAGTGAATGTGTTGCATTGCAAACTCAGGTATTATGAGGAGAAGGTAGGAGTGTAGCTAGCAGTGTGGAGACATTAGGTCAGCCACTAGATGTATTTGTGAATTTGGTTTGAAGGACACAGAGAAAGGTTGGAGGGGGAGGTTTGGTGTGTTTGTTTTGGGCTTTTCTTCCTATAATATTTGGTTAACAGGTAGCCTTTTTGCTAGTGTAAGAAGAGAAAAGCTGTGCAGGTTGTCTCTCCTTTCCCTCTCTCTCCTATCCTCTGTTGGATCCTCTATCACTGACAGCACTCACTTTGAGTGAGAATTTTTCCACCAAAAAAATATGACTCTGAAAGCTGGGTGGAAAAGGAGAGCCCCAACTCTTTGCATACACAAGCTTTTTCCTTCCTTTCCCCTTGATTATTTCATTGACCTTAACAAGTTTAGAATCTTGGGACTTCACCTGTGGCTCATTCTCTCTGGATCTTTTGTAGACTTTTAGAGTCTCTCACAAGCTTTGGTGGTCTTTCCATATGTCTGGGCAACCTATCTCAAAGCACTCCACCTGGCTCAAGGCCACAAGTCAGGTGGGTAAGCCTCCCAGGATAGAAAGCAGTAGATAGATAGGCATAGCCCAGCTCTGACCTGACCTGCCCCCAAGCACAGAGGAAGGTTGGAGAGAATCGAGGGGTCTTAATAGCATCAGTGAAAATCACCCACTCCACACCAGCCTGCCTTTCACTTGTCACCCCTTCTCAGTGAGGCAAGTACCTGCCAAGGTCAGTGTCATCAGAGCCTTAAAACTCAGGACTGACAGCTGACTGCTTTGCACTGATACCCCTATCCTACATGATTTCCTGGAGAATGGTACAGATGGATTCAGACGACACACCCAGCTGAACAGTGTCTGAGCCATGTCCAAGATTGGCCAAAGTAAATGGACTCCTAGCCTCCCAGTAGGGCAGGAATTTGGACAGAGCCTTTAGCTCTGGGCTCCTGGTCTGACGTTTTTTCCTTGTTGCTTTTTAAAATTCTGTAATTCTTTTAAGAAATCCAGTCTTTCAAACCAACCCTTTTATTAAACTTCAAATTGTTCTTTACTGATTTTTTTAAAAATAAAACAAACCCAAAAAAAAATTTTTTTAAAGAAAAAAAAAATTACTCTTACCAACTCCCCATCCACAAGTACCCTCCTTCCCCCAACCCACCCCCTCCCCGTACTCCCCTCTGCCTTTGCAGTTGATAATTCCTCCCTTTTTCTTGGCTTGAAGCATCTCTGTCCAGTGTCTGTGAAATGATGTTTTATCTGTGTCTCAGGATGAGAAAAGGCAATCATTCCACCAGGTGCTGGAAACTGGTTAGCCTTGAGGCAAGGGTTTCTAGGGCCACAGCTCAGGGATGTGTATTTAATTACAGGGTCCCTATAAACCCCTCTCTTGGCTACCACAGGCAACTTCTTTCTTGGCCTTAGGAGTCAGACATGAATGGTTTCCTCAGTGGCAGGAACCCACTCCTCTGGCCAGAGAGCATGCTGAGTCTGAGAGCAAGCTAGGGCTTCCTCTGGTCAGACCTGGGCTACCTGGAGATTCAAAGACTTCTGACTGTCTTGTGTCATGAACCATGGTGGCCCTGTCTCTACCAGCTCATAAGAAGCCTACTTCCTCTGCTTAGTCTAGGCCTCATCTGGCCTATCCCTTCTGGGCCACCACCTGCTCAGGAATCAACCACGGGCTCAAAAGGACAGACCTGGTCTGAGCCCAAGATGAAAAATCATGTTAGTGGTGGAGGATAGTCTTCTGAGTCCTGGAATCAGCCCAGCTGACCAAAGGATCATCTTTTCCCTTTGGTAACCATTGTTTTCCTTCTTTGAAATGGCTTGTAATAGATGATAATGTTATTTACTCAAATTTCCATTGGTGGGGGGAACAAAACTACCTCTTGAATGACATCTTAGTCAATTCCTTTCTGAGGAATCCTGTGGGAAAAGAATACTGTAGCGCCTTCTCTATTTACATGTTTCTGTCAAGAGAGAACCCCGCCTGCCCTGGTGTATTGGTGTTTTTGTCTGTGATACCATCCCAAGCCTGCAATAGGGACTTATGGCCACATTCTAATGTCTGGACTGTGACTGAGGAGGCCTTCCCACCTGCCTGGCCAGGGAGTAGCCACCCCTTTGTTGAGGCCTCCATTTCCTTGCTGTGCTCCAGGGCATAGGGAATACCACATTCCCAAAACACCACCTTCAGGGGCTCTGTTGGCATATGCATCCATTAACTCGCTCTTGGGCTACACAGACCTCCCTCTCCCCACAGTCTTGTATAGGAATCGATTAAATGGGATGTTTCTGAGCCCTTGTCCCCAAAGGGCCGGCTAAGGGCTGCCCGCCAGCCTGACGCCATCAACCTTGCATGACCAAATGATAGTTGGCGGGCTCTCCCAGGCCCACTGCTACCTCCCATCCTGCCTGCTGGCGAGGGATGAACCCTGTTCTGTGAATTGACTACCTGTGGAAATGTGACCAATTAGTGTGAAATGCATGTATAGTAAGTGTTAGGTACTGTATTTGAACCAATAAATGTGAATCCTTCCACACATGGCTTCTGTCTGTGACACTTGTCTTGGGTTCTTGGGAGGGATGATAGGGTATCCTAAAGAGCTGGCTCATGCCTTCAGATCTCTCCAATGCCTTCTGTTAATTGTCTGGCAGAAGAGATGTCTCAAAAGTGCATGAATCAATGAGCCAGCATTTACTGAGGTACTTGCACTGTGTTGGCTCTTTTTCATAAATCTAAACCTTCTTGAACTTCAAGGGTTATAACAAGTGAGGAAGTAAAAAGAGTCACCTAGAGGAACTGAGTCTCTGAGAGGCAAGCACAAACTTTTGCAGTATAGTGGGATGAGGGTTGTAGATAGGGATGTAAGTAAAAAAATATTGCTACAAAATAAAAAATTTCAAAAGGTGAAGCTATTGCTTCTTGACACAGCCTCTATCCATGGTTGTACGCAGAGTCCTGGTGTGGCACTGTGGGTTAATGCACTGGACTGCAAGGTTGGTTTGAACTGCCAGGTCAACAGTTCAAGCTTACCAGCTGCTCCTCAAAAACCCTATACAGGGTTGCTATGAATCGGAACTGACTCCATGGCACTTAACAACAACAGTGGTGGTACACTTTTGAAGGCAATGCTCCCATCTCTCTAATCTTTCTCCAAAGAATTCTACACTCTTCTATTTACACCTCATCGAAGTGGCAGTTTGGGCATCTTCAAGAGACTCAGATTGTGTTCCCTTTCAATGTTCTTTGATTTAGGGGAACAAAAATCTGTAGAGGCAAGATAGGTTGTAGGTTGGATGTGGTAAGTTTTCCCAAGATGAATTTCCCAAGAGAAATCCCAATGATATTCTCATAGTGCAGCCCTTGTTACCCTTGAAGAACGAGCCGATGCATTATTGTGATGGGAAAAATTTCTTGGCACAACTTTCCTAACATTTTTCTACCAATGCAGTTCTCAATTCTCTTAAAACTTCTTTCAGAAACGTACAAAGAGATCTACAAAAATGGAAGAATATACCATGCTCATGGATAGAAAAATAGCATTGTGGAAATATCAACACTACGCAAAGCAATCTACAGATATAATGCAATCCCAATCCAGTAATATGATTTAAAGAAATGGAAAAACTAATCACCAATTTAAATATGGAAAGAGACTCTGGATAAGCAAAGCATTACTGAAAAAGAAGACTAAAATAAGCCTCTTCCCAATCTCATAACCTTCTACACAGCCACTGTAATAAAAACAGCCTCGCCCTGGTTCAAACAAATGAACAGACAATGGAATAGAATTGAGAATCCAGAAGTAAATCCATCCACGTACTGTCAGCTGAACAGACCATCAATTGCTCATATGCAAATTCAAACTGAAGCTGAAGAAAATGAAAAGTCCACAAGAGCCAAAATATGATCTTGAATATATCCTACCTGAATTTAGAGATCATCTGAAGAACAGATTTGATACATTAAACACTAAACACCAAAGACCAGAAGAGTTGTGGGATGACATCAAGACATCATACATGAAGAGAGCAAAAAGTCAGTAAGAAGAAAGAAGGAAAAAATCAAAATGAATGTCAGAAGAGACACTGAAACTTGCTCTCCACTATAGAGATGCTAAAGCAAATGAAAGAAATGAGGAGGTACAAGAGCTGAACAGAAAATTTTAAAGGCCAGCTCGAGAAGACAAAGTCAAATATTACAACAAAATGTGCAAAGATCTGGAGTCAGAAAACCAAAAAGGAAGAACACGCTTAGCATTTGTCAAGCTGGGGGAACTGAAGAAAAAATTCAAGCCTCGACTTTCGTTACTGAAAGATTCTCTGGGCAAATTATTGAATGATGTAGAAAGCATCAAAAGAAGATGGAAGGAATATACAGAGTCACTGTACCAAAAGGAAATGGTTGATGTTCAACCGTTTCAAGAGGTAGCATATGATCAAGAGCCAATGATACTGAAAAAAAAAGAAGAAGAAGAAAGAGCCAATGATACTGAAGGAAGTAGTCCAAGGTGCACTGAAGGAATTAGCAAAGAACAAGGCACCAGGATTTGATGGAATGAAAATTGAAATCTTTCAAGAAAGTGAGGCGGCACAGGAGGCACTTACTCATCTATGCCAAAAAATTTGGAAGACAACTATCTGGCCAACTGATTGGAAGAGAGCCATATTTGTGCCCAAAGAGAGGTGACCCAACGGAATGCGGAAATCATCAGACAATCTCTTTGATATCCCATACCAGTAAAGTTTTACTTAAGGTAAAACAGAAACGGCTGCAAGCATACATTGACAGAGAACTTCCAGAGGTTCAAGCCAGATTCAGAAGAGGCCGTGGAACGAGGGATATCATTGCTGATGTCAGATGGATCTTGGCTGAAAGCAGAGAATACCAGAAAGATGTTTACCTGTGCTCTGTTGACTATGCAAAGGCTTTTGATTGTGTGGATCATGTCAGGCTGTGGACAGCATTACGAAGTATGAGTATTCCTGAACACTTTATTGTGCTCATGAGGAATCTGTACATGGACCAAGAGGCAGTTGTTCGAACAGAACATGTGAACACTGAGTGCCTTGTAATTAAAAAAGGCGTGCAACCGTTGAATTCTTTCACCATACTTATTCAACTTGTATGCTGAGCAAATAATCTGAGACGCTGAGTTATACGAAGAAAAACATCACATCAGGATTGGAGGAAGATTCATTAGCAACCTGCGATATGCAGATGATACAACTTTGCTTGCTGAAAATGAAGAGGACTTAAAATACTTACTGATGAACTATCAAAGAGCACACCCTTCAGTATGGATTGCATCTTAATGTAAAGAAAACAAAAATCCTCACCAGTGGGCCAGTAAACAGCATTCTTATCAACACAGAAAAGATTCAAATTGTCAAGGACTTCATTCTTGGATCAACCATTAACACTCATGGAAGCAGCAGTCAAGAAATCAAATGATGTATTGCATTAGATATATCTGCACAAGACCTTTTTAAAGTGCTGAAGAGCAAAGATGTCAGCTTGAGGAATAAGGTGCGCCTGGGCCAAGCCATGGTATTTTCAAAAACCTCATGCATGTGAAAGCTGGACAGTGAATAAGGAAGATTGTAGAAGAATTGACGCTTTTGAGTTATGGGGTTGGAGGAGAATATTGAAAGTACCATGGGCTGCCAAAAGAACAGATCTGTGTTATAAGAAGTGCAGCCAGGGTGCTCCGTGGAGGCCAAGATAGCCAAACTTCATGTCTCATACTTCGGACATATTGTCAGGAGGGACCAGTCACTGGAGAAGGATATCATGTTTGGTAAGGTGGAGGGTCAGAGAAAAAGAGGAAGACCCCCAGCAAGATGGATTGGCAAAGTGGCAGCATCAGTGGGCTCAAGCATGGCTACAATTGTGAGGTTGGCCCAGGATTAGGCAATGTTTCGTTATGTTGTGCATAAGGTCACTATGAGTCGGTACCGACTCAATGGCACCTAACAACAATTGTCAGCTGATCTTCGATTAAAGGCCAGAATACATTAAACGGGGAAGATACAGTCTCTTCAATAAGTGGTTCTCGCAAAACTGGAAGAGAGAAACGACCTATTTCTCACACCATATACAAAACATAAAACCTAGAACTATAAAGAATGAAAGAATAGGGACAATTTTAGGAGCACTGATTCATGGCATACATACACTATCAAACAACTGACAATACAAATAGCAGAAGACCAAATAGATGACTGAGACCATCTAAAAATTAGACACATGCATCAAAAGGTTTCACAAAAAGAGAACCTACAGATGGGAATTTTTTGGCAATGATATAAGTGACAAGGGACTACTGTTTAAAATTTATAGAATACTTCACCTCAAGAAGAAGCCAATCGAAAAATGGGCAGAGGACATAAACAGACGTGTCATCAAAGACATTCAGGCCATCAAAAAACATGAAATTCTCACAATCAGCCATTGTTGCTAAATGCTGTCAAGTCAGTTCTGACTCATCGTGACCCTGTCTAGGGTTTCAAGGAGTGGCTGGTGCGTTTGAACTGCTGACCTTAACGGTTCAAACCAACCTGCAGTCTAGTGCTTATCCCACAGCACCATACAATTAGCCATTAAGGAGATGCAAGTCAAAACAACAATGATGTATCTTACCCCAGAATTATTAGTGAAGTTAAAAAATAACAGCTGGAGATGGTGTGGAGAGTATGGACCCTCCTACACTGCTGGTGGAGTGCTGTGGGCTAATGTACTGGACTGCAAAGTCAGTTTGAATCAAAAGGTTGTCGGCTATAACTCACCAGTTGCTCCTTGGAAACCCTCTACAGGGTCGCTATGGGTCAGAACTGACTCAACAGCACTTAACAAAAACAACACACTGCTGTTGGGACTGTAAAATGGTGTAACCGCTATGGAAAACAGTATGGTTCTCAGAAGTTTGGATACAGAAACTGTTTGACCCAGCATATTGGTATCCTCAAGAATAAATAAATGCACCCCTTGTTCATTGCAGCATATTCACAATAGTGAGAAGATGGAGACAGCCTAAGTGTCCATTTAAGTAGAGGAATGGTTGAACAAGCTTTTGGACATACACAAAATAGAATATTATGCAACGTGATGATGAATCTGCAAAACACCGCATAACATGCTGGAATCTGGAGGACATTATGCTGAATTGGTTGACCAAAATGGGACATACTGTATGAGACCACTACTGTAAAAAATTAAGAAAAAGTTTTCATGTTTTCATTTTTTAATAAACTTTCTGTGATGGTTTTACCAGTGGTGGGAGGGGAGGGGAGAATGATTCATTGGGTAGAGTGTAGACATGTGCTAACTTTGGTGATGGGACAGGGAAGGCAGTTGAAAAGAAAAAGAGAAGAAAATGAATGGTGGGTGGGGGAGGAAATGCTTTTTTTCTTTCCTGTAAATTAAGGAAAACAATGTATATTTTCTCATTAAAAAAAAAAACAACAACAACTAACTTGCACATGAAAAAAAATAAAATGTTGTGATCCAAAAAAAAAAGCAAAACCCTTTCTAATAAGCTCCTGTGGTCATCCTGTGGCCTTCAAGAAAACCTATCCAGATTACCACTTTGGAATCAAAAAGAAAAGAAAAAGCAGTTGCCATAACCTTCTAAGCTAACCTCTCTGCCTTGAATTTAGCCCAGTAGATCCCCTTGGAAGGCAGTTTTGGTTTGGCCTTTGAGGTGCCCTAACAGGACTAAGACAAGTATGTTACTGAGAAAACTTGTCTGCAGCTATTCACTGATCGCAGAGGCATGTTTAAGCACATTATGCTTGGAATAAAACCGTGCATGTATCATCTTTAACCCTAGTAGCAATGTTTTTTAACAACCTGGTACATGGGGTTGTAAGGGTCCAGAGCAGGGAGAGGCATGTTTTACTTGGCATAATCAGGAAGGGCTTCACTTCACAGGTATCTTTAAAGGTGGACCTAGAAGGAAGTCACTAGGCAGAGGAGCATGGGCTAGGTTTGTTGTTGTTAAGTGCTGTCAAGTCAATTCCAACTCATAATGACCCTGTACAGGGTTTCTGAGGCTGTAAATCTTTACGGGAGCAGTAAGCCTCATCTTTCTCCCACGGAATAGCTGGTAGTTTTGAACTGCTGACCTTAAGGTTTGCAGCCCGATTCGTAACCACTATGCTACCAGAGCTCCTGATGGGTCAGGAAGAGGGGCCTAAAACATCTGCAGAAGCCCAGCTCTGAATCTGAAAAAAAAAGGACTGTACAGATGTAACAAGGGACTGACAATGGCAAGAATGGTGACAGATGGGATTCACAAGAGTTGAAGCTGGAGAAACAGGTGAGAACCTTGAATTTCACGTTCTGGAGTAGGTGGGATGCCATCTGCTAAGTCTCAGGAAGGAGATTTGCCCTTCAGTGGTGGCAGTGTGCTGGTGGATGGTCAGCCTAGTGTGTTACTGTGATGCAGCAGATTAATTCCTGTCTTTCCAGAAAATACATGAACTCTATTAATAAAGTTTCTATAACTGAGGAAATGGAGATTTGGGAGGTCAAGGGACTTGCCCAAAGTCACATAAAAAGTAGTAAGAATCAGGACTTGAACCTAGATCTGCTCAATTCCTATTTTCCTGCTGCTCGTTATGACCAGAAAAGTGGTAGAGTTTGGGTTGAAGGTTGTGTGAGACATATGGGTAACAGGAAGACTCTTGGTCTTGGAAGATAAAGGCTGAGGAAAGTCTGATCAAAGTCTATTAAATTTTCATGTGTGGAATGAGGGGAAGCCCAGCTGCCTTCCCAAACCTCAGCCTCCAGAACAAGGGACAAGAGAGCCCTTGAGGTTTGAAAGAGATGGCTTTAGAACAAAGGAACACTGCAGAACAGATTAATAGACTGTCTTCCGAGCCCCACAAGAGGGGAACACATAAGACACAGAGGTGCCAGGAAGAGAAGGAATGTATTTGCCGAACACCTATTGAGTGTCATGCATTGTCTCACATAATCCTCATAAACTTGCAAGGTGTGGGTGTCAACCCAATTTTACTCATAAGCAAATTGAGGCTTGAGGAATTTAAGCTATTTGCCTAAAATGACACACAGTATGTGGCAGAGTTGGCTTTTGAGTACATGTCTATCTGATACTAAAGTTACAACAGGCTTCCTCCTGTTCAGCCGTAGCAATTTAATAGTGTTAAAATGTGAATGCCTGGAGTTTGTAACAAAGCTTAGTAATGGCCTTTGGTTGAACTTTTTGCTACTGAAAACAAAAAACTCCACTGAAAAATAATTTCTGTAAGGTAAATGAACAGACCCAACCATATTGAGCTGGAAAGTAGTGCTGTCCTGAACATGTAGAACGCTGAAGATGATAAATCGGTTTGATCTCTTAGAACATAGACCTCCCATGAGGTGACTCCATGGGAAAATAAGGCATTCTGTTGATTCCCAACCTTCAGTGGCATATTAATGGCTTTGAAAAGTCCTAACTGAAGAAAGCAAATTTTGTTTAACCTACAGTTCTGGTGTAGTGCTGGAGGATAAGCACTGAACGGCTAACCATGAGGTTGGTGGTTCAAACCCACAAGCTGCTTCTTGGAACCAACTATGAGATGGAACCAGTATGACAGCACTTGACAACAACAAGAGTTAAGCAAAAATATTTGCACATTGACCTTTTTTACTTTTCCCTCAGCATAGCTTTAAAACTTGCTTTAAAATTATAAATTGCCACTTAATTATTCCTACAGCCCCACACCACACAACATCTTTTCAAATATGTGCAACTTCATAATCCTCTTTTTGCACCTATAGAAATTCTTACAAGTCTCTTGCATATGATAAGCACTTGACCACAAGGTCGATTTGAACCACAAAGTCAGCAGTTCAAACCCACCTGTCGCTCCTTAGACACCCTATACGGGGTCACTATGAGTCAGAATCGACTTGAAGGCAGTTTACAATGACAACTAACAGGGAGCTTTTAGTTTCCTTGAGCAAGACAATCTAAAAGAAAATAGTAAAATAACTGACAAATTATCCAGCAAGGCAAAGCACTATGCTAAGCATTTTATATGCATTTTGCAGAAAAGTGAAGTCCTAGCATTATTAGTAATTTGCCTAAGATTACGTAATTAGTGTGACTTCAAAGATGAATATAAACCAGTATTGAATGAGGGCCTACTGTTTGGCAGGATTTGTGCTGAGCTCTGATCCTTGCAAAAACCCTCTGAGTTAAGTAAAATCATCTCTGTGTAACTGAAGGGGAAATGCACAGAAATGATAGCAAGGGGTGTTGGAATGAAGCCCTATCCCAGGGGTCACTGCCTTCAAGCAACTGATGTGGTAGTCTCAACCAAGGGGTCTCACCACCTAATTCCAGCTCTTCCCCTTGCCAGTTGTGTTCATGGCCTTGACCCACATACCTCTCAGCCCCACTTTACTTTCCCTGCAAAATAAATGGAGGTGCCAGTGCCTGTGTCTTGGGTTTAAAGAAAATGGACTATGGTTAGCTCTAAGAAGGGGTTCAATGAAGTCAGTCCAGAAATGGAAGCTTGGGTCTATAGGGATCTATAGCCCTTCATACCCTGTTAACAGAAACCCAACAGAGCCAGGAGCTAGCTCTCTAACTTTGGCCTTGACCTGGCTGCCCATCAGGGTTTTAAGTCCACAGTAATAATCAGCCTTTCTGGAATCCTGTGGCAAAAGTGCCCAACTGCCAGACCCAGGACTCTTGGAGTCTTGTTCCCTTGGCAACAAGTCTCACCATGGAGACCACAGCCCCATCCTTGCCCTCCCTGCAAGCTTCCTCTCCATAGACTTTCCCTTCTAAACTCCTAGTCCTAAAAGCAGTGTAAGGTACTGAGGAAAGCTCCCAGCATGCTTTTCCTGGGGGTAAGGAATTCAAGGTACAGCCCAGAATAAAACAAGGGGATCTCCTATGTTTTGAAGGTTCACTATATACCTGGTAGGATTCTGAGAAATCTCATTTAAGGTGGAAAACCATGTACTTGCCCTATTTTACGTAATGGAAATTGAGGCTCAGGGAAACAACATGTGCCAGACCAAAGTTTTGCAACTAGGCAATATTGGAGCTGAGATTTGAATCCAAGTCTTCTGACTCAGAAACTTATGCTTTCTCTGCAACCATACCCCCACACACATCCATACTGTCAACACATATTCCAGCCTCAATTTGAGGAAGGGTTAGAGCTCCTCAACCCCTGGTCTGGAAGGGGCAGGGGTGCTTCCCTCATAAGCAGCAGCCAACAGTCCTGTGAAATCTGGGCTGAACCCAGTATCAGCCTCGGAGGAACTGCACTATTTTAAGCCAGGGCCGGAGGGCCCCATGTGGGCACAGGGAGGGTGGCCTCGGCCTTTGGCCAGCTTCCTGGAAGTCGCCATGGCCTCCCTCCTCTCCCCTGAGCAGCTTTCTGAGGCAGTCACTTCCCTACAAACAGGAAGGAGGCCCTTAGGCCAGGAGTCCTCCAGCCCCAGCTTCCTCCCTGTACTCCCCTCCACCCCCAACTAGCCTTCTAGCCAGAGAAAACCAGCTCGAGACCCTGATCAATGTCTGTTATCTGGGTTGACTTACTGCCTAAGTAAGGGCCAGGGTTTCTACTCAGACTGCCCCAGTTCACTTATGACAAGTCCAAGGTCTCCACTTGTCCAGGTCCTGAGGCCAGCCAGTATGAGCCAAAAGAGCTGAGCTATATGTGGGGCTTCAAAAAGTTCATGGAACAACTGTGTTTTCTTTTAATTTCATTTTCCACTAACTTTTAAAAGCCCCCTCGTATTTATTCCCACTCAAGGACCCCAGACACCTGGTGTGGCGCTGTAGTATCAGCACTGGACTGTGAACCACAGATCAGTGTTTCAGCGGTTTGAACGCCCCCAGCTGCTCCTCAGAAACCCTGTACAGGGTCGCTATGAGTCAGAACCAACTAGATGGCACTTAACAATAACAACAAGGACCCCAAAGAGAGAGAAAAGACACAGACCAAAATAAGCCGACTAACAAACATTCCAAGAGAAAGATGGAGGTAAAACAGTAAAGTGATTCATTATGATAGAGACATAGAGGTGCAGAGACCCCAGAGATGGCTGCAGAGGGCTGGGGCCAAGAGGCGAGGGGTAGTAGCTCTTGCCCACCCTCTAAGCACAGGCCCACCGGCTGCATGGCTGAAGAGGAATGTGGGGAGCAAGGCTGGGTCACCCCTTGAGGGCCAAGGGCGTGCACCATGAGATAAGCTACCCCAGGAAAGGGGTTCCAGCTGTGGCTGCACGTTCCAGGAGCATGGCGGAGAGGCCCAGGCCCAAGGCTGCAGCCCAGTCTGCAGACACCCAGCTCCCACGGCTCCTTCTGAGGGTCGCCACCAGGAGATCCTCATATACTTGAAGACCCCAGGCCCCTCAGCCATGCCCTTGAGCATTGAGAGCTTCTCAGAGTGTCCTGGGGACCTAGCCAGCTGTAGGGAGGTTCTTGTCTCGCTTCTCCAGCTCTGGCTGCAGCCCTGGCTCCAGTGAGGGGCCATAGGACCACTGAGCTATGTAGAGCAGGGCCTCCAGCAGGCTGTGAGGGTGCAGAGGGGGTGCTGTAGTGAGACAACCAGTCACAGGACTGAGAAAGTTCCCTGTGTGGCTTTTTACCCTCGTGTATATGAGTGTGCATCTGTGTGTCCACATGCTTCCTCATGTGGGGGGGTGTAAAGATAGACACATCCACATGTTTCCAGGAGCTCCCCAAGTGGCTCCCAAAGGCACCTGGCCTCCCCATCCCACCATGTGGTCCAGCCAGAGAGCCAAGGGGCAGAAGGGGAAGAGTAAGCAGGTCTTTTGCAGGCCCCCACCCCCCTCTCCACACTGCAGCTGAGGCTCCATCGGCCACGGCCTTGACCCAGCACTATGGACTTCTCTGACATTGGCATCGGATCTGAACATCTGGCAGCAGGCTGATAAGGGGTGCAGCGGAAACAGTCGCTGCTGCTGCCAGCAGGCCCACCCCCTCCACTGCCCTGTGAAGGGTCTCCACACTCCCTCTGCCTCTAGTCGTGCGTGGGCCCCTCCCTTCTCTCCCCTCATTTTCTGCCTCAGTCTCTCATTCTTTCTTTCTCTCTTGCTAACTCTGACCATTGGGTCTGTTTTGTTATCAGTGCATCTCCCTTTCCTCTCATTTTCTGTCTCAGCCTCTTTCTAGCTTCTCTCTTTTTCTCTCTGTCACTCTCCTTTCTACTCCATACCCCAACCCTAGCTTGGGGATTCTGCCTCTCTCTTTTCCTTTTCAGTTTCTGGGTCTCTGTTTGTTTGTTCCTTGTTCTACCTCCAGGAAATAGGCCTGGCACTTTGGGAAAGTCCCTACTTAGGAGTGAGACCCTGGGCTTTGTTTGCCTGGGGAGGGAGGGGAGCAGGAGCCTAGGTCAGGACCATTGTCCCTTTTTCTCCTCCTTTGGGTGGGTCTCATGGCCTGGGACCACTGGGGCTAGAGCCTGAAGTAGAGGACAAATAAGCCACTCAGAGGAAGAGTTAGGAAAACAGCGTCCAAGCTAGACTCCCGCTGTCTGGACTTGAACCCTGACCCACATCACATGCTTGCTTTGGGATTACTCTTCTCTCCATTGCTGCTTATGGAAGGGAGGGGCAAAATGCTGCCTAGCACCTAGAGCGGTGGAGAGGTTTCCAGCCTGACTTCAGGTGACAGTGACTAGTGGGAGACCAAGCACACAGGAGACACTTTGGTGTTAGGTTATTGACATTCCCAGCATTGTGGCAATCCTGGCTCTTCTGGTGCTCATGAAGCACCTAGTATGGGTGAGGGCAGGGTAGCGGCAGCCTAGAGTGGGGGGGGGGGCTTAGTAAACATGTTGTTAGGTGCCGTCGAGTCGGTTCCAACTCATAGCAACCCTGTATAGAGTTTTCAAAGAGTGGCTGGTGAGTTTAAACTGCTGGCCTTGTGGTTCAAACTGACCAGTGCTTTATCCCACATCACCACACCAGGACTCCTCATTAAACATCTGCAGAGTTCATTAGAAATTTAGGGTGGCAGGAAATGACAGCCTACAGAAAAAGGACAATGGAAGGGCAGGTGACAAACCTCTACACTGCAGGTAGCATCTGGAGCCTTGGGTGCAGGGCAGTCATTCAACAAACACTGATGCTTACTCTGTGCTAGCTGCTGCGGAACCACAGACACATCAACTCAAGCCTTCTCTAGAGGGTTCCCCAGGCTGGGGTGAGTCACTCTATCACAGAAGGGCAAACAATGTTCATGATAATGTTGCAATCTCAGGCTTGACACAAAAGGCCCCTAAGGACAGGCTTGTCCTTAGCTTGTTGGTTGTTTGTGTTTTGTTAACATTTATTGAGCACACATTCTGTGCCAGGCAGTTACTGAGCATGTTACATATATTGCCTCATTTCATCCATCTTTTTCAGAGCGCATCAGACAACAGAAAGATGAAGTAACTGGTCCCAGGTCACACAGCTGGAAAATGGTGGAACTGAGATTTAATCAAGAGCTTCTGCCACTACTCCTTCAGCAATTCTCTTTCCTGGGGCTCAAGGATTTGCCAAGCCAGCCTGGCACTTTCCATGACATGGTGGTGTTGAGAGACCCTGTTTACCCAACTGAAGAAGGCAGAAAAGGTGGACATCATTTTACAAAATCTCCTATCAAAAGAGTGATAAGAACTATGAGTAGATATTGTTATTGTTACATGCCTGTGAATATTTCTTAAATCCAGAGGATTGTTGTTATTGTCACTGAGTGCTGTGGAGTCTGTTCTGACTCATAGCAACGCTATATAGTGTTTGCAAGGAGCAGCTTGTGGTTTTGAGCTACCAACCTTGTGGTTCAAAGTCCAGTGCTGATCCTATAGTGCCACACCAGAGGATGTGTAGTATTAGTTCAAAAACAAAATCACCACATTAAAATGAGTGTGGGGGGAGGGGGGGTCATTAGGTTCAGTCATATGCAAGAGCTTTATGAGAGTTTCTATAGATGAAAAAAGATAAGAGGTCACACATGTCTGAAAATATTATGTTGTAATATTTTATGTTATGTTATGTTGTGAGTACAATTATTTAGTGCCATCAAGTCAGTTTTGACTCATAGTGACCCGAGGAGTGGCTAGTGGGTTTGAACCACAGACCGTTCAGTTAGCAGCCCAGTGTTTATCCTATAGTGCCACACCGGAAGTCAAATATTTAATCAGTAGCTGTAGGATAAGCATTGGACTGTGAACCACAGGGTAGGTGGTTCAAACCCACCAGTCACTCCTTGGAAACCCTACATAGGGTCGCTATTAGTCGGAACTGACTCAATGGCACTTAACAACAACATATATTTTCACAATAAGATATTTTAAAAAGGTAGCACAGTGAGAAAAAGACAGACTAGGCTTTAAATATAGTTGGCTTTAGTTATCTAGACAAACCCTCACCCAGGCCAGCTAAGTGAGCTGTGCTTTGTGATTTGCTGATTTCCTCAAATGAAGGAGTTTATGTAGAAGGGAAGTTTTCAGCACCGATTGCCCATGGGCCTCTGTGTGCTTTCTCATTCCCAGGCCGAATGGGTCAAGGGTGCATTCTCTGAGGACTGAGGACGGAGACTTCTTCCCTTTTCTTCACTGCAGACTCCCCAGTGCCTGGAACCATGGGCCTGGAACAGTACCTGGCATTCAGCAAATGTCAGATGGATGAAGGGTTACCCAGACAAGCCTGTCTTGCGTGGGAGAGATACAGTGCAGAGTAATCTGAACCCTATGGAAGCAGGACAGTTAGAACCTGTGTGGATCTGGAGATGCATACGGACATCCCAGGCCACTGCAAGTGGTGTGGCCTTCTAGATCAAACCCCCTTCCCTTTGTGTTGTCTATTCTGGCCTAGATGCCTACTTGGCCCAATCAAGAGCCACTATAGCCAATCACCTGGCCCTGGAGGCAATGTGAGCCCAATCAGCCCAAGGTAGACGGAGACATTTGGAGAAACCAGCATGGAACACACATAGGAGGTAGTCAGTCAGCTCACCTGCTTGCCTTCACCCTCTTCCTTTCTTCACCTTTTGAAAGAGTAAAAGGACCAGGCCAAAGTAGTCCATGGTCAAGTTGTCCATGCCCCTGCCTCTGTGCCAGCCGGGCCTGATTCCACTCCCATGTGTGGGCCAGGCCGGACCATGCTGGCCGGGCCCCAGGGAGGTAGCCATTCAAGGGGAGAGAGGCCAGGCTGCAGGCCGGGTGGGGAAGCAGCCCATAAATCAAGCCCCACTCCCACCCAGTCACTAACAAGCAGGCTGCCTACCCGCCTCCGTGGGGTCCCTGCCTCTGGGCTCCCACATCGGTCTGCAATAGCCAGCCGGCCAAGGCCTCCAGAGTGCCTTGGCCTCCGCCCCCACCCGCGGCCCCCAGAGAGATAGGTTTTTTTTTTTTTTTTCTTTTAGGAAAAGAAAAAATAGACCTAAATGAAGAGAAACACCAACAAAGAAGGAGAGAGGCCTGCAGAGTCACGTGGGGGCAGAGACCAATTGGGCCTCCGGTGGCCCCCCCCTTGGGCGGGGAGGAGGAGGAGGACGAACAGACAGGGCCAGCCTGCTGTCCGCCCGCCGCCCACCGTGGCAAGGAGTTCCTGTGTGCCCACGATTGCCACTGCTTCACCTGGGCCGCCGGAGCCTCCTTCTGGACCCCCGGTGCCCACTGTCCACCCTCATCGGTCATAATAGCTCGCCTTCCGCTCCGTAAGTGAGGGCCTGGGCCCAGGCCTCTAATGGCCAGCCTCTCTCAGTGCCTCCCTGTGGTCTGGGCCAGCCAGTTTACTTTGCTGAGTGACTTTTGTCTACTGCCCTCCCAAGAAAGAGACCGTGGGTCTCTTCAGACCTGTCCACCCACCTTCTTATTCTTTAGGTGGCTACTGGGAGGCTCTAGGCCTGTCGGGGCAGGCCTTATCAGGGTCTGGGTGTTCCACTATCTGTGGCTGGGGTCCACAGGGATATGTTGGTCTAAGTCCAGTAGCGGGTGAATGTGTCCATGGGGCTCTGGGTCTCCCTGCCTGCATGTCCGTGCAACTCTATGGATGTCTCTGAGCTCTGTGTGTATCAGGACTCAGTTTCCCATAGTACATCTGTCAGCTGTCGCCTGTGGCTGGGCCAGGTATATGTAAGAAGAGTGTGTTCTTGGTTTCCCTGAGTATGTGGGTAGAGGGCACATGTTGGGCTGAAACCTGGAGCTGTGGTGTGAGGCACAGTGGAACCCAAGAGGTAAACGCAAAAGCCCCTAACCAGTGTATCGGGGAACTCCTGGGGCAGAGGAGTTGAGGCAGAGGGAGGAGGGAAGAACTGACTCAGAGGTCAGTCCCCACCCAACCAGGCCTTGTGTTCAAACTGCTTGGGTCTTCCTGAGTCCAAGAAACCCCCAGTGGGTTCTTCCTTAGGCCTGTCTACTGCCCCTGCTTAGACCCCTGTCCTGTAACCACACATTACCCCTTCCCTAATTTGCAGAGGGGTTACTTCTCCTGTTTTCCACTTTCTAAGGGCCCTTCCGCTCATCAGGGTCTGTTCAGAGGCAGTAGTAGTCCACCACCCCTATTTCTTAGGCATTTCAGGTGGGATGGGGGCTACTCTCTCACCCTCATTACCAAGATTTATGCCCATGGAAACGTAGAACGCCACCTGTAGAACCCATATTTTCTACTTTATATATAGACAGAGAAACAGGCTCAGAAAGGTGTAGTGACCTGCTCAGTCTTACACAATAAGTCAACAGCAGATTCTGCCCCTGATTTTGCTCAGTGAGCGAGATGAAGGCTGATTTGCACTGATTCACTGGGTCTTGGCTGCCAGGACCAAGGCTGCGGCTCTGGCAGGAGTCAGCTGCCTCTCAGCCTGCCCGGCAAGGGTCCGAGCCTTTCTGCCAGGGCCTTCAAGTTTGCTGCTGTGCTTTTTGTTGTTAAGTGTTATTGAGTCGGTTCTGACTCATAGGGACCCTGGATAAGGTTTACAAGGCTTTCAATCTTTCCGGGAGCAGCTGGTGGGCTCTAACTGCCCACCTTGTGGTTCACAGTCCAGTGCATATCCTATGGAGCCCTGCCTGCAGCTGATTGCAGTATTTCCCGGCATAAAGAGAGCAGCCTCTTGGCCTAACCGCCCCCAATGCTCACTCTCCAACTCCAGGTGCCGGAGGGATCATGAGTAGGATGTCAGCGGTCCCCTTATTCTTTAAGGTCTCAACTTCAGGTGGTGGTTACCTAACCCTTACCAATTGCTTGACCGGTCTGCCCTAGAGACCCTCAGTGCCCAAGGTGTGCTCCCTTCCCCTGTCCCCAACACGAATGGGAGTGCAGAGCGGGAGGAGGTGGGGAGCGGGTAGAATCTTGGGCTCTAAACCCTGTTCTAACGCGCCTGATTCCCCTGGGTGGCTTTCGATTGCCACCAGACTCTGGGTAGCCTGGTAGAATGGGATTACCACAATTCTTTCCCGTTCCCAACGAGTAAACTGAGGCTAATGGAGGATAAAGGATTTGCACAAGGCCTCCCAGCTCAACGCGTTGTTGGGTGCTTCCCCCTTGCCCCAAGTGTTCTTAGCCAACACTTGGATTCATCCCCATAACTACCCTTATGGAAGCACCCTTATCATTCCCACTTACCAGATGAGGAGATTAAGGAACAGAGAGAAGGGATTTGCGTAAGGTTCGAGTGAGGAGATGGGGGTTAAACCAGGATGATAACCTGATTTCAGCCTTGAACCTGTGCCTCAGCCATGGTTTCCCCACGCTGGCCCTCATGCACATCCACACTGCAAAACGACCCGAAAGCACCCAGCGTGGGGCCTCACTACCACTAAACTGAACGTGCAATCAGGGCTCGCTTTCTCCCAGATGCAAGGCACCTGCGGGATCTCGGGTGTCCTAGCTCTGCTGTCTCCTATTGACTGGGGGTCGGGGCTAAGGATGCGGGGAGTCGACCAGACTGGGGTGGGGAGGGTCTCCGCCCCCGGATAACGCACGCTGAGATAATAGGGACCGGTCCCCGGCCCAGCGTAGAGGCTTCGCGCAGCGCACATTGGCTGCGGAAGGGTCCGGGTCCCAGGTGCGCC
>NW_006408532.1:2181041-2220771 GCF_000296735.1 Chrysochloris asiatica | reverse complement strand
CCAGGTGGGCGCCGGGCCGGCCGCTGCGGCAGTCGCGCCCTATCTCGCGTTCCGGCTCGGGTTCTGCACGCATCCCTCTACGGGACTCCACCTGAGGTCGCTCCTCCGCCTCGGGCTCGGCCTTCCAGAGCCCGCGTGGTCTCCGCCCGAGGTCTCCGCGGCTCCCCACTCGGCGCCCGCGGTCTCCGTTGCGCCCTCCTCACCGTCTCGCCGCCCGACGTCTCGGTTTCCGGGCGCAGGCTGCGTCTCCCGTTGCCGTCGCTGCGGCGGGCTTTGTCTCTTCCAGCGCCGGGGTCCCGGCGGCAGCGTTCTTGGGCTCTCGGTCCGGGTCACACTCTGGGCCCGACTCTACAGGGCCCCGCCTTGGAGCTCAAGCTCCAGGGGGCTGACTCGGTTTCCGTGTCTCCCATCCTCGATCCTCGAGCTGGGCGCCTCCGTTTCTCCAGGTTTTCTCTCAGTGTCTCATCACTCGGTCTCCTTCAGGTTCTTTCGTGTCTCTGTGTCTTCGCCTGTCTCGTGTATTGTGTCTCTGACTCTGCGTCCGTCTCTCCCAGGGCTCCTCTTTGGGCCTCTGTTCTAGGTATCACTGGTTGGCCTCTTTTTCGTTCTATTTCTTTCTGCGTCTCGCCCCCAGGTTTTCTGTTTCTCAGTGTCCCTAATCCCGTCTCTCTTTTTCGTTCTGTCTCTCTCAGCCTCTCTCTCCCCTAGGTTTTTCTCTCTTTCCGTGTCTCTGGTACTGCCTCTCTTTTCTTTATTTCTTTTTCGTTTTCTATCTCTCTCAACATCCTTCTCCCCCAGGTTTTCTCTACCTCGCCGTGTCTCTGACTCGCCATCAGTATCTCTGTCAGTCGATTTTCGTTGTTTCTGTCTCCCCGGGGTTCTCTCTCCGTTGACTCATGTCGGCCAGTGTCTCTAGCTCTCCTTTCTGCACATCTCTCTGTCTCTCCCAGTCTCTGCCTCCCTCGTCTCTGTTGGGCCCGAGTGCCCCATTCCGCCCAGGTTCATTGGCGTGTTACCCGCGGCTGAGCCCTTCTCGTTTTCACAGAATCAGGGTTTTGTTCGCAGATAAACGAATCCGGATCAAAACGCATCGAATCCAAGAGCTCGGATCGGACGCAGCAGGGGCGGCCCTGGGCGTGGGTGGGGAAGCGCGTCGAGGGGAGCATGGGGACTAGGACTGAAAGGCTCGGAACCAGGCTGCACCGGGCACATCCTAATGGAGGACCGCTCCCAGACACCCTAAGGGATGGGCCTGTAGCGGGCAGCTTTGACTAGGGCGCTGTCACGGGGGCAAGGGGACGGGCCTGAGAGGAGGGTGCTGCGAGGGTGCAGAACTCGCAAGACCCCGGCGGACAGCGCTGCCTGTCGCCGTCTGGTCGCGGTAACCCTCTTCCCCGCTCCGCAGACGGACGCCGCGGGCATGGACTATTCGTACGACGAGGACCTGGACGAACTGTGCCCCGTGTGTGGGGACAAGGTGTCCGGATACCACTACGGACTGCTGACGTGCGAGAGCTGCAAGGTGAGAGGACGAACGAGCGAGCGGTCGGCGGAATGGGGTGCAGATCCCTGCTGGGAGGTGCAGAAAGGAGGGTCAGGGTGCAGGGAAGGGAGTGACGGGACCTGTCCCAGCCTTCTGTACAGACTCCTGTCTCCCCTAGGGCTTCTTCAAGCGCACGGTGCAGAACAACAAACACTACACGTGCACGGAGAGCCAGAGCTGCAAGATCGACAAGACGCAGCGCAAGCGCTGTCCCTTCTGCCGCTTCCAGAAGTGCCTGACGGTGGGGATGCGCCTGGAAGGTGCGCGCATCTTGAGCACGGACCCCTGACCTTTAACGCTGGGGGCTGGGTGCACGGGAAATTGAATAGGAAAGGTGATGTAGGAAGGTCACCATTGGCCACCTTGAAGCTTCTAGGGTCGGGTGATTGACCCTTCACGTGATTTCTTGGCCACATCCTGCTGTGGAGGACTAGTGCTGGATAGGAGTCACGTCGAGGGAGGGGATGCATCCAGGTCCAACCTGAATTGAGAAGTATGGGAGGTGAACCTCAGGGAGATGACTTTCTCCTCAGTTCCTAAAAAGGACCCTATCACAGGGCATGAGAACTTAGTCAAGGACCTGCCCTTTTCCTGCCTCCCCCTTCTCCTGCCAGCACCAGTCAAAACCAAAGCTTTTAACATCCTTGTTGTTGTTAAGAGCCATTGAATCCGTTCCCACACATAGTGGCCTTGTATAGGGTTTCTGAGGAGCAGCTGGTGAGCTTGAACCTCCAACCTTGCGGTTCAAACCAACTTTTCAGCTTAGCACATTAACCCACAGCGCCACACCAGAGCTCCTTCAACATCTTTACCAGGGATCAGATCCCACTTATAGGTTGAGTGATATTGGACAAACTCTTTAACCTCTCTGAGTTGCAGATTCCCTATCTGAAAAAAACAACAAAACAAAACAGACTTAATTATAGCGTCTTCCTCCTTCAGTTAGTGTGAGAATTAAAAGAATGTGTGAAAAGCCCTTAGAAAAGGCTCAACAGGTTAGCTGTTGTGGTGATCAATCTTTGTGCTATTGTTTGTCCACCATCACTGTCCCATACTTTCACGCCTCCACACCTCCATCCAGAGCATCCACTCAGTTAATTTCTTCATTGATTAAGAGTCCTTCCCACCCCAACCTTAGCCAGGCCCTAGAACTATTGTTTGTTGTTAAATATAGTTGAGTCGATTTCTGAAGAGCAGCTGGTTGGTTTGAACTGCCAACCTTTTGGTTAGCAGTCCCGTGCTTATCCTACAGCACCAGGACTTCCTGATGAGTGGGAAACAATTGCCAGCAGAGGACCCAGGGCCATTCTTGCCCCCACCTCCACCCCCCAACTCCCAGCCCAAAGGGGAGGCAAGATGTCAGCAGGGAAGACTTGAGTTCTAGGAGGGTGGACAATTGTAGTGTTCCACCCTGCTGGCCCCAGCTGGGCGGTCCGCCTAGCAGACACCTGTTAGCCAAAGTTTCTGAACAATTTAGAAGGACTCAAAGGGCTCAGAGAGCTGCAGACCACGTGTCCTGGCACCTAGAGTAGAGACTCCTGAATGGGAGGGATACTCTGTCTGTCCTGTCTCCAGAGACCACATCTCCAACTCCAGGTCCTGGTTGTTGTGGGCAGCAGAAACCACTGAAGCAACCAGAGATCATGGAACAGAGCTGTTTACCCTGGTGGCAAGAAGATTGACTACAATAGCCCCCAGGCTGCCCTCTCTTGCTGAGTGCCCACCCTTTTCCTCCTGCTCTCTCCCTTCTCCCAGGCCCAGGGCGTGGCCATTCTGAGCAGGGACTGGGTCTTGATACAGCTGCAGAGACACACCTGTTGAGTCCAGCTGGTGACACATTCTTGGCCAGGAGGAGGAACATCTGGTCGGCAAGAGAGGTCTCCTCCTCCCTGAGCAAAGAACCCTAGCCAGTCCTAACCTCATTTCCAACTCAAAGCCAGTGGGTAAAACCCAAGTCATTTTGTACCAGGGTTTCCACACGCTGTCAGTCAACAATAGCAGATACTGAACCAGAGTAACCTGAGAAGGTAGGCAGGGCCTTGAATGCCAGGCTAAGAACACTGATTTAATTTTGGGGCAGTGGGAGCCGTGTAAGAATATTGTACAGGGGACTGGGGCAAAAGGGTGGGTTACTTGGAGGGCCTCAGCCTGACCCTCTGCCCCTACCCACAGCTGTGCGTGCTGACCGCATGCGGGGAGGCCGGAACAAGTTTGGTCCCATGTACAAGCGGGACCGGGCCCTGAAGCAGCAGAAGAAGGCACAGATTCGGGCTAATGGTTTCAAACTGGAGACAGGCCCCCCCATGGAGGTCCCGCCACCCCCTCCTCCCCCACCAGACTATACACTGCCCCCTGGTTTGCACGCACCTGAGCCCAAGGGCCTGCCTCCTGGTCCACCTGCTGGCCCGCTGGGCGACTTTGGAGCCCCAGTGTTGCCCATGGCTGTGCCCAGCACCCACACCCATGGGCCTCTGGCTGGCTACCTCTACCCTGCCTTCCCTGGCCGTACCATCAAGTCTGAATACCCAGAGCCCTACGCCAGCCCCCCACAGCCTGGGCCACCCTACAGCTACCCAGAGCCCTTCTCTGGAGGGCCTGGTGTGCCTGAGCTCATCCTCCAGCTACTGCAACTGGAGCCAGATGAGGACCAGGTGCGGGCGCGCATCGTGGGCTGCCTGCAGGAGCCGGCCAAAGGCCGCCCGGATCAGCCTGCAGCCTTCGGCCTCCTGTGTAGGATGGCTGACCAGACCTTCATCTCCATCGTGGACTGGGCACGCAGGTGCATGGTCTTCAAGGAGCTGGAGGTGAGTCCCTGCCTCCTTCTGCCTGCCTGGCCACTAGATCTGGGATGCTCAGTCTTGGTCATACCTTGGGATGGGATCATCTTGCCAGATTGGCTTCAGGCATTGTCTGAGGACAGAGATGCCATACTGAGATATTGAGGAGCATTTCTGGTCCATTGCTCCCACTCCTCACTGCCCCTGCTTGCTCCCCAGTCCCTCCCTCTTTCCCTTCTCTTTCTTGAGGCTCCATTTCTCACAGCTGCTGCCGCTGTTGTTTCCCTGCCTCTATCTCTTTCCATTGTCTTTTCCTGACATGAAGTTTCTGCTTCCCTGTGTTTGCCCACCCCCTTCTGTCTCTCTCTCTTTCTCCCATTCTCCATCTCTGTAGGCATTTCTCTCTCTTCCTCTGAGACCCTAGGCTCTTCCAGAGGACTAGCTGAGTCCTTTTGAGATTGCCCCTAGGTGCCCAAGCCCAATATCAGAAAGGGAATCGAGCCTATCCTGTCCTCGCACTCACAGCGCGACCCATCACACTCAAATGTCATAGATGAGGGTCTTAGTCTCAGAGTTAGGCATGCCTAAGGACCCTTCTTCTTCCCAGCTGAGGTACAAGAGCTTACTGCCTACATCTTCAGTGCATGATGGCTGGCCCCATGTGTAAGTGTGTGTGTATCTGTAGGAGAAGAACTAGGTGAGTGAGTAGGTGGGAGATTGCACGGCCTATTAATGATCTTGGATGAGGCAGCCTTCTCCTACTGGCTCTAGGTACCTGAGGCTAAAGGAAGCAGGAAAACAGCAGGAGAAAACAAAGCCAGACATAGGAAAGAACTTTTAGTCATCCTACCTAGAAGGGCCTGATGCTTGGAGTTTGCTCCTGTAGTGTGCTGGCTTCTTATGATCTGCCAGCCCCAAAGGCACCCAAACCAACCAAGGTCCTCTTCTCCTTGGCCCAGGTCTATCCGTGTTTGCTGTTCCTCCTTGGGCTGTTCCTGGTGCCCTCTCTGCTGGGGCCACTGCAGCCTTGAGCAGCATTGCCAGTGCAGACGCCACTGGGCTTGAGTTTCCTCCAGGGCTTGTGGCCGGATGGCCCAGGGGCACTGGGCATGGGGGTGGATAAGATGGGGCTTGGGCGCTGTGAGCCCTGGGAACATTGTGTGACCAGAGGCCTGGTTCCTCTGGAATTCAAGAATTGGTGGCAATGACCTCTACTATGGAGAGCCTGTCACGGCTGAGGTATGGTGATGTGCCATGTGTCTGTCATAGGGTGGGACTTCTCCATCACACCACTGCCTCCTGTCCAGGGAGACCTCATGGACATTCCCTTGAACATTCCCATCTGTCTTCTACTCATAGCTGGGGTCCTGGTGGCTTGGGTGGCTTCCCCTCCAGATTTCCCATGAGCCCCTGTGCAGAGGGAAGGAGGAGTGAAGCATTCCTGGACTTCCAGAACTCTGGATCCACACAGGCAGGGCACTTCCTCTGGCTGCCTTCCTTGTCTCCTGGGGGTTTTCACGCAGGATGGGAAGGGCTTTTTCTCAGCTTTGCTGAGTGTTTTTTCCTGCTTCTGGATTCTCTGTGGTCCAAACCTTCCTGCTTCCCCTTCCCAGAGTCTCTGAATTGAGCCTAGAAATATGAACCATGACCACCACTCTCTGTAAGGGAGCCTTGCAGATATGTACCAGCCCAGCCCAGCCCTTAGAGGGACACCTATCAGCCTGGGCCAAGTGGAAGCTCCAGGCTAGTGTCTAGTTGCAGAGCCAGAGGAAGGGAGGCAGAAACTGGAAAGAGTACTGGATGACTGTGTTGTCCCTTTCGACTGACCATTTATCCCCTCCCTCCCTCCACTTCCAGGCAGGACACATCTTTGCAGACAGAAGAGGGTTCTGAGAATAGGGCAGTCCTTGGACCGAGCTCTGGGGATCCTGAAATGAATTGGGCCCAGGAAGTTGCCAGGCTAGAAGAGGAGGCAGATATGGACTAGATGCCCAGGTCTTCCAGAGTGATGGGAAAGGGCCAAAGGACCCCAGCATGAGAGAAAAGGGTTGTATCTGAGAAAGTCAGGGAAGGTTTCTTTGATCTGTGTCTTTTACAGACATCCCAGGCCATGGGAAGAGTAAAAACTAAGGCATAGGAGTGTGAAAAAGCGTCATGTGTGCAGGGAATTCCACATGGTCCTGTGAGGCAGGGTTGGAGAGGCTAGTGGAGCCAGAAAGCAGAGCATGTGCCAGGAGTGGGTCCTTTGGCAGTAGGTGATGGGGCCCTACATGCTAGGGAAGGGCTTGAGCTCCCCCAGAGGCCCTCTATGGTGAGGATGATGTCTTGCTGCTCTGGGGAAGTCCTGGGGTCTTAGCTGAGCTGCCATTGTTGCTGGGAGCAGGATGTATCTGAACTTGGACTCCCAATGCCTCCTTGAGCTTTCCCACCTCCATTTTGTTCCCCAGTTAGATGGCTGGGTCTCCACCTCTGTTTTATACCTTACACAGTCAGAGCATGGTAGATCTGACAGTGGCACAGAAGCTAATGAGTAAAACCCAGAATTGGAAAGAGCTGGGTTCAAGTTCCAGCTCTTCCACTTGCTAGATGTGTAGCTTTGGGCAAGTGAATTTACTCCCCTTTTACTTCCTATAAAATGGGAAATGTTTAAATAATATATACCTCATAGGGTTATTGTTAAGAGTCTAGTGAGTTAGGATAGTAAAATAATTTAGCATAGGGCCTGGCACAAAGTAAATGTTCAGTAAGTGGGGGCAGCAACTTCCTTCCTTACCGTTCTCTGCTGCTATACAATTTCATTTATACAAGGGAGCTTCAGCAAGTTCATGGGGGAAATTCCATAGTATTTTCATTCCATTTTTCCACAAACTTTTCAAAGACCCCTCGAACTTGGAGGTGGAAAGGATCCTAGGTGGCAGATACTGTTTGCACTCAAGTATTATCCAAAGGTTGGTGTCTTGAACCCACCCAGTGGTGCCATGGAAGAGAAGCCTGGCAATTGGCTACATTAAAGATCACAGCCAAGAAGAATCTAAGCAGTAGCTCTATTCTGTAACACATGAGATCAGCATGAATGAGAATCAATGGCAACTTTGTTGTTGTTGTATAGGCTCCTCTGAGCACACTATAGGTCTGTGGGAAACTGGGGGCCCATGTTGCCCTCGGCTTATAAAGCAACTTCTTACCTACAAGGTAGCAGAAGCCCACCTCTATCTGCTGCTTGGTGGGGGCAGTGCCCAGAGCCTAGGCAGCCAGCGTCCCTGGACGTTACTGTGAAGAACAGGCTGGGAGGACCGAAGATAGGAATCAGAGAGGGGGAGGCGAGGCCCTAGAGTGCCTAATGACCCATCTTGACATCACTTTACCCTTGATGCCCAGTTCTGAGGCTCTGATTGGCAACAGATTTAACTGCCCAGATATATGGTTTCATTTAATCAGCAGTAACTCTGTCAGTCTTGGACTGACAAATGATGACCCGACGACCACTCAGCTGGGAGAGTGCCGTGGTCAGCCCGTGGCGTGTCAGCCACAGGAGAATTACAGAGCCTGCTGGCCTTCGGCTGCCAGACTGATCAGACCCCAGGGGGCTCCGGAGGGGCCCCTGCTGGGAGGGAGGTCGGCTCAGCACCCATAAATACCCGTCTCTGAGGCAGGCTGCAAACTGTCAAGGTTCCAGGAAGATTTGTGGTGGGTCAGCAGCGGGGGTGGGCAGCTGGGAGGCCAAATAGACAGGAAAGGTTGCCGAGGGACCCCTGGATGAGACTGAAAATGTCCTTGTTTCCAGGGTGGCAGAGAGGCTTGAGGGTAGAGGCAGAACATTTAGCTTTAGGAGAAACCTTCTGAGGTAGAAACCAGACCTCTTTAGTCAAGTGAGCCTCTTAGCCACCTGCTTTCTTCCATAGAGGGGCTGGCAGCTATAGCCCTCTGTGCTTCTTTTAAATAAAAACAGAACTGGGGTGGGGAGCTCACCTGTGAAGTGTGGTGTCTTTATGTGTGTGTCTGTCCAGACACAGAAACAAGGGCAAAGTCCGACAGGAAAGATTGCTTGGCCAGACTGAGTCCACATCCCCAGAGAGCCAACCCAACAGTCGGCCCACAGAACTTTCTATGACTACCAACGCGTGATCCTAAGTTTGCTCCAATCAAAAGAGGGAAGAATAATTACTTCCATTTCTCACAACAGAAGATTGTGGCAGAGGACACATGACTGAGTTGGGGATCACACACAGGGCTATTGGATGCCAAAGCTTTTACCATCATCTTGCAGATCCCTGACCTGACTCCCCTATCAGCCCCACTGGGCAGGGCTACCCCATTCCCAGGGTCTGAGGTCTGGATGCAGAGACTGCTCGCAGGGCTTGGCCAGCCGGGTCACTGTGACCCCTTCTGCTTTCTGCCTGGAGCTCAGACTGCTTATCTCCTAATTCTCCCTGCTTATCTCTTGCTCTTCCATGTCCCCACCCTCTTGTTCCTTCCATCTGGGTCCAAGGGTGCCTGCTCCCAAGGGCCCACAATAGGTGGTGGTGGGGGGTGTCAGAGCCCAGCCAGGTTCCACCTGGGTCAATCTAGGTGGGTCTGAGTTTTTCTTGACCCAGTGTGACCCCTGGACAGTTACCAGGTGCTACCTTAGGTGAGCCTCAGTTTCCTAATCGGTAATATGGGCAGTACTCCCATACCTCGTAGTGGAGGAGTGGGAAGTCCCTGAGAGTGTTGTGAGCTGCACCTTGCCTGCCTCCTTGAGGACTGTGGTGGGGAGGTTCCTGCCAGTGGTTCTCTGGGCACTGACCACTTGCTGCCCCTTCTCAAGGAGAGATAAAGGGAGGTGTCTTTGAGACTCACCCTCACCATTCCTTATGCCCTGGTTTCCTGCTCTGATAGTAACGGGACTCCAGGAAGAATTATTTGCTAGGAGAGGGAGAGAAAGGGAGAGTTGTGGCCTCAAGGCACAGAGAGGATGGGCAGGAGGCAGGAAGGGAGGCTGGTGACTCAGAGAGGGACAGAGACTGATGACCAACCCCTCCCATTGTCCCACCACGTGGACTCGGGCAAGGGCTGGCAGGCAAGGCTAGGGGAACTTGTCTACTCACTCTTCTCTTTGTCCACTCTTTGTTTTCTCTCCCTCTGTCTACCTGAGGACAGGCCCAGGGAGTCCCCCAGGTGGAGGTGGACAGAGAAAAGGAGGGGACTTCTGCTTTCCAGAAGAGAGAGCCATTCCTTAGCCCTGGGCCAGTTACCCCTAGGCCGGAGACAGTCTGGACTCCAGGAGGCTCTAGATTATAGCTCTGTACTGTCCCTACATGGTTTGGTGATCACAGATTTCCCTGACCCTTCCTCTTGGGACCTAGAGTTGAGCTGTACACAGTTCCTGCCTTCCCAGACACCACAAGTATTGGGGAAGACAGAAGTTTGATTTGGTGCAACCGTCTGTGGTGGAATCCATGTCCAGAGGGTGGTGAGGGCACCCAGGAAGGAGATGGACTCAGGGATGACTTCATGAAGGAGGTGACAAAACTGTAGCCTCCTGGATGGCAAGGGTGGGATCTTCTTCCATGACCTAGTGGTCAAGAGCCAGATAGGTCTGTGTGACCTTGGGCAAATTGCTTAACCTCTCTGTGTTTGCTGTCTCCTTAGAATGGGGTTAACAACTGTATCAATCTCACTGAGTTATAGAGCAATGACTATTAGCTATCCTGGCCTCCCTTAGCCCGGGAAGGTGCCCAGGAAGTATTTGTCTGGGAGATGGCCAACAGATGCACTGTGGATACTGAGGACACAAGTCTGTATTGTGACTTCTTTGGACCACCTACAGCACCATCCAGAGGCTCAGTATTTGTTCCTGTGGAGCATTATGGAGTGGCCATACCTGCTATGGGCTGGGCCGACCCCACTTTTGTGTAATCCTGAAGGTCTCTCATCCTCTCTGGGCCAGCAAATCCCTGAGGACTCTCTGGTTCTGATGGTTCAATGTTCTTGGTCCTGCTAGTCATTGTCACAAGAGTCTGCCCTTCTTGTGCTGTCCAGAGTTGAAGGACATCACATAGGTAGACTCTGTCCTATCCCAAGTGCCCCCAGCTGTGGCTAACTGTCTGTTCCCTTCACTGTTCTGTTCCTGTTGTCCACCTGTTCACTCCCCACGCCTGGCCTTTCTTCAGGTGGAAGCCTTCTGATGCTTCTTCATGGCTCTGTTTTGAACTGCTGAGGCTGCCAGAGGGACCACAGGCTAAGTGGGCACATGACTAATGAAGGATGCTCTTTCCTATATTTGAAGGAGCACTTCACACATCACTTCCCTGGACTTTACTCGTTAACATTTATTGAGTGCTTAGTATATGCAAAACCATCATCTAAGAACTGTGTCCACTTTACAGGTGAGAAAATTGAGGCACAGAAAAGTTATGAAACTCGCTTAAATATATACAACTTACAAGAAGCAGGGCTGAGGTCGAGTCTGTAATCCCTATGTTGGACCCTCTCATGTTGCTTAGCTCGACCCCTGCCACATCTCCATTAAGTTGACACATGAAAAAACTGGGAACAAAGAAGTTAGGTAGCCTGCCCACACAACCTGATGGGCCTCTGAACTGAGTTGGGAGGAGGAGGGGCGGGGGCAGGTCCCAAGTGGGACCCCCGCATGCCTCTTCCTTCCAGGTGGCTGACCAGATGACACTGCTGCAGAACTGCTGGAGCGAGCTGCTGGTGTTCGACCACATCTACCGCCAGATCCAACATGGCAAAGAGGGCAGTATCCTGCTGGTCACGGGGCAGGAGGTGACTGACCCTGCTAGGCCCCGCCCTGTCTCCCACTGTGCACTTCCAGAATGTTTGTCCCAGAAGAGGTCTCTGGGCCTCTCCAGACCTGGCCCTGAGCACACTGATTATCAGCTCCTTCCCCAAGTTTATGGGACACCCACTGGTCAGACTTCCTTGTGGCCAGCCTTGTATTGAACATGAGGGACTCTGGGAAGAGCCAGTTGTTGCTCTAGCCTCAGAGGAGCCATGCTGTAGGGGTGCTGGGAGGGCCAGGGGAAGCTCTGAGGGGGTGACATTGGTGCAGGAACTTGATCCAATAAGCAAGGGTTGGTCAGAGAGGGAAAGTTGGAGGCTGGTCAGGGGGACAGCATGGGCAAAGGCCTGGAGAAGGACCTGCTAGGCCATCAGGCATCGCTGATGCAAAGGTTGGGGGCTGAGCGCTGCATGGGGGCCGATTGGGCAAGATCTCCAAGGCCGTACATCCTGGGCATCGGGAAGTCATGGAGGGTTTTGGGTGGAGTGGCCTATGACCAGGTTGTATTTGAGGAAGCACGTTGAGGGGCAGGGAAGAAGTGGGACAGCCACATGATGCTCAAACTGCTGGGGACCTGGGGAGAAACATTCAAGGAGGAAGAGCCCCCTCCCCCCTAGCTGGGGAGAGAAGGTGTAGGGGAAAGAGGGAGGGAGGAGGAGGAGGAAGAAGGTTGTAACTGAGGATCTAGCTAGTTGGGGAAGTCTTATGCCCTATGTGGGGAGGAGTGGGTTGATAGGTAGTTGTGGGGAAGTCAAGACCCCCTATCTTACCCTAGTCTCTGTTCTCACCCTTGGTTCTCACACTCAGAGGCTCAGGCCCTAGAGGGTGGGAAATGGGGACTGCTGGGGCCCCCTATGAGTATGAATGAGAGGAATGTGTGAGTGCATGTTATTTGGGTTGGGCTATTGATGTGCCAGTCCAAGTCTCTGCCATGGGAATGCCCAGTTGTGTGTTTGACTGTGTTTTATTGTGCAGATATGTGTGTACATGTGGGGATGGGAGTGTCTATATCTACTTGCCACCATGCACTGCAAACATTTACATAGTATGTGTCTGTCACCCTGAGATTGTGCTTACTTTGGGCAATTCTGTGTATCTGTCCCCTTGCAAGTATATATCTGTCTGTGACCTTGTGAATGTGACCACGCAAGGGTGTGTGTCTGTCTCTGTGTTCATTTCATGAAGTATGTGCACTAGCCCACCCTTGTGTGCGTGCATGTATGTGTGAGTGTACGCCTCTACTCCCTTGTCCATGTGAGTATGTGGGGGTCCCTCGGTGGCTGCATGGGTAGGTCTAACCTGTCCTTCTCCTGCTTCCCCTACAACGCCCCCCAACACCCAAAGCAGCGTGGTACTCACTGCAGGCAGCCACACAAAAGCCATTTGTTGCACTGGGCCAGGCAGCAGCTCTTTGTGTGTGAAGGACACTTCAGTTCTCCGGCCACCCACCTATCCTGTGTGGCCTCCACTGCCGTGACAAGGAAGGGCAGATGGCGAGCAGACCGAGCGTGTCCTCAGCAGGGCCAGGCAGCCTGAGGAGAGTCCAGAGGGTGGGCCCTGAATATCGGTGGGGCCGGAGAGTTCCTAGGCCCTGTGGAGATGCTGCCTCATACCAGGCTCAGTTCCAGAGCTGGGCACATGCTCCCTGACCTAGCCCATTTGACCCACATTCTCTGACTGACGACTCTGATCCATGCTCTCTCACTTCCATCCCAGATCAGAACTTCTCACCCCATGCTCTTTTGACTAGTGCCCCCACCCCCCTTCCTGCCTCCTGACCCCTGCCCTCTGACCTACCCAGGTGGAGCTGACCACGGTGGCTGCTCAGGCAGGTTCCCTGCTGCACAGCCTGGTGTTGCGGGCACAGGAGCTGGTGCTGCAGCTGCATGCATTGCAGCTGGACCGCCAGGAGTTTGTCTGCCTCAAGTTCCTCATCCTCTTTAGCCTCGGTGAGTGGGCTCAAGTGAAGCCTGGGGCTGGGAGGGTGGGTGAGGGGCAGGGTGGGTGAGGCCCTGGGGAGTGGATGGATCAAGGCCTCATCAAGGGTGTACCAGAGCAGTTTCAGTGAATTGGGGTGTGAGGAGACCTGGCTCTTAATATGCGCCTCAGTTTCCCTGCTCAAACATACAGAGAGCCAGAATGAGGCCTAAGGCAGTGGGGCTTGCCCTTCATGGACAAGAGTCCCATCTGAAAATCGGATTAATTTCTGACTGAAAGCTCTAGAAAAGTGCCATGACACTCCAAAAAATGAGTTTTCCAGCTCCCACCCAGCGCCCCTGTTAGTCCTAACTCTGTTCTTTATGGGTGGGAGCACATGCTGTCTTTGGGACTCACCTCTCCATCCATCCATCCATCCATCCATCCATCCATCCATCCATCCATCCATCCATCCATCCATGCCTTTGTCCAGCCTCTGCTGTGGGGATAGAGCAGTGAACAAAATCGACTCAAAGATTTCTGCTCTTGTGGAGCTGATGTTCTCGTAGGGGAAGAGACAAAAAGCATGAATATGATGACTAAAGTATGCATATGATTAGTGAAGTCAATGATTAGCAGAATATGTAGCCTGGAAGATGGTGATAAGTGCTTAGAAGGAAATAAAGCAGGGAAGGAGAAAGGGCGAGCCCAGCCTACCAGCTCCCCTTAGCCTTAAGTATCTGGCAACTCCCTCCCATAGTCCTGCCGATTTCAGTCCAACCTGTACAGACTATGAACTTGAATATATACGCTTGTAGTTTATTTCTGTCATGTGTGTGAACAATTTGTGTGTGGCTGGAGAGTGACTGGGGAGGTCTTAGGGCATAAGGGATTTGGAGTGGTAGGGTAGGCAGTGCTTGGAGGCACACAGCATTGGAGTATGGGGGTCTGTGTGGGTCTGGGTGGTTTGTGAGGTGATAACTTCCTGACCTCTTTGAAGGTCCTGTGGAGACCTTCTTTCAGCTACCTATCTGCTTGGCCAGGGCTCTAGCTATTCTCGGGTGCCCCCTGCAGAGTGGGACAATTTCTTGGATTCCTAAATCACAGGGGTCATGGACACACAACCTGCAAGCCCAGTCTGCCTTTGCACCAAGGCCCCCAGCTCTCGGGCCTCCATCTGGTGGAAAATCCAGGCCTCTACCTACTGGGGGCAAAAGGAAGGAGCAAAGATGAGCTTGCTCCTTGTGCATCACCATGGGCTGCCATGCTCAGACCTCTGTCCTGTTTTCCACATGAGGCAGCTGAAGTCTGGGACATGAGAGAGTGACCACAGTGCTTTCCGGGAACAGGCTGGAGGGGTGGGACAGAGAGGGGAATGTGCATGGGTGAGCGCACGCATGCATGTGTACACACCTATGCACAACAGGTGGAACAGCTACCTGACAAGATGGATGGGTTCTCTCTCTGGCTCTGAGCACTTGAGCAAGTCACTGTAAAATAGAATTCCCCAGTGTTCTGCATGTGACCTGGCCCCTTGTAAGTGTGCATCACATAATTAATTATGATTATCCTTCTTCAGTTAGTGAACATGTTACTGAATGAAGTGAATGAACAAACGAAGTCAGTCTCTTGTCTCCCAGGCTGTGTCTCTCCATGACGCCCTGGCTCAGAGAACTTGCCATTTTTATTGCACGAAGTGTGCTTGGCAGGGCACCTTGTCTATGGGGTCTTTCTGAGGTGGGTGGGGAGAGCTGCAGCCCAGCTGGCCAGAATCTCCAGTGAGGAGGGACTGCCAAGGGAGAAAGAGTTCCCCTTTCTCCTGACAGTGCTGGGACCTGGATCCACCTAGCTCCTGGGAGAACAGTGAAGTGGAGGCCACGTGGGTCCCAGGCGCTTTGGCTGTTAGGTTCAAGTTTGGTGAGGAGCCTGAGTAGTCCAGTGTGATCAGGGTTGGGCCGGAGAAACCAACTCCGCTCAGGCTGTTAGGGAAGGCTTCTTGGAGGAGGAGCCTCTGGGCTGAGCCTTAGAGTATGAGTAGGAGTTTTCTGGATGAAACAAAGCAAGTAGACAATGGTGAGTTAGAACACGGGTACACAAGGTTCTTGTTTAGCTTTAACTTCAGTGCAAGAGACGAGCCCTAGTGATGCTGTAGGATAAGCACTGGACTGCTAACCACAAGTCCACAGTTCAGACTTACCAGCTCTTCTTCAGTAGAAAGGTAAAGCTTTCTGCTCCCTTTATAGCCTCATCTTGTAGATTTATAGCCTTGGAAACCCTATGTGAGCTTACTTTGAGTAGGGATCAACTTGATGGCAGTGGGTTTGGTTTTTTGGTTAGCACAAGAGACGGGCCCTGGTGGCATGGTGGGTTCAGCATTGGGCTGCTAACTGCAAAGTTGGTTGTTCAAACCCACCAGCCACTCCAAGTGAGAAAGATAAGGCTGTCTGCTCCCATAAAGGTTTACAATCTCAGAAACCCTCTGGATCAGTTCTCTTCTGTACTGAGTCCAAATCCACTAGAAGGCAATGGGTTTAGTGCAAGAAAAGGCTCAATGCCTTTTCAGTGATTTAAAAGCTGCACATGCATCAAGTGCAGGTGATTATAATGAAGAAATTTGTTTGGAGTAGGAGTGTTGGTTCAGTCAGTCGGGTCAACGGGAGGGCACATTTACGTAATATTAAAGGGAGGTATGGACTGACTGTATGTTGAACCTTCTCTTGGGAAGGATCTTAAGGAGGGACTAACAGGATCATATCTGCCTTTTAGCAAGGTCCCTCCAACTGCAACTTGGGAAAAGGGTGGCAGGTGGGCAGCTGAGCACCCTGCAGAAGGCCAGACTTGATGAAGTGGACAAAGTGGGCTGGGATGAAGTGGACAAAGATGGGCAAAACCTGCCCAGAGTCTGGATCGCCAGAGTTGGGCCTCCATGAAAACCAGGCCTAGAGAGGGGCTGCGCTTGCCTGTCAACTTCCAGCTGCTGTGCTTGGCGTCACCCTCGGGCAGCGCCTCCCTGGGCTGGGCAGCCTGGACTCATGGGATGAGTGCCCCCCTCCCCCCCCCCCACTCAGCACCTTCTTCTCGCCTACCTCTGCATAAGGGTGCCATTTGGCATATAAATAGCCGTCTCGGGTGCAGGCACAGAGGCAGGTAAGGAGGTTTAATTAAAATTAGTGCCTCTCCTGGCAATCACCGTGTTTATGAAGATGGGCCCGACTGGCATTGTTCTGCCGAGGACTTAATCGAAGCTTAATGGATTGACCTAACATTCGATTTCCTGATTTCCATTGAGGCGGCGGCAGCAGCATTCCCTTAAGCGTTTGCAATTTACCCACTGCTCTGCGCCAACAAAAGGCGGCCTGAATAGCAGCCCCACTCCAGGGGCCATTGTGCGCGGGGGCGCCTGCCTGAGTCACTGCTATTGGGACAACATTCTTTATGTCTTGCTGGAATGAAAGGATTATTCAAATATTCAATTAAACCGTGAAAAGGGGGCTTTTCTGAGAACCTGGGGGCCTGGCTTCGCAGAGTTAGCAGGCTGCTCTCTGAGGCGGGGGTGTGGGGGTGTGACAGTGTGAGGGATGAGGGATAGGGGTGCTGAGGGGGCATCTCCCAGCCCCCTCCCACCTCCAGGATTGCTGAGGAGATGAGCAGGCTGGAGGATGCCAGTTCATCTCCATCCTTCACTCCTGTTTCCAATCTGAGGCCCCGATTACAGGCACACAGACTAGCTCCAGTTCATTAACCCCCATTTTTCAAATGACCAAAGCCTGAGGCTAAGAGCGGAGGTGACTTGCACAAGGTCACCCAGCTTGTGTTGGAACTGGGATGTGAATGTCTGACACACACACACACACACCCCATCTGAAGGGGAATGGAAATTTGGAGAAAGAGCCTGAATTGCCTGAGGTGTTAAGTGAAGAAGAGGCCAGAGCAGCCTCTGTGGGGAAGCCTTGTTGTTAAGTGCGGTTGAGTTGGGTCTAACTCAAAGTGACCCTGTATAGGGCTTCCAAGGTGGGTTTAAACCACCGACCTTGTGGTTAGGAGTCCAGTGCTTATCCTACAGCACCACACCAGAACTCTGTTGGGGAACCCTATGACCCCAGAATTGGGGGGCCTTGGAAGAGATTCCTAAATTGGAAGGTACATGAACCTGTGTCTAAGCACCATCCCGATGGCTTTGGAATCATTGAGACCTGGGCTTGAATCCAGGCCTTGGTGTCTAGTGTGTGTCCCAGGCATCATCCTGACTCTCTGAGCCTTGAGCTTCCCACTTATAAAATGGGACACTCGTCCCTGCCTCTCCAGATGTCTGGGGGGCTTCACTGAGCTTGGGACAAGGTGCCTGGTGAATAGCCAGGAAATTGGGTCCACAGTTTGAACTGTCCCAGCCCCAAAGCCCACCTCATAGGGGTAGTGGGCATCTCTAGTCTGCTAGGAGCCGAAGGAGTCATAGAGCTGCTAGGAGAGGGGCCATCCCTGAAGTTTGTTTTTGTTCTGCACCTACACCCCTTTGCACCCCTTCCACATTGTCCCTGGTTCTGTGCTGCCAAGGACAGTAAATCCGGTAAAGTCCAGGCCCTGGTCCTCCCTGGCCCCCCGCCCCCACCCTAGCCTAGCTTCCTTACCTTTACTCCCAGCTGTTTCTTCTGGGCCCCTGGACTGCTGTATGTCCTTGAGCTGGTGGTCCCTACCCCTCTATGGGCCCCCAGCCTCACAGTGTGTATATTAGGAGAATTGTCCAGTCTTAGAGAAAGTGAAGGATAAATAACATGATGGCAGATGGGACAGAAATGAAATGGGAAGATGTTGGGATAGGGCTAGATCCAGGAAGATCTAGGTGGGAGGGTTTCCCATGACCTTTGAGTGTTTGGAGTAGGCCAGGACTGCTGTGTACCATTGGACAGGTTGTTCACTGCACAAGGACACATAAGCAGAGGATGAGTGGGTGCTAAAATCTAACCTGCATGACCCTTGCCAACCTGTGTCTCTGTGGACAAGGGGAACTTCTTTCTAATTGGCACAATGGTGCCTTATGGGCAAAAGATAATCCAGAGGGAATGAGGAAGAAATGGCCCTGGTTTGCTTGCTGATGGGAGAGTAAGGGACCAGCAGTGGAGGGGTGAAGGCTAAGGCTCAATCCTACCATAAGCCTTGGACCCAGCTTGGGTTTCCCTAAATCCGACTTTGGACGACACAGGCTTCCGCAGGTGGGCTGGGGGCGGCAGGGGATCAGGGTTGCCAGGAGCATGGAGCCCTCCTGGCGCAATGGGTGTTAAGAGAGATTAGAGGGGCTGAGGGCTGCACATGCTAGGCTCTGGACTCCCCCGTAGCAGCAGGGTTGAGGGTAATGGGGGCGGGAGGGATGCAGATGAATGGCCATTTTCTGAGCCACTGGATGCCACATCCCAGGCAAGGTTGGGCTAGGATTTGAAGGCTGGGGACTGATTGTTGTTCAACTCCTGAGGACCCTGAGTTCTAGACAGAGCACCAGCCGGAGTTACAGCCTGGGAGCTGAAAGAGGCCTGCAGGCTGATAAGGATTTGAGTGACAAGAAACTGACCCTCCCTGGACATCCTTGGATGTCAGCGCAGTGCAGGTCCCCATTATCCAAGCTCTCCCAGCCCCTACCCCTTCCTGCAAGATGAACACTGCTCCAGTCATGACAAGGAAGGCCTTGGAAGCAGACTCATACACATGGGCACTGCTCCTAAGTAGTGAAACTGGGATGTGAACACAGGCCTGTCTCACTCCAGAGATCTTAACTTTTTGTCCCTTCACTGGACCTTGGGTACAGGGGATGAATTAATCACATGTCTCCCTTCATAGCACAATTTCCAGATTTTTTATCACCCTTAACAGAAACTCAGTGCTCCTTAAGCATTTCTCCTGGGACCTGCCCCATTAATGTGCTTGGTTGGGTCTCTACTCCTTTGTCTATTCTGTTCTAGTCTATGGAATTATATAATGTTTGCCCTTTTGCATTTGACTGAAGAGTCTCTGGTGGTGCAGTGGTTAAAGCATTCAACTGTTAACCGAAAAGTTGGTGGTTTGAACCGACCAGCTGCTCCGAAGAAAAACGATGTGGTGATCTGGTTTTATAAAGTTGTACAGCCTTGGGATTTCTCTGGGGAAGTTCCACTCTGTCCTTTAGGGTGGCTATGAGTTGGAATTGACTTATTTCATCCATCACGATGTTTTCAAGATTTTGCCATGTCAGAGCCTGTATCAGCGCTTCCTTTATGGCGGAATGATATTGCATTGTCTGTAAGTACCACATTGTGTTTATCTACTCATCTACTGATGAACATTTAGGCTCAGCTACCTTCTGGCTCGTATGAATAGTGCTGGAACATTGGTATCCAAGTATCTGTTTGAGTCCAGCATTCAAGCCTATTGGGTTTATACCTAGGAGTAGGATTTCTGGGTCATTTGATGATTCTATGTTTAACTTTTTAAAGAACTACTAAACTATTTGCCATAGTAACTATAAGCGATAGAGTTACTGTGGAGATTTCCAATTTCTCTATATCCTTACTAAAACTCGTTATTTCCATTCTTCTAATAATAGCCATCTTTGGGGGGGAAAGTGGTACTCATTGTGGTTTCGATTTGCATTTCCCTAATAACGAATGGAGAGTCCTGGTGTTGTGCAGTGGGTTAATACACTGGACTTCAACGTTGGTTTGAACCGCAAGGTCAGTGGTTCAAGTCCACCAGTTGTTCCTAGGAAACCCTATACAGGATCACTATGAGTCAGAACTGACTCGACAGCACTTAACAACAACAACAAAAATAAATAATGGAGTCCTGGTGTGATGCTACTATATAGGCTAAGCATTGGACTGCTAACCACAGGGTTAATGGTTCAAACCCACCAGCCCCTTCTTGGAAACCCTATCCAGGATCCATATGAGTCAGAACTGACTCAATGGCACTTAACAACAGACAACTAATGATGTTAAACATCTTTTTATGTGCTTATTGACTATTTATCTTTTTTTGTGAAATGTATATTCAAGTGCTTTGTCCATTTTTTTTTTAATTGGGTTGTTTATCTTTTTGTTGTTAAATTGTAGGAGTTCTTTAAGTAATTTCTATATTAAACCCATATCAGATATATAGTTCCCAGATACTTCCTCTCATTCCATAGGTTGCCTCTTGACTTTGTTGACATGGAGCCTCTTCCATTGGTCATAGGATAGACCCAAGGAGGACCTGTTGTTCTCTAAATGGGCCCCCCAGTCCACATGCCATATAGTCCACACTCACAGTGTGCCTCTGTGGTCACAGAAGTGATGAGGCTGATGGTGATGGTGGACACAGTACTGATGGGGGTGACAGTGATGTTGTGGCAGGTTGGTGATGCTGATGGTGATGACCATAGGGATGATGACAACAGGATGATTTTGACCATGGATATGGGATGGTGTTGGTTATGGTAGCAATGGTGTTGATACTGGTGTTAATGATAATAAGAGTAATAATGATAAGAACTAACATTTTGAGCCTTATTTTGTGTCAGACATTGTTCTTTTAAGCACTTTCCATTGTTCTTCTAAGCACTAAGTGCCAACTCTCTAAGCCCTCATAACAATCCTATGAAGTAATCACTATCATTGCCCCATCTTACAGATTAGGACACTGAGAGGTTAAGTAACATTTCCAAAAATACACCTACTAGGACTGGGGGTGTTGTTGTTGTTGTTGGTGGTGTTCATGTTGACCATTATAATTATGTCAGTGGCAATAATGATGGGGACAGGGATGACTGTGGTTTGATTGTTGATGGTCACAGTGGCCATGCTTGCAAAACACACAGAGATGCCAATATTGATGATTGATAATGGTGGTGGTAGTCACTAACGATGCTGGATGACCACGGTGATGATGACATGGTGGTGAGGGGGACATGCTGGTACACTGTTGATGGTGGTTGTGCCCATGTCTTTGAGAACCGTGGCAATATAGGTGATGTCAGTGACAGTGTTGGTCCTGATGTTCTTCCCTTTGCAGATGTGAAGTTCCTGAATAACCACAGCCTGGTGAAGGATGCTCAGGAGAAGGCCAACGCTGCCCTGCTTGATTACACCTTGTGCCATTACCCGCACTGCGGGGACAAGTTTCAGCAACTGCTACTGTGCCTGGTGGAGGTGCGGGCACTAAGCATGCAGGCCAAGGAATACCTGTACCACAAGCATCTGGGGAATGAGATGCCCCGCAACAATCTGCTCATTGAGATGCTGCAAGCTAAGCAGACTTGAGCCTGGGCCAGGTGGGGCAGGGACTGAGGCCAGAGCCACCCCTTTGACTCTCTCAGTTGGTTTTTTTAATTATGCCAACCAAGAAACCCCACCCTGTAGGCCCCTGCCCCTGAGCTCTCTGAAGCTGTGTGTTTGGGAAGGTGGGTGAGTGTGGGCAGGGCCTAGCTGAAGTGGGGTAACCCCCACTATCCACTGGCACTTGCCTAACACTCAGAGTGCCCCAAGGAGGCAGCTGCTAACCACTTCCTTCACCCCTCTGCCCCCAGCTGTCTGTCCTGGAGACTAGAGCTCAGGTCCAGAGAGGAGGTTTGGGATTCTCTGGTGGGTCTCAATGTCCCTTGGGTCAGAGGGCATCCCTTCCCCCTCTCCTGGAAGCAGAGGCAAGTGGGGAGAGGTTGATTGGACATCAACTTGGGGAGAAGAGAGGTCCTCCAGAAACCTCTTCTAAGGACCAGGCGGGAAGCCCTCTGTTTTGTAAACTAGAAATAACCGAGTTTGTTAAATTGGGCAGGGACTGTTGGGACTCAAGGGACACTGGAAGACTGGTTAGGACAAATGACCCCCTCCCTAGCCCCTCCATCCTATCTGATTTCTGTAGGGGAGAACTTCAACACATCATCTGAAAGTAATTTTGCTACAATCATCTTTCTATCCTTCTCCTACCAGAGAAGCTTGGCAGAATCAACATCCTCGCCCCACCCCCAGTTGGCCAGCACAGGCTGGTGTTTATCTGAAAGTCAAGAAGTTTGTTGCTCTTTTTTTTTTTTTTAAATCTCTAAAAGACACTCTTTGAAAGGTGTGTGTGGTGGGGGCAGGGAGACAGATTTGCCGGTGGAGGCTGGGCTTTGGTTGTTAGCAGATACCCTCATACCAAGTACTCCATGGGTGGCTCTGGGTCATGATTTCTGAGGTCCTAACTCAGTCCAGAAAAGAGCTCTTGCTTGGCACCTCCCCACAGCAGGGTGCCACGTAGAGGCTGAGAATCTGGCGTGGGAATGTGGGTAAACTTGGGGAGAGTGTAGGGGTCTCTAGATCAGGGACTGGCCCCTGTCCTCTTGGGCCCCTTGCTGCGAACCCTTCACCCTGGGCCTCAGTTTGCTGGCCTCCCGCCCTAGGTCCTGAAACACACACCCTCGGGGTCAAGCACTAGGGAGAGGCCTCAGCTCTCAGGCTGGGTATCCCCGTTCTGTCCTGCTTCATGTTGCCACTGCAGCTTGCGCTGAGCCTGCCCAGTTGGGGAGACTGGGCACCCTTGACCCCTGCCTTCCACCTCCGGATCTCAGTACCCATTCCCGTGCCCTAAAATGTGTGCCCCACCAAGGCTGGAGACCCACAGTCCCGAAATGAAAAGTGCCCTTAAGAATCTCCCCAGCTCCTGCAACCCTGGAATAAATTTTGCAATTAGTTTCCAGCTAACTTTGCCTGTTTACATTCTGGGGTCAAAACAGAATCTCCTGGATGGGTTTGTGGTGATCTAGGGTGGAAGCTGTGTTCTGATTGGGATGGAAGTGACACTCTGACACTTTTGGTTCCAAGTTTAGGGGACAGGATGGGTTGTGCAGGTCAGGATGAGGGATGCTGCTGACAAGGGTAGGAGAGTGGGGCTGGACGGCATCCCAGGGATCTTGCCACATCACGGAAGTCTGGAAGATGCTTCCACCTTCTGGGACCTCGGCTTCAGTTCTTCCCTGGCTATGCCAGCTCAGCACAATCTTGGGCTGATGGGAGCAGTCATTTATTGAGCACCTACTGTGTGCCACCCTTCATCTCACTGTTGGGCAGGAATTAATAATCTAGAATGGGAAGACGCTTACCATTGGCCACTAGCATTTGATTTGGAAGAGCAGATTCAAACTTGGTTCCAGAGCACTGGCCCTTTCCTCCTATCTGTCCATCTGTTGGCCACCCACTGGCTCCCCTCCACACCCTCATCTCTCTTGCCATCATGCCTACTCCTCCCACCGCTTGGTGGCGTCAGAGAGCACAGCAGAACCCTTCCCCTGCAGTAAGGTGAAGGGACATTTTCACCAGAGATTATTGTTGTTGTTAAGTGATGTTGAGTCAGTTTCAACTCATAGCGACCTTGTGTAGGGTTTCTGAGGCACAACGGGTGAGTTTGAACAGCCAACCTTGTGGTTCAAACCGACTTTGTAGTCCTGCACTTATCCTACAGCGCCACACCAGGACTCTGATGAGGAAAACTGCGGCACAGAGGTGAAGTGACCTGATCAAAGTCATTACATTCACCATGTTGTGCAACTATCACCTACCCATTGCCCATAAGCCCTGCCACCTATACCCCCAACAGCTGAGAAAGGTCATCATTCTGCTCTGCCCTAACCACATTAATTAGTTTCCCTTCAGGGACATTCCTGGTCCATAGTGTGCCTCTATATAAATTAGAAAAAAGTGCCAACTCCAGGCCATCATAGCCCTGGGCACATAATTCAGCAAAGACTTATTGTTATGCCATCATGTTGGTCCCAACTCATAGCAACCCTGTGCACAACAGAATAAAACACTGCCCAGTCCTGTGCCATCCACATTGGGGCCCATTGTTGCAGCCACCGTGCCAATCCATTCGTCTCTTCTGATAACATGTCTGAAGCGTGAGGGATGGGAGTCTCGCTGTCCTCACTTCTAGAGTACATTCTGGCTGCACTTCTTCCAGATTTGTTTTGTTGTTCTGGCAGTCCATGGTACTTTTAATATTCTTCTGCAATATCATAATTCAAATGCATTGAGTCTTTCCCAGTCTTCTTTATTCATTGTCCAATTTTCACATGTTTATTGTTGTTGTGGTGAAGTTCTGTGGAGTAGGTTCTGACCCATAGTGACCCTGTATAGGGTTTTGAGGAGCAGCTGGTGAGCTTGAACTGCCGACCTTGCAGTTCAAACGGCTTTGTAGTCTGGCACATTAACCCACAGAGCCACACCAGGACTCCACATGTTTATTGGGCAGTTGAAAATACCACAACTTGGGTCAGGTGCACCTTAATCCTCAAACTGGTTTTTTTGCTCTTTAATAATTTAAAGAGGTCATTTGCACCAGATTTATGCTGAGAAAAAAAGGTGTGTCTCTCCCTCTTAGCACCCCTGGTTCCTGCTTTTGGGAATGACCAGTCATATGGGAGGAGCCTCCCTTAATTAGCTCATGTGATACATCTTGTAACTGAGCTAGAAGAGGAAATGAATGATTCATTCTGCTTCAGGGCGCTGGGGAGAACAGGAAGTCTTCATAGCTGAGATGTCATCCAAATAGGGTTTTGAAGGATGATCAGGAGTTCACCAACTAGAAAAACATTAGACGCATTCCCAGCAGAGGGAACAGTGTGAGCAAAAGGATGGAGGGGTGCCCAGCCAGCAGGGGGAAAAAAAGTGTTGTTTTTATTTTTACTGGAGAGTAAAGAGTGTGTGTTGCGGGGGAAGAAGGGTCTAGCAGCAAGAAGAGGGGACAGTGAAAAGGACCCCTTGATCTCAAGCTCTGGGCCCCACCCACCACCAGCCCCTGTGATTAATTTTAGGAGAAAATTCTGAGGTGAAGTGGAAGGACGACACTGTAGCTGTAGGTGGGCGGAGCCCTGCGTGCTCCACCCAAGTCAGCACCATCTCTTGCTGCCCCTCCCGCCCATCTTATCCTAACCGACAGCAGCCAGTAGGGGGCTCTGCCTAACCTGCTAGACTGAGAGTATTGTTCAGCTGAAATTCAGCGGTGGCGCCCACCCTGCCCCACCAGTATGTCCCAGCCTCATCTACAATTCTGTTCCTCCCTTTATGCTGCCTCCCTACCAAGATCTCCTATGAACCTCCGTTTTCTCCTTTATACAGTTAGGCTGATGATTTCAGAGCCGAGGGTGAGGACTCAGTGCCCCGCCTAGCACGAACAGGTGCTAGTAAATGTTGGCTACACCTACTTTGAGACAGCTTGAGTCCCAAAGCCAAGAAGTTGTTTCCCTTCTACCTGCCTCCTCTACAACTGCCTGGTCCCATCCTTCTCCCCAAGCCGGGGCGCGGGGGGGGGGGGGGACACCCCAGAGAGACAGGCAGAAGTTCAACAGTTCCCTTTATTACCAGAGACACTGCAGGCACACTGGAACTTCGGAGCAGGTGAGGGGGCGGAGGGGAGCGGGGCGGAGAAGAGCAGATCCGACAGAAAGATGGAGGACCAACCTGTGAGGCTTGGGGAGGTGGGAGCAACAGGACTGGAATTCATGCTCCCATCAAAGGAGGGAGAGGCTGAGGCTTGTGGACAGGAGGTGGTCAGGGAGCTGCTGCTTACTCAGAGGCTGCCAGCTGGGTCCCTTGGCAGAGCTGTCCAGTTGGGGTGGCATTTAGAGAAAGTTCCAGATGTGCTTTCTCTAGAATCCTGGGAAGAAAATGTTCCCCTTGGGCTAGGCTGGCAGACTCTCAGGGTGGGAACCCCAGGATGGGGAAGAGGCTGAGAACTGAGGTTGTGGGAGATCTCTCGCAGGAATCCTGGCCTGGCTTGTCCTAGGCATTCTTCCTGATCCTTCTCTAACCCTCAGTTTCCCCACCCTAAAAACTCCTGCATGCCCTAGTGGGCTGAGTGGCAGGCACTAAGGGGCAAACAGCTGGCAGCCTCCTTCCACTCCCTGGGAACTCTTGTTCAGACCACCTGAGTGGGTCACAGGTGTGTGTATGGAATCTGTAAGGCAGGGTCGGAGTTGGGGGCCAGAGGGTGGGGCCAGGGCCTTGGGCCGAAGTGGAAGCAGCTCTGTTGCTAAGAGGGGCCTTAGCAACGCACCCATTCAATGAAGACAAAGGCACTGTCACTTGAGCGCAGAGGCGCTGCTGTTGCTCTCTCATTCCTGTTCCTGAAGATGGAAGATGTGCTGTGCCTGCAGCAGGGGTGGGGGGAGAACTGGGAGCGTAGGGAGCTGGGGGCTGTGGGGAGCAGAGGGAGGTGGCTCAGGTACCCTCGTAATGCTTATTATGCCTGTGCCCAAACAACAGGCCTGTAAGGGGCACCACTAATCCATTTTGCAAAAGGGGAAGCTGAGGCTCCAAGGGACTGAGACTTTAGCCAGTGGTAGAGGCCAGCTGGAAGCATGGCCTAGGGGTCACACAGACCTGGGTTATAATGTGCCCATGTGACTACTGTACAGCCTCAGTTTCTTCACCTGTCGGGGGCTGGGCCTGATCCCAGCTCTGCCACTGACCTTGGCAAATTGCTGCCCCTCCCAGTGCCTCAACTTCCCCATCTGCACAATACAATAGTTCCATTTTCCTAGGTTGCCAAACTAAACGCTTGGAGTTCAGCACAGAGCCCAGTGAGAGCTCAATAAACAGGCCTCTGCTATGGTGCTATAGCATAAGCACTAGACTGCTAACCACAAGGTCAGCGGTTCAAACCCACCAGCCTTGCTCCTGAAAAACCATATAGAGAGTCACTATGAGTTGGAACCAACTCGACAGCACTGATCATGTGGTTTGGGGCTGGGCAATACTGGGCCAGCTCCTCATGGGAGATTGTTTCTGTTTTAAGATCAGGGAGTGTTCTTGAGGGCTCAGAGTCTAAAGACAATAAGCAGAGTCCCCACCGTTTCATTCAGACCAAATTGAGCTCCCCAGGCCCCTCCCTAAACAAAATGTGGGATGACCCTAGCCTTACCATTTGCCTCCAAGACCCCTCTCTGTGCCCCTTCAACTGTCTAGCTGTGGAAACTAAGGTCTTTGAGGAAATACCTGCTCCTCCTGGGGCTTGGAGGGGAGTAAGGTGGGGAGGTTGTGTTGGGGTGCTGAAGGCAGGCTCCTGCTCACTGCCCCTCCCAACTCACCAGTTCTGGAAAGGGAACTACATTCATTCCTTAACTAATCCTTCTCCAGGGAGCACTACCTTCTCATGGACAGAGCCCATAGTGCTCCATGGAGGAGCTGCTGGCATAGCAAGGAGCAGAGAGTAGGGAGTTGGTGTGGATAGATTGCTGGGAGCTGGGTGTGACTGCTTCTTACAGTAAGGCAGAGGGGGTGTCCAGACTAAAGGCAAAAAGATCCTTCCTGAGGTGGGAGCTCTACCTGAAGTCTTGAATGCTGTTAGCTCCACAGCCTGAGGAAGAGGAGTTCTGTTAGGGAGAGTGGGTTCCCACTCCTTGGCTCCCCATTGCCCCTGGGCCCTTGGCTACCATGGTGATGACTCCTCCCTACCCCAGTGGCCTTGGCATTCAAGTTCTGAGAGATTATGCTCAGTCCTCATCAGTTAGCAAGTCCCAAAGCTCTTCAGCCCAGGAACTGAGGAACAGAGGCCTATGAACCCCCAGAGAAGCCCTCACCCTAGCTCCTGTGATGCCCCCAACTCTCCTAGCCACACTGAGAGCCCTTCCCTGGACATCTCACAGGCTCTGCAATGAAGGAGAAGGTTGTGGGGATTCTGGGGCTGCAGGTCCCTGATGGGGGGAAATAGTGGAGCTGGAGAAGTTTGGGAGACTGAGGTAGGAAGTTCTCCCTCTGCTATGCCACCCTGAGAAGGGATCCCACTCTCAGAGACTTTAAAGGTCCACCCAGAGGGTTTCCCCAAGATGAGTGAGGAGGAAATGAAGGCCAGAAATGCACAGAAAGTGAGGTGAGACTGACCTGGCCACTAGACCCATACCCCACTGCACGGCCCCCGGGACAGCATCCACCAGGAGAATACCACAATCCCCTGCCTCATGGAGATCCAGGAAAGGTGTCTGGGCCAGAGAAGCTGTGGAAAGAGAGAGACGTGTTACTATTTCTAAGGAATCCAAAGCCCAGTTTCTTTGCTTTTCAAATGGGCTAACAGAATCTGTTGTTGCCCTCCTGGCTAGGCCCTGGGGAAATTGAGACACTGGGTAGCAGTCGGAAGGGAGCGTGGTGAGGCCCATACTTCTCACAGCCACATTCCTCAGAGGAGGGACTAAGGCCGCGGGGTTGTCCTGGGCCTTGTCCCAGGAACCTGGGGAGCGAGAAGCCCTGCGGGCAGGGATGGACCGCGTCTGAAAAGAGCGCACGCAAGTCTGCAACCCTCGGACCCGGCCTGTGGGCGGGGCCTCCCACCCTTTCAGTCCTTGCAACTGCCCGCACAGTGGACGGCGTTGTGGACCCGGGGAACAGGCATCAATCAGGTCAGGCCTGGGACCTCCCTTGACTCCTAATGGCCGCGGAACAACGCGGGTAAGCCGCGCCCACAGCCGCTGGTGCCGCCGCCACTGACTCACCTGGCTGCGGAGACCAGGAAAATGTACGGACCCTGGGGACAGACCCAGCGGGCGGGCGTCACTGCCTGGTGACACGGCGCCCCCCAGTGGTTTCCAGGCACCAGCCGACTGACAGCCAAAGCTACCCAGACACATCCAGAGTCCACCAGACGGCCCAATCCCAGGCAGCCTCTGTCCCTCTCTGATCCCCATCCCTACCCCTAACCTGGATGCAACAGATGGGATTTGGAGTCCAGGGCTACCTCGTTGCCATTTGTGCAATGACAAAAGCCTCTTCCCTGAGGCTCATACTGGGGGGCACAGGGGACCCTCAGAATCTTGTTTCTCTCCCTGGGTCCCAGACACTAACGGGGATGATACCATCTGTCATGGATTTGTGTCCCATCCAAAATACATGTCAACTTGGCTAGGCCCTGATTCTTAGTATTGTGTAGTTGTCCTCCATTTTGTGATCTGATGTAGTTGTCCTCCATTTTGTGATCTGATGTAGTTGTCCTCCATTTTGTAATCTGATGTAGTTGTCCTCCATTTTGTGATCTGATGTAGTTATTCTCCATTTTGTAGTATGTGTTGTAAATCCTAACCTCTGGAGTGGCGATAAGCATTAAACTGCTAACCAAAGGTTCGTGGTTCAAACCTACCAGCCTCACCTTGGAAACACTATGCAAGGTCGCTGTATTCGATGGCATGCAATAACAACAATATGGTAAGAAGGCAGGATTAGGGTAGGTTGTATCTTGAGTCACAACTTTACAAGAGGGTGTGACTTTTGTCACCCTTATTAAGTGTCACCCTTACTCAAGCCCCAGCCTTGTTAGGGTCACACCTCTTATCTTAAGAGAGAACAAGAAGCAAGTAGGGAGGAGAGGGACCTCACAGGTCCCAGAGCAGGAAGCCTTGAATGTGAGTCAGGGACCTGCCTGAAAGGGTCCTATGAAGGTCAGCAGTACAAAACACGGAGGCTCACCGCCCCCCACCCACTCCTTAGAAGGATACTCTCCGCTCCTTTCACCAGGAGACCCACAAGGAAGACCTGAGGCTGAGTGAAAGGGGCAGGGGGGGAGGGGGTCTCACCCATGGAGAGGGAGAGACAGGGCATGAGACAAACAGAAAAACAGAGGGTCCAAGATAAAGAGACAGAAGGGAAGACAGAGAGAGACCAAGGAGCAGCATTTGGATCAATGCCAGAAAAGCAGATACGGCTAAGAGGAAGAAGGGGACAAGGAGAAGGAGACAGTGAGAGACAGATTCTGGGAGATAGAGAATGAATCTCTCAAAGAAAATTCAGAGACAAAGAAATGAGGAGGACAAGGGAGGGTGGCAGAGATGGCAGTGATGGTGACACTAGGTCCTGGCAGCATCTCTGCCCACTTCAGATGCACACACAAGGTTGGAGTGTAATGGAGACCTACCCTACCCTGCCCAGAAAGAGCTGAAGTAACCATGGCAACAGCATCCTGCTGCCCTCACCACCCTAAGTCAGAGTGGAGACTTGCAGCCAGAGCCACACCTACTAAGAAGGCTGGGATTCAAGCCCATGGTATGCTGGGAGCATGGGGCTCCGAGGAAGGGCTGGTCTCTGCCAGGGAAGGGGTGCTATGCCTCCCTGCTGTTGGGCGCATCCCATGGTGGAGGGCTCCCTGCTTCACAGTGCATGTTGGGCAACAATCCCAGACTGTCCAGGGCCTGGAAGTACCTGGAAGGAATTGAGGCCCATGGGGTCATAGGCCCAGGCTGGGCTGAGGTGCGCCAGGATGCCCACCAGCCAGGTCAGGCTCAGGATGGGCAGCAGGACCAGCACTGGCTTCACTGTGATCCTGTGAGAGAGTGGGCAGGGCTGTGGGAGGTGGGTAGGACTGAGTGGCAACGCTCTGGGTTCTAGGGGAGAGCAGCACCTGGGGTTCTTTGGGGAACTGCTGGAGCTACAGACCAGAGGCTGCTGTTCACGACTCAGGTACAGATGGAACCTCTGGCTGGACTTTTATTCCTTCCCAAAGACCCAAAGGTGGCAGGAAGTGGGGCACTGGACACTGGGGCTTGAAGAAAGTGGGTAGCAGCTGCCCAGAGGGAAGGCTGAGGCCTGGTTAGTGGGCCCAGAGGCCATGGAGGCAGGGAGTGCTTGCTTCCTCCCTCTCTAAGAAGCCCTGGCTTTTACAGGACATGGCTAGTTTGGGTGGTTCTGCCCTTGGCAGAGAATGGCAGGAGGCAGAGGAAGGCCAGAGGGGAGGTGGAGCTCTGGAAGGAAGGCCTGAGCAATCAGCTCTCAAGCGGAGCATGGCCCTGGAGAGTCACAGGGGTTCTAGGCAGGGCTAGGGGTCTAGATACTCACTCTGAACCCGGACTCCTGGGGACTGTCTGATTTGGGGGTTTCCCTACATTGCCAAATATCAATGAGCCCCTAGGATAGTAGGGGTACACTTCATCTCCCACGCTTATAGACACCAGGATCAACTACCATACACATTACACATAATCCACATGTGTGAGTACCATCACATGCAGCCAGGGCATAGGTACACTCACATGCTCATATATACACGGGCACACATAGCAGGGACTCACATGTGCTCACATTCAGGGACCCTCACATTTGGTACCAGCTGACCTAATGCTCACCCCCTCCTCGGACTCATCCAGTTTGGGTCTCATCATAACTGAGTCCTGATCTGCTGTTGCAGATAGGGCTGCGGGCTCAGCATACGGGCACAGCAGTGGGCTCTGGACACAATGGCCATCACCACGTGGACCAGAATGAAGGTGTTGGCCTGTAGACTTGGTGTCAGTATAAAAGGAATTTCCCTGAGTCTGGCACATCCCCTTTCCTTCAGGCCCCCAAACCACCTAACTCACAGTCAACATGAAGAGCACAGGCCCCACAAAGGCCCAGATGGTGTCTGTGTGCACAGTGAGCCAGCAGTGACCAGCAGCCACATAGTTATGGGGAGACATGGCCAGGGTGATGGCCACAATGGCCAAAGGCATGTCTAGGGGATGAAAGGGCCTCGGGAGTGAGTCACCCACTCTTCCCTCTCTAGGACCCAGTCCCACTGCAGAGCTGCAGCCCCCAGCTATGCCATAGTTGTGGCTACACTGAGGAGATTTGGGGAGCTCTAGGGAGCAAGGCTGGGATGGCCTGACACTGTGGGCTTAGCACTGGGGCCATGGGTAGTCTGGGAGTGGGAAATACTATGACTGGGTAGGGGCTTAGGGTTGGGAGAAAGAGATGGACTAGCGACCACTGGCGTGGGAGTTAGCTGCTTAAGGATTGAGGGGAAGGGCACTAGAGGCAGGGCGCTGAGGGAGTTAAAATGAGGGAGGATTTAGAAAAACTGTCATTGGGTGAAGCTGAAGGTTCACAGAGCCCAGAAAATTGAGTTGTGTTAGAGATGCCAGGTGGTATTGGGTATCGAGTGGTATTGGGTAGAAATGAGTCCCAGGTGGTGATGAAGTAGGATGGGGAATGAGTGATGGGTGCTGGGCGGTGATGAACACACTGTAAGGCTGAGCTGAGGGGACGAGCCAGTGCAGGGAGCAGAGGAGCCTCACCTCAGTCCATGGCGTAGTACAGCCTCATCCTTGGGCCTAGATGCATGCTCACAACTACCACCTTGCTCCACAACAGCCCTTCCCCCAGCATCCAGGAGCACCTGATCAAGAAGAGGAGATGCATCACAGCTGTGACCGTCACACACCTGCAGGAGGTGGGGCTATTCCCACCTTGCTCAGACATGGGTGCAGCCTGCTCTGGGGACCCAGGCCCACACTTGACCTTGCCAACCTATAGAGGTCCAGTTCAGCCACCCATGAGCTTTCTTTTTTGGGTCTTTCTCCTCCCCAGGAAGATGGGACCAAGTAAAGCTGGGAGCCACCCAGAGAAGGCGCAGGGCTCGCAGACAACCATGGACATGGTGACTATGCTGTCCTGGTTCTTCTTAGATCACAAAGCCACCTGCTAGCTGCCTACCTTGTTGGCTTTTGTCCACTCGCTGACCATGAGGACGTCCTCCACAGAGGCTAAGGAGAAGGTGAGTTTCTTGTGGACTGTGGCTCACTCTAACCTGGTGAACCTGGTCAGACAGAGGAATCAGTTAATAAGGACACCAGCAGCAACCCCATGCCCTTTCAGGCCCCTGCCCCTCTCCTAAGTCCCCTGTGGCTGGGCTAATGATCTGTGACATCAAGGCTGAGAGGGTAGATCTACAGGGGGCTGGCACACCCTAAGGATCTCCAGGGTCAGGAATGGACACCTGACCTGAGGGGGACATGGGGGCATGAAGGGCAGGTAGGGCCCAGGGTGAGTTCTCCTTACCCGGCTACCAGGAAGAACACGAAGGTGGAAGCGAGGGCACAGAAGGACACTCCACAGCCCACAGGTGAAAGGATCCTCAGCAGTGACTCCTCCTCAGGGCCTCTCTGCAGAGAGCGACAGAGACAACTCAGAGTATGGTCACCCCCTCACCCTGCTGACCTAACTCAGACCAAACCTCACCAAGCTGGCCCCAGCTGGCAGGGTAGAGGCCTTGGCCTTCATGTGCCCTCTCTTAGTGGGCCCCAGTCGGCCCAGCTTCCACTGATTCGGCAGTTACTAAGAGCTCTAGAGTGGAAACAACCGGCACCCCCATTGGGAGGGGTCATATGTGACTCCCACACACAGGTGGGCCCCGCTAGAAGTAGGGTTGTGCAAGTACTGTTTTGAACATAGAAAAATGTGCTGAGTCACCCCAGTATTCATGGGGCTCAGACGCTGTGTGTTCCTCAGGGTATCCAACTTGACCTCTGAGCCTGTGACAGCCAGATCCCCTCCCTGGCTCCAGTGCGCCACCGGCACCTTGGTTTTCCTCAGTTCCTTAAAAGCTGGTGTCCCTCAGAGTCCTGTCTCCTATTACCTTTGTCTTTACCTTGGCCACAAGGAGCTCTGTCTGGTAGCGTGGTGGTTGCAAGTCGGGCTGCTAACCTCAAGGTCAGCAGTTTGAAACTACCAGCTGTTCCACGGGAGAAAGATGAGGCTTTATACTCCCGTAAAGAGTCACAGCCTCGGAAATCCTGTGTAGGGTCGCTATGAGTCGGAATGGTCTCCACAGCACTAACACCACTATCATCTTGGCAACAGTGTTACCTCCAGCAGAGACCCCCTTTCTGACCCGATTCCCAGGTCCCACCCAAGTCCATTTCCCAAATTGGTCCTCCTGCTATGACCTCTCAGAAATGAGTCCTTCATCCCCGAGTGACCATCTCCTCCTCCTTCAGTCTCCTTCCTACCTCCTCCCCCCAACCAGGATCCCTTCTCTGCCTAGACCAGGTCCACATTTTCCTAGTAGCGCTCTCTGCCTCCAGTCTCACTCCCCGACACCAGAGGGCGCTCTATAGACAAATCCAAAGCCTGCTTAACACTGCAAGGCCACCTCTGCCACACAGAATCCCAGTCTGAGTTGGTGAGGCAGCATTCAAGGGCCTAACCCACACTTACCTTCCGCTTCATCTCCCTGGACTCCTGGCCTTGCACTTGAAGCTTCGTGTGACAAGGCTACCTTGCAGCCTTCCAGTCCTTCAAAGCTACTGCTCCTCAACTCGTATCAGTGAATGCCGTCTTGCTTAACTCCTGTTTGTCCACTGAGATTTGCTTGTGTCACCACCTCCCTCCCTTAACTCCCAGGCACCTGTAACAGGACAGCAAATGTGGTGCTGTGGTTGCAGAAGCAGATGGTGGAGTCTTGGTACAGGATGGCCACGGAGCAGCCAGTGGTGACCCAGGAGCCCCCTGTGTCAGGGCTTAGAACAGGGGTGGAATGGAGGTGGGGTCATGGCAGGTGGCAAGCAGGAGAAAGCCTTTCTTCTCTACCAGCTATGTGACCTTGGGCAAGTCACTACCCCTCCCTGGGCCTCAGTTTCCCATCTGTAAAATGTACTTCACCCTCTCAGGGGTGGGTGGACAGGGCTGATATCAGTGACTGGTTATCACTGATTAATTATAGTATTTACTAAGCAAAGTGATCAATGCTGATTCCTTCAGCATAAGGTCCTAGAAGGAAGCTGGGGTTAATTTCTGAACCCTCTTCTGCCCCTTCCGATACTCCATGAGCCTAGCTTCAGATACAGTCAAGTCTTATGCTCATCTTTGTGATGAGTCTCTTCCCAGGCACTTCAGAGAGAAGACTTGCATACACCATATGGCAGGAGGCTCACTACCTCTTAGGTAACACATTCTCCTGCCCCAGCTGGCCTGGACTGAGTGGGGTCTTGAGTTACCTCAGCAAGGGGATTGGTGAGCGAACACCTAAAACACCTGAGCCCTACCTCATCCCTGAGCAGAGTGGGTGTCTTTAAGAAACAAAATCAAATGCTGTATTGAAAGAAACTCACCTGCTACTGAGGTTCTAGAAGGCACAGACAGGCTCCACCAGCTTTTGAGGGAAAGCCTAGGGACATGAAACAGGGACAGGGCAGGTGTGAGCAGTATGGGTTGTGAATGTATATGGGGACACCAGACAGGTGTGAGTGTATAGAAAAGGAGAGAGAGCAGAAAGATAGTGGGGAATGCAGAGGTCTCAGTGTTTGAAGCACCAGGGGGGTCACGGGGAAGGGGCTGAAGGTGGAAGGGAAGGTGAGGTATAATACTGAAAACTGGGAACAAACTAAGTGCCCATCAGTGAGGGGGGGGGACGTACTCTGCATCTGCTAAGATGAGCAAACAGCGCTCTATAGACTGATGTGGAAAGATCTCGACAATACATTGTTCAGTAACAGAAAAAGTTGCAGAATATTCCGTGTGGTATGAGCCCACTTACGTAAAAACTCGTCTGTGTAATTGTGAAAAACACACATACACAAAACCTGGAACTTTGAACCACAAGGTCAGCAGTTCAAACCCACCAGCTGCTCCTCAGAAACCCTATACAGGGTCGCTATGAGTTGGAATTGACTCAACAGCACTTAACAACAACAGGATGAAGTCCCATCTCTGTAATGTACAAACTGGGACCAATGCCACCAGGTTCCCTTTGGTGGTGGTTATGTGTCGTGGAGTTGGTTCTAACTCATAGCAACCCCATACAGGGTTTCCGAGGCTGTACATCTTTATAGGAGCAGAAAGCCTCATCTTTTGGAACAGCTGGTAGTTTCGATCTGCTGGCCCTGAGGCTGGCAGCCCGACTGGTAACTACTGCGCTACCAGAGCTTCTTAGATTCCCTTTATGTCTATGAACAATGGGGGTTGGGATTGAAGAATTAAATTGATGCTGCTTGTTGAAGGGACCTAGCATGAGTGACTACAGTTAAGTTACTTTTCTTCTTTCCCTGAGGACAATGGGGATGGGTTGTAGGAGAATATTTTCCTTAAAGGTTTTAGACCTTGATGTAAGTAGAGGGCCCTATTGGGTCAAGGGTACTAGGGTGGCTGTTTCTCAGTAGTCCGAGGCAGTACCTGAGCCTGGTGCTTCAGGTGAAAGGTGACAGCTATGTTGACCTCCCCAGTACCATCCCACACATCAGAGGAGGTGATGGCTGATCCCACTTGTGTGCTTAGGAACCTGTGGGGAGAAAGAGAGCTTTTAAGGAGACGAGCTGGCTGCGGGTGGGAGGTGGGGAGAAGTGATCATTGGCAGGTTCATCTCATATAGATCCCAGTGGTATAGATGGTGCTTCCATGTTCAGAGATAATGTCAGGAAAGTCCAGAGCTGGGACTTACTTAGGGCAACTGAGTTCCAGTTTCATCTTAGGGACTTGGCTAAGCCCTGTTGCCCATCAGTATCAGCAATGAAGCCAGGGCCACCGACAGGGGTTGAGCCATGTTCCCACTAACCACATCCTGGGCAGGCCCAGAATGTATGTGTGGGGGGCAGCTTAGAGGGAAGGGTAAACGTATGGTCTGGACTGCTAAGGACAATTTTTCCTACCAGAATAAAGGCTCTGGAAGGGGGTGGGTGGGAGCCTGACCTTACTTGGGGAGGGAATGCAGGCCCCTAGCAGCCTACTGAGGCCCACTCACCTCTGCAACCTGCCCGCCTCTTCCAAGCTGTCAGGAGCCTGGGGTTCTATTCCAGGCACCCCCAGGGTGTGCTGGAAGACATTGAGGTAAACCAAATGTGGATCATGGTGACTTCAGAGAGGCTTGCCTGGGTAGGAGGGAGGCCCAAGACCCCACCCAGGGACTGAGTAAGCACCATGGAAAGTCCCAAGGGAAATGTTCTTTCCACTAAGGCGCAGAGAGATTAGATGACTTGCCCAAGATCACACAGTGAACAAGTGGCAAAGCCAGACTTCCAACCAGCCATAATCCCTGTGCTTAACCTCACAGCTCCAAAATCGTTTGCCCTAATTCTTTACCCTTGTATGGCACCAAGGGTCAAGGATAGGGGAGGTTCCTCCATCTCCCACTTCAGAGGGAATATGTGTGGGGTTTAGTAGAGGAAACTAAGTGAACATCTGCTGTGTGGTAAGTGCTTTGCATGTGGCAAGTACTAGTTCCCCACTCACAGATAAGGAAAGTGAGGCTCAGAAAGGTGAGGTGACGTATTCACAGGAGCACAGCAAGCAACTGTTGGAGCTGAGGCTTGACCCAGATCACCCACCTTTTCTGAGGATGCTGCACTTCACCTGTGGAGATGTAGATGTGGCCAGGCCCCTCTGAGTGCCCATCAGGCATCATGAATATGTAATTCCCAGATGCTGGCCTCCTTCAAGTGTAAGCTCTGCACTGCCAGGCCTGGAAGAAATAGGGCTGGTGGCTGGACCTCAGGAAGGAGGTCTTCCTGCTGAGCCAGCCCAACAGGCAGGATCTGATCTCTCTCTGCCCTGGGGCTGGGGCTGGGGTTACTACTCTTGCTCCAAGAAGCTCAGTAACTTGCCCAAGGTAAATCTGACCTGTCCAAGTCTAGGGGGAGGGGGCCATTGAGAAGAGCGTCACCAGGAGGCACTGGGTCACCAGAAACTAGTGGGTACCTGAAGCACAAGTGTGCCTTGAGTTTTAGGGTAGTGTCTCCCTTGGCCTTTATGATGCTTCAGGTGGAGGGAGGCAATCCCATTGTAAACTAAGCACAAAGGCAATGAGAGGTGTTCAGGAGGGAGGAGCTGATGGTCAGGGAAGAGGATAAATTGGAAGAGTTGAGGTTCAAGAGGGATTTTGAAGCATGTACAAGAATTTTCCAGGAGCTCAAGAGAGAAAAGGCATTGTGGATGTAGGGCACCGCATGGGCAAAGGCAGAAAACCAAATGGAGTATCTGCAGAAGTGCAGGGAGCTCCCAATAACCAGGAGAGAGGAGCTGACGGGATACTCACCAGCATGGTGGTGCTGGATGTGTATTCAGGATTGTTCAGAGGTCAGTATGGTACTCAATACTTGGGGCCAAATGGTGCACGCTTACCACCAGGGCCATAGGTCCACCAACCACCTGGGAGGAAGTCACATCTCAGTAGGCAAGCCCAGGACCCCTACATCCCTTATACCATATTCCATTGTCACCTGAGCTGACTACATGGGACCCCATACCTTAAATGCTTTGTGAGGGATGTAGTTTAAGGCCCTGCCTGAGTCAGTCTCCTCTGACTACTCCAACTCTGCCTCCAACCTGCCCACCATTCAGTCAAGCTGAGGGCCTTACAGCAGCACACTTTGCCTGCTGGTCTGTCACATGCAAGTCGGGACACACTCTGAAGGCTGGGCCATGTCTACCCTCTACAGGCTGACTCAGTGCTAGGCCGATAGTAGGTGCTCAACTTTGAGATTCCACAAGGAAATCTATGTGGGGCAGAGGACATGGCAGGGAGGAGAGGACACCTCTTCTGGGCCAGGCCTTAACACCTTAATGAAGCAGGTGTGATAATCCCCATTCATTCTCCAGGGAGGGAAACTGAAGTCCAGAGGCCGCCTCTCCTAAATACCCTCAGATCCCTAATGAAATGTTTGCAGCCCCCCTGTGGCAGCTGATCATAGGCCTGCACCCTTCCTAGCAGGGGAGCTTTCTAGGTAGAAAGGTGAACCATTCCATAGAACCAGCGTTGATTCATTTCCATACTACTGGCAAGTCCAAGTTACAGTTTATCTCTAAGACCACAAGAAGACTAGGTGCACTTTCTTAAACCCAGAAATCTGCAGACAATGCTCAGATCCCTTGTTCTCTTCCTTCTCTGGGCTCATTACTCCCAGACCTACAGCCATCTCTGCCAGGAGGAAGCCGCCAGTTCCTTTCCATCTAGTAGCGGCTTTTGTGTCCTCCAGAGGATCTGGGCTCTTTTGGGAGATAAGATGTGCTGAACACTCAGCACTGAGGACCTCCCATGTAAGCCGGTCAGCAGATTCTTAGATACGAGAAGGCCCTTACTGATTTGTGCTTCTTAATATTTAGACAGAAGAGGAGTTTCTCCAGATGAATGAGGCAATGGAGCTGAAAGAAGGTGCTGATTTGCCCACTGCCATAGCTCGGACATATTGTCAGGAGGGACCAGTCATTGGAGAAGGATATCATGTTTGGTAAGGTGGAGGCTCAGAGAAAAAGAGGAAGTCTGAAAGCCACCATAGAAGGATGGCATGGGGAGACAGGGAGGTTCACACTTTTTGAACTCTGGAAGGTACCAATTTATTCTCACAATTCCCTCTCAACCCTTTTAAACAGCATCTGGGACCACTAGAAGATAGGTGAGGAGATTGTAAGATTCCGAGTCAGGGCTGGGGCCTGGGTCCATAGCTCATGCTGGGTACCGTCAAGTCGGTTCTGGCTCATAGTGACCCTGTAAAGGGTTTCTGAGAAAAAACTGGTGGGCTTGAACTGCCAACCTTGTGGTTTGCAGCCTAGTGTTTATCCTACAGCACCACACCAGGACTCCGGGCACATAGTTGTTGTTGTGGTTGTTAAGTGCCAACAAATCGGTTCCGACCCATAGTGACCCTGTAGAAGGTTTCTAAGGAGCGACTGGTGAGCTTGAATCACCAACCTTGCAGTTCAAACCGACTTTGCAGTCTAGCACATTAACCCACAATGCCACACCAGGGCGCTTAGTATGGGGTCAGTAAAAGCTGAATCCACCACTCCCTTCTTCACACCTTTCTGTATTCGCCTTCCTCACCAAACACTGTTTGGCAATCAGAGACACACAAAGTGCTGCAGTTACAACGCTTTCGGCCTCCTAGGGGTCAGTGGGGAAACCCCCCAATGTGGATGGGACATGAACCCCTGGAACCTTCCCTTCACCCACGCTACCTCGTCCTTCAACCCTAGGGAACCCTTCCCCTGTTCACAGCCCTCCCCCCCACCCCCC
>NW_006408532.1:2177223-2180941 GCF_000296735.1 Chrysochloris asiatica | reverse complement strand
TTTCGCCTAGCCTGAAGCCTCTGGTCCAGCCACAGATTCCCCTGTTTTTAGAAGCATGATGACACTTAGTCCCTGGACAGGACCTGTCACTGCCCTCTTTCCCCCAACACACAGATAAAATCACCTGATTAGAAGGGACCACCTTGTGAGATTTAGTTCCAAAATAAACTTGTGGAAGCTGAAGAATCCCATCGGAAGCCAGGGTGGTAGTGGAGGAAGGAGCAATCAGTACCTAGCTTTCTAGGTGCCCTGAGCTGGCCTTGTGCAGGCCTGGTCTTTATCTACAACCTCCTGTGAGGAAGGGACTATCACACCCACTTTCCAGCTGAGGACTTGGCAAGTTTAGGCCTCTCACCAAAGTTAGACAGCTGGTTGATTGCAGAGCCCCCCATGCCCCTGGATCTCTGTGTCTTCATCCTGTCCATTCAAAAGTCAGTGAAGCGGGAAGGGATCAGAGAAGCATTAACTCTGGAGAAAGCTTGGCACAGAGGTTTTGGTCTCTGAGGACAGAGCCTGGGCTAAGTGGTGAGCCGGGGGTGCTGAATGAGACTGAAATGTTGGGGAGGACACCGAAGTGATGAGCTTTCTAGCATGGACAGTTTGTAGCAGAGCGGGTTGCACACTTTTCAGGAAGTATTAGCAAGAGTTCCTAGTTGGAAGGGAGATCAGATGGAGTGATTCCGGGGCTAAGGCTTTGGGATCACACAGATCTAAGTTCATCTTGAGTCTAACCTGAGATGGGTTACGTAATTTCCTTGTACCTCAGTTTCCCCATCTGTAAAATGTGGATAATAATAGTACAAAACTTTTGGCGTTGCTACCTGATTTAACTGGTGTGCATTGCAGGAGAATGCACTGGACCGCTAGGGGTTTGAACTGCAAGGTTGGTGGTTCAAACCCACCAGCACTCCTTAGAAACCCTACACAAGGTCACCATGAGTTGTCACTTAACAACAACAGCAACCTGGTTTAGATGACTTTGACTTCATAAAAGTTCATGTAACTTAATACATAGTGCCTGGCACACAGTTTAATATATTTTTTTCAAAACAAACAATGTTTTTTTTTCAAAAGGAGGGTAGCAAAGTGGATGGGTATAGCATATTCAATGTGTTATTCTTTCAGTTTTTCTCTAGATTTAAGAAATTTCAAAATAAGAATTTAAGGATAAGAAGCCCCTGCTTGGGGGGTAGAACTCTGAGTATTTCCCAGGTTCCTGGGCCGGCAGAGCATATGCAGGACTTGGTTCTCTTGTGTTTGTAACTTATCCCCCTCCTCAACCAAGTTCCACTATTAAAGACAGCAAGAGAAATGGGAAGAAAATAGAAGAGAAAACGAGGTAGGAAAGAGAAGCCTGCAATAGAGCCCTTGCTCTGCAGGTCCCTGGGTGGGTTATTGTCTCATTCAAGGCAGGGACTTGTGGGGATCCCATATTGCATATATACAAACTGAGGCCCAACATAGCGAACATGTGGCCCAAGGCCACATAGCGAAGAAGGGGTGGGCTCCACGTCTGCCTGCTATACCCACACTCTTTCTGTGGGCGGGGTGGAGCTTTCATCCAACCTAATGCTGCCAGTCTCCTTTGTAGGTCTGTGTGTTTCACATCCCTACCAAATCTCTACTCTGTAGTCCAAGCAATGACCTTCCCATCCTTGACAATGCCTCTACCTCTGAGACCCTCAGTTCAACCCCTCCTTTTCATAGGGCCACATTTCCTAGGGGTCATTCCTGAACACTGACCATGAAGGAGTACTCCATGGACCCCAGTTTGAGCCCCCTGAGCAGTTGGAACTGGTTTGGGCTTCTAATCTCTTCTCCCCAGAGCCTGGGCATTGTCCGACTGGCAGCCCAGGACCATTCATCGGCTTTATAGTTGGACAGCTCTGAGAGGCCCCTTGTATTTGAAGACAAGGCCTGGAGGCTGTCCGTGAGTGATAGCTGCTGGGGGCCCAGGCTCATTGTCTAGGGAGACAGAGAGAGGGCTGTGAGAGTAGCCAGGGCCCAGGGGACACTCAAGGGTGGACTGAGGACATCCCTGGGTCCTTCTGTCCTGGAAACTCCAGAAACAGGATGTCCTCAGCCAAACTTCACACAGCCCAGGGATGCGGATAATGGAAGAAGCAGTTGACTGTTGGGATCTTTTGATGTGAGTTGCTTCAAAACCCACAAAACCTAGGCTTGACACCCAGCAACTTTGAAGTAGTTGGGCACATCTCTCTAACTCTGTTGCTTCTTCCTTTCTCTCAGGAGCATGAAGGACAGCTGTGAGTGTAGATATGAATATCTGGGGTTGTGGAAGTCCTACAACCTGGCTCCATTGTCATTTCTCTGGGGAAAGTAGCTTCCACTTGTAGATAAAGTGGATTTTCTGCTCTCCCAATTCTCTACACACTGAGGGCCCTGAGAAACAGATGGGCTCAGAGCCAGCCGTGCCTCTCCTCTTGCCTACCTGAATTCCTTTTCCACACAGCAGTTGAGGGATAGCTCTAAAATTTCAATCTTATCCTGTTCCTTCCTTGCTCAGAACCCTTCCATGGCTCCTTGGTACCCACAGGAGAAAATTCAGCTTTCTTCATGTGGCTAAAGTGACCCATTCTTTCCCTCTTTCCTCCCTCACTGAACTTCTTGCCTCTCACACTTGATAGCTCATTCTCTAACCAAAGTGAGCATCTTCCTGCTCTCACTTCTGGGCCTTTGCAGATGCTGTTCTCTCCACTTAGACTAGTCTTCCTCCAAATCTTTTCTGGTTCATTTCTATTAATCTTTCAGATCTCAGTTTAGTTCTTCCAGGAAGCCTTCTTTGTCCATCCGCTTAGACTAGTTAAGGACTCTCCAGGGAATTTCTGTCTGCCCCTCTGCCTGGGAGCCCTGTGTTGCCCACATCCAGGTCAGAGCTTGCCAAAGTGAGTACTTGGTAAATGTTGAGTGATTGAAGGAAGGAAGGCTTGAAGAGATGTAGACACCCAGACAGACATCTTGTAACTCTAAGGTCTATGTGTTTGGGGAGTTTGTGTGTGGGGTAGTGGGAAAAAAGCCTGACACTCGCACCTCTAATGTGGCCACAACTATTTAGCACCAACCTGCCAACCATGCTCCCCACCCCCCACCCTAGCCCAAACCAATGAAAAAGAGCAGCCTCCTCTACCTCCCATCTGTTTCCACCTGTCTTTGGGTCAGATCCTAGAACTTAGAGGCAGTTGATGTAGTGGCCTTGAGTTGGGAGTCACAACCCCCAGCCCCAATTCCAGTCCCATCTCTGCCGCCAACTAGCATAGGGTTCTGAATGAATCATGTCTCTGTTCTTGGCCTCAGTTTCCTCTTTTGTAAAGTGGGATTCCTCATCCCTATTGATAGAAGAGTCACGAATATCTGTGACATGCCAACCTAGAGTCTGGCACACTGCAGGCACTAAATGTTTATTTGTATTAGGAAGAAACCAAGAAGCAGAGAGGGGAAGTGTGGCCTGTGATTACACAGCAAGTCTATGGTACAGCCGAAATGTTGTCAGCTTTCATCACACGAAACTTCCCAGCCATCTCTTTTGTCCAACTGTAAACGTATTATTTATTTATTATTTAAGGTTTTTATTGTGGATTGAGTGAAAGTTTACAGGGCATATCATCAATTTTACATTCAACAAATCATACACCTTGTTTCATTACAATGATTATAATCCCCTCCATGTACCATCAATTAACAGTATTTCTCTCTATCC
>NW_006408532.1:2158481-2172848 GCF_000296735.1 Chrysochloris asiatica | reverse complement strand
TCCAACACAGATCTATTGGTTCTTTTGGCAGCCCATGGCACTTTCAATATTCTCCTCGAACACCATAACTCAAAAGCATCAGTTCTTCTATGGTCTTCCTTATTCACTGTCCAGTTTTCACATGCATAAGAGGTTATTGAAAATACCATGGCTTGTGTCAGGCACACCTTAGTCATATGGTATATGAATTATAGCTCAATAAAACTGTCATTAATCTTGTTTGTTTTTTCTTTTAATCTAAAACAACCACTAGACTTGTAATCAAAGGATCTACCTCTTTGAGTTGTATGAACTTCTTGAGCTGTAGCCCCCTTATCTGTGAATCAGGACACTATTTGACACCCAGGACAAAGGAGAACGATGGTAGTAACAAGTGAGGATCAAACATGGGAGGATTAAACGAGAATATCAAATTGCAATAGACCCAGAGCTTTTACCAGTAGCAGTATGACCATTTCTATATAAATAGGTCTCCTGTTCAGGAAAGGAGTCCTGCTGTGGCGCTGTGGGCTAATGAGTCAGACTGCAAAGTCATTTGAACTGCAAGGTCGGTGGTTCAAGCTCACCAGCTGCTCCTTGGAAACCCTATACAGGGACACTATGGGTCAGAATCGACTCGACGGCACTTAGCAATGACAAATTCAGGAAAAGGCTTGGATAAGGAAACGAGAAGCTCCAAAGTGAAAAATACATGAGGAAAATGTTCCTCCTCAGTTTTAGTAAAATAAATAAAAACGGCAGCAACTTTACGTTATCATTTTACAACACTGTAGATTTGGCAACAACTTTTTAAAAATGGTAATGTTCTGTGCTGGCACAATTGTGGTGAAATCAGTATATTCAGTCACTGTTACACAGTGTGAAAACGGCACAACCCTCTTGGTAATATAGTAAGAACACAAAAAAAGGTTCAAATCTTTAAACCGAGTAATTTTACTCTAGGAAATTTATGCTTGGGAGACACCCAACTAAATGAAAATTCTTTGTGTATTAAGATATTAATTATATTATGCATAATATTGAAAAGAATTGGAAGCTAACTAAATGTCCAACAAATATACTATACTTTATCCACTTGAAGAAATGCTATTAGACTATTAAAAATGAGGATTGCCAAAACAGCATAACAGTAAGAAAACTTGTTGTTGTTGTTGTTAAGTGCCGTCGAGTCGATTCCAACCCATAGCCACCCTGTATAGGGTTTCCAAGGAGCAGCTGGTGAGTTTGAACCACCGACCTTGCAGTTCAAACAGCTTTGCAGTCTGGCACATTAACCCACAGCACCAGGACTCCAATAAGGAAACTGGAAATGGCATAATAGAAAGACTAAAGAGTAGGAAATAAAAATTGTATATAATATTATTGCAATAAAGCACAACTCTCTGGTCTGTGGCAGATACTGTTGGTGACTGATAGACCACTTGTTCCTACCATCATTCTCCTTTGTCCTCTACATACTAACTTCCCAGCCTCTCTTGTAGCTGTGGGTGGGCATGTTACACAGTTTTAACCACTGAGATGAAAACCAGTCCTCTGTGGGAAATTCAGGAGAATTTGCTTGATTTCTTGACAAAAAAGATTGTCATAGTTTACACTATATCTTCCTCCCATCTCTCTCTTGCCTTGAATTCAGGTGCGATATCTATCTCGAGCTGCAATACCCTTCTTGTAGTCATGAGGCAGCAAGGGTGTCAAAGGCTTGATAGCAAGGATGGTGGAAGAGCAACATCAAAAGATCCTGGTTCCATAACATTATTGAATTGTCCTCCAGCCTGAAGACCACTTGCCACCAGTTTTCTTGGTATGTGAGAAAAATTAAGTCCTGATTTACTTCATGCACTGTTATTACTTGCAGCTGAAAACATTTCCAACTGTTCCATGAACAAAGACAAGGAAACACAGAGGAAAGTGCACACAATTTGGAGTCAAACAAACACAGATTCAAATCTCATTTCATCCACTTCTTTATTGTGTCATTTCAGACAACCCACTTCCCCTCTCCGAACTTCAGTTATAAAATGGAGCTAATGCCACTCATCTTGAGTTTTTCAAGGATACAACAACAGGACAGACCTGGGAATGATTAGATAACAGCAAAGTAGTATTCAAATTTAGTCTCATCAAATTAAAAAGCAGAACTAAAACATAAAGGAGAAATTAGCTATTTGCTAGAGGAGATGAATTGGTCAGGAATTTCCCCTTTTCTTTTTTATTTTAAATTTCTCCAGGGCTCTTCTGATTCCATTTTTTCCTGGCGGTGGCTCACTCTGGGCTGGAAGCTTCAGGACCCAGGACGGGGGCTGTTTCTAGGTCCTGTGTGGAGGCAGCGGTAGGTGGAGCTCGTGACTCATGGCAGAGTTGGGCCAGGGTGGTGGGTTCCTCACCTGGCCCTGGCAGGCGGGCGCTAGGGAGGCTTAGTAGCAGCGGCTGTGACTTGAGGTAAAAATAATCAGAGAAGTACAGCTGCTTCCTTGTCAGCAACCAAGAGGGAAATAAAGCTCATGTCCCCTCCAGCGAAAACCTGCTCTCCAGGTCCCCTGGCACCAACCACCAACTGCTCGATGTCCGTGTGCCAATCCAATTTGAACGCCTGTGATTCACCCCAGAGAGGGTTTATTTTAACTTCATCAAGCACAGAGAAAGAAATCCAGACTGGAATATGTGGGAGGGGGAGGAGCAGCTGCTTAGGGGCCCAGGCATAGAAGGAGGTCCTGGGGCTTTTGCTCCTCCAGTGGATGGACTTGGGGTCCTCTCCTCTTTCTCGACAATTGACCAAGTCATTAATTAAACCAGAGCTTAGTAAGCATATATAGGATTTCCCCTAAATTGATGAGATCAATTCCAAGCTCTTTGGTCCAGCCCATAAAGTCCTTGCCAATGTCCTCAACCCTCTTTCCTGTTTCCATTCTTCTCCAGATACCTTCCTCTTGGTTGTTTCAGGCTTTTTGTGGAGGCCAAGTACGTCTTGGTGTTCGTTCATGCCTCCACACCTTTGCATATGCCATGCCTTCTGCCTGAACTACCTTTCCTCTGTTTCTCTGCTTGGTGAATATCTAGAAATTCTAGAGAATTCCACCGTGCTTCAGGCTCAGCTGGGGTCTCACTGCTTCCTGTAGGTCCAAGTAGAGTGAGTATGCTGCTCTCTCTAGGCTACTGCAGGATTTTGTATAACCCTCTGTTTTCATAAGGAATTGGGAGGTCTTCCTCCTTGTTTCCATCAAAGCATACTAAACCTCTACTCTCTCCCAGGTCCTGTACTGGGTAGTTTGGACAGATGTGATTTTTTTTTTTTTTAATGTTTTTATTGTGAATTATGTGAGAGTTTACATGGAAGAACATTAGCTTTACATTCATCTTATCGTATATCATTTCATTGCCATGATTACAATCCCCTCCATGCATCATCAAACAACCAAAGGGTATACCCCGCAAGCCTGCCCCTCTGTCATCAGCACACAGCCCCTCTCCCTCTCTGTGTGTAAAGTCGCCAGCTGCTCCATCTCTCTACGTTATCATCTCTGCCTCCATCTCTTTGTTGTTGTTATGTGCCATCGATTCGGTTCTGACCCATAGCGACCCTGTACAGGGTTTCCGAGGGTGTAAATCTTTACGGGAGTAGAAAGCCTCATCTTTCTCTCGCGGAGCAGCTGGTAGTTTCGAACCGCTGACCTTAAGGTTCGCAGCCCAATTCGTAACCACTACGCTACCAGAGCTCCATCTCTAGCATCTCTTTTTCTTTGAGTAGGACCCTGTACTCCACTCTTTTCTCTTGATGATCCCAGTGACCTCGGCTCCTGGACTACAAAGTCAACCACTCCCCGCCTTTTGCTACAAAACGTCTACCTTTACATTTTCAACCCTCACAGTCAATTCTGTTAGCAATTATTCACTATAGTACCACAAGAGTCCTATCCCCATCTCCTTTCATCAGCCCTGCCCAGACAGATTGGATACTACTCAGTGGAGATTCCACCTTCCTCTGCGCCCTCTGGATCTAGGCTCCCTCTTGAAAGCTTGTAAGCCAGTCACTTCTTGCCTTTGTAGCCCCCCATAGCCAATGTCCAAGTTGCTCATCCCTGTCTACCCTGTGTAATGAGGGGGTGAGAATGATCCTCGTTGAAGAGATTTGTTCCCTCTTTTGAGCTACTGCATCCATAGGTGTAGGTCAAGTTCATCAAATTGTATCAGATTACTCTTTTTCCCCTCATCTTTCTTCTTCTAGTTGAGATCTGATCATCCAGACATTGAAGCCAGATCAAGGGGGTATTATCTACAAATGTGGGCATTCTTGTGCATATGCCTTCACTTCTTATCAGCTGGATGCTTCACTCTCCACTCTAGTCCTCTGTGGCTATGTCACTGACTCTGGGCCCAGGAGTCCCCAGGTCTTGCCATACTGCTTGCCAACCAGGTCTCCCTCCGGGTTCACAGGAGTCTATTGAATGTGTGGTAGGACATAGCTCACAGCTTCATTGCTGTTTTTCCCTCACTTTCCCTTATCGGTGACCAATGTGGACCAGTCAGACCACATGTCTGCTCATGTATTCCCCTTGAGTCTTAGTCTTGGAAGGGGCTTTACCCTGAGGGGACCCGACCACTTGCCTTGATATCTCCTGGGCGAGCAAATTGCTTGTTCTTGTAGTAGTCAATCAGACTGCCATTATTGTTTTGTTTTTGTTTTTTTCCTGTTGGTCTTTCTTTCAAGAAATATCTTCTGTTCTTCTAGCCGCTCCAGGTTGGTCTGCTTGTCCTTTCAAGTGGAGATTTCCCACCTCAGAAGATTCTGAATGGGGTTCAGGATTCCACCTATGGTCTTATGCAATGCAGAGGCTCCACAGGAAGCCTCCTTCACTGGGCAAGTTGTAACCCCATTTTAGGTATTCCTATCAGTTATGGTAGTGTAGTGGTTACAAATCAGGCTGTGAACTGCAAGGTTAGCAGTTCGAAACTGCCAGCTGTTCCACAGTAGAAAGGTGAGGCTTTCTGCTACTGTAAAGATTTATAGCTTCGGAACCTCTATACAGGGCCTCTATGAGTCGAAACTGACACCATGGCACATAACCACCACCTATCAGTTATAGGCAGAAGACAGACTTACAAGCTTTCTATGGTGATATTTCTGGCTATTCCTTTCTCTCCCCTTCAAGTGTCTACTTTACAATGGTATACAAGGGAAACCAAGATTCAAAAGACAGCAAAGCATCTTAACATTATTTTCCCCCTTTTACCCATTCAAACCATGCTTCAATCCCTGTATCTCAGAGCCCTGTTGTTCCAATGTTGTGCATACATCATTATTTATCACTGGACAAATGTGAATTTGGCCAGTCCTGTGTAGATAGTAGTAGTGTGAGAACAGGCAGTCCTGAGACCATGGGGGCAGAAACAGTGCAGAGACAGAGCCACCCAGAAACAGCTGCATCTAAAAGGATGAGCAAAGAATCAATCACATTTGTTTATTTTGGCTTTATTTAATTAAAAATTTTTTAATGAGCATGTTGAACATTAATAATACAAAAAATACTTAAGTTTATTTTTCTGTCTCTTAGACTTAGCATCAAGGGCGTATTATACCATGGTGCTGTGGGATAAAGCACTGGACTGCAAGGTCAGCTTGCACCACAAGGTTGGTGGTTCAAACTCACTAACTGCTCCTTAGTAGTCCTAAACAGGGTCGCTATGAGTTGGAACCAACTTGACGGCACTTCATAACAACAACATACTGTTAGGAGAGAGCTGTTAGTGTCCTGGGCAGCCTGCAACAAGGGATAAAAGGAGGAATAAGTTGATCCATACCTTTACCTCTTGGCTGCATACACTATGTTCTCCAGATGGACAACCTTGTGAGGGGTCAGAGTCAGACAGACACCATTGTGTTTCTTCTATAAGGGAGAGGGTAGGTTGTGGTACCGTCTGTGAGAAGCAGTCTCCTGGGCAGTAGTTTCTTGTCGTTAGGTGCCACATATCAATTTTCAACTCATGATGACCCCATGTGGCAGAGTTTCCTAGCCTATCATATCGTTCTCCCACAGAGCTGCTGGGTAGGTTCAAACCACCCACCTTTCTACTAGCAGCCAAGTAAGTACTTAAGCTTTGTGCCACCAGGGATCCTTGAGGGCAAGAACAGGGCCTCTTACCTGCATCTCCACCTTCTTGGGATGGAACCAACAGTGCATGAGGCGGGGAGACATACTTAGGATTGGGTGGAAGTTTTTTGGTTTTTCCTTAAAAATTTTGTTTTTATTTCATTGTGGAAACAATATGTATACAATAAAACTTGTCATTTTATCATGACCCTAAGACCAGAAGAACTAGATGGCTACCAGCTGCCACCACCAACTGCTCTGAAAATGATCATATTAGAAGGTCCTGGATAGAGTGGGAGAAAATATGAAATAAATTTCAAAACCATAGAAAAGACCAGGCTTATTTATTAGTCAGGTAGAGACTGGTGGACTCTGAGATTATAGCCTTTGGTCACCCTTCAGGCCTGAAATTGAACTCACTCACCCCTGTGGCTCAATTTTCCGCCAAGCAATAGATAGGTATATGGGGGTGGGGGCAACAACAATAGTGAGGTACACACACTATAGAATATCAACCATTGGAGATTACAAGGTTGAACTTTTACACAAGGACAAAGTGCAGAAGACTCGGGAAAGAAGGAGGAATGGAAACAGGAACCACAGGGAGGAAGTGGATAAGTGATATTGCATGGAGGGGATTGCAATCACTGAGCTAAAACAAAGTGTATCATTTGTTGAATGCAAAGCGGATGATCCACTCTGTAACCCTTCACTTAATTCACAATAAAAACTTAAAGGCATTTTTTTTTTGGCCATTTTAACTATTCTTAGCTGTACAATTCAATGGCATCAATTATATTTACAATGTTGTACAACCATTACTACTTGTATTTCCAAACTTCTTTGTCACCTCACACAGAAATTCTATATGACTTAAGCATTAACTCTCTATTCTCTTTCTCCCAGTTCCTGGTAACCTCTAATTGACTTTCTGCCTCTATGCATTTGCCTATTCTAGGTATTTTGTATGAGTGGAATCATACAATATTTATTCTTTTGTTCTGACTTGTTTTACTTGGCATAATGTTTTCAAGGTTCATCCATATTGTAGCATATATTAGAATTTCATTCCTTTTTATGGATGAATAATATAGGATGGAGGTTATTTTACATTTTCAGTCATTTTGAAAATCTGAAAATTTAACAGTAGGTTTCTTAGACCACACCAGATTGTCCTGGCATCAAAGTGAGTGTGTCAACAAATACCTGGGATCAATGTGTCAATAGGTTAAATCCCTGGCTGGGGTGGGAATGGAGCTGTTGAGATGGTCTTTTTGAAGGATGGGTGGATGGGACAAGAGAAAGACAAGAGAATTCTGGGCATGTGTGGGGATGGGGGTGGGGAGGTAGTACAGGCCTTGAAGCAGAACTGAGGGACAAAGCAACATGCTCACGACCACACAGTGGAGTGGTGGAGGCTGGCTTTGACCCAGGTCTGTCTGACTCTAATACTTATCTCCTATGAGTAACTGCCAGTGCTGGCTAGAGACATGCTTCATTGGGTCAATCTTAGAGCCCTCCATGCCTTTACTCTTTTGGCCTAACACACTGTAGTATCTATGTGAACCTTCTTACAAGGGATAAGGGATCAGACTGACCTCAGTTGATTCCTTCATATACCTTGCACTCAAGAGAATGGAGAAGGGAACCCCTTCCACTAAAATAGGATTACGGCACAGTAGGGTGGAGAAAGGCAGACTGAGACCAGCTCCACTTCTTCTTTGGGGGAATTCTCCTTCTCCCATCAATGATTCCACTCAGGGGCTTCTCTCAAAAGCAAACAAACAATTTACCTCAAATATACCCAGGTCACTGTTCAGTTATTCCTCTAGTCATGTGCATGTGGCCCCAGCTGATGCCTTGTAGAGTGATAAAAGTAGGGGTCTTGCCTCTGGAGTTTTTGAGTTAGAAAGATATGAAAGTGGAGTTGCTGGTGGAGTTGCTTGTGGCCACATGTTAAGTTTGGTTGCACATAGCAAGACGTTCCAAATAAGAGTGGTGTAAACATGCAAGGGTTTGTTTTTTTTTAGGTTGTAAAAGAAGTCTGGTGGGGCTAGTCCAGACCACATATGTTGAGTTTGCATAATCATTACGGACTCAGCTGCTTTCTTTCTACTTCACCAGACTTCAGCATGGGTATCAATTGTCACCAATATGTCTGCCAGAGCCTCGGCCATTTACACCCATGTTTTAGGCAACAGGAAAGAGAAAAGGGGAAAGGACAAAAAAGAGTTCCTTCTAGCTAAGTCAACTCTCTTTAGGCAACCTTCTCAGAACAACTGTAGAATACTCTGCATAATCACTGGTAGCCAGGAAGTTTGAGAAATGTCATTTATCATCTGTGCAATCAATGGCCATGAGTCAATTCCAACTCATAGCGGTGCTAGGTAGGACAGATTAGAACCGCTCCTTATGGTTTCTGAGATTGTAAATCTTTACACGTACAGACAGTCTCATCTTTCTCCTGTGGAGTGGCTACTTGGTTTGAACCACTGACCTTGCTGTTAGCAGCCCAATGCTTAGCCCACCACCCCGTGGAAGCAGCAGTCAAGAAATCAAGTGACATATTGCATTGGGCAAACATTGTTGTAAAATATCTCTTTAAAGTGTTAAAAAGCAGAGATGTCACTTGGAGACCTTAAGTAAGTCCACCCAAGCCATGGCATTTTCAGTCATCTCATATGCATGTGAAAGCAGGGCAGTGACTAAGAAAGACCAAAGGAAAATCAGTGCCTTTGGATTTTGGTATTGGAGAACAATACTGAGTATACTATGGACTATCAGAAGAACAAACAAGTCTGTCTTAGAAAAAGCTGTTATTGTTAAGTGCCATTGAGTCAGTTCCAACTTATAGTGACTCTGTATAGGGTTTCTGAGGAACAGCTGGTGGGTTTGAACCTTCAACCTTGGGGTTTTCAATCCAGTGCTGATCCTACAGCGCTATACCAGGAGTCCTTAGAAAAAGTACAGCCTTGTTTCTCCTTAGAAACGTGGATGCCAAGAATTCATGTATTTTGGACATGTAATCAGTAAGGACCAGTCCCTGGAGAAGGATATTACACTTGGTAAAGTAGAGGGAGGACTCTCAATGAGATGAATTAACAATGTCCTTAAACAATGATTGTGAGGATGGCACAGGACTAGGTAGTATTTTTGTTTTGTTGTACACAGGGTTGGTATGAATCAAAACCAACTCGATGGTACCTAACAACAACAACAATTTCTTAACAATATGAAAATCAGGCCTAGGGTTTGTCTATAAGTATGGCATAACTTAAAGGAGGTTGAATGTGCAGCTTCAACATGTCATCTATTCTAAATTCAGATCTAGGCAGGGCATAAGTGGGACCTTGAGACCTGGGATGTTGACATGTGGGTAGATGCTCCTGAAAACCTTAACCCCAGTTTCTCCTGAACCCTCTGGACCAGCAAAAGTTGCCCTTTTCTTCTTGCTAAATAGAGGTGTCACTTGGAGACCTTAAGTAACTCCACCCAAGCCATGGCATTTTCAATCATCTCATATGTATGTGAAAGCAGGGCAGTGATCTTGCCTGAAGATCGTGCAAAGATCTTACCTGAGGCAGCTTTCTTGCAAAATACTTGTCAAAATCCTCAAAATCCAAACTTGCTCCCTGTATTCATTTCCTATGGCTGCTATAACAAATGACCATAAATTCGGTGACTTTAAACAGCACACATGTATTGTTTTTCTGTCTGAAAGTCAGAAGTCCAAAATCAATTTCCTTTGTTCAAGTCAAATGTCACCCTTCTGGAGACTCTGAGAGAAGAATATGCTTTCTTCTTCGATCTTCAAAGTCTCTCCTGTCATCACATTGCCTTCTCCTCTTGTGTGGTCAAATCTTCCCCCACCTGTCTTCCTCTTATAAGGACACATATAATTACATGTTTTGACTGATGAAGTGGAGCTTTTCCATCATCTCTTTCCACAGATGCAGTCAATTTGATTTCTGAGTATTCCATCTGGTTAGGTCCATGTGTATAATCGTCTCTTATGCTGTCTAAAGAAGGTATTTGAAATGAACAAATCATTGATTTTGCAGAATTCTGTCATGTGATCTCCAGCATCATTTCAATCACCAAGGCCATATTTTTCAACTACAGATCTTTCCTCTTTGTTCCCAACCTTTGTATTTCAACCACCACTAATGATCAATACATCTTGATTGTATGTTTGATCAATTTCAGATTGAAGAAGTTGGTAGATTTCTTCTATTTCTTCCTCACTGGCTTTAGTGGTTGGTGCATAAATTTGAATAATAGTGGTATTAACTGGTCTTCCCTGTAGGCGCATGGATATTATCCTGTCACAGACAGCGTTGTACCTGGTGACTGCTCTGGATATGTTCTTTTTGACAATGAATGCAACACCATTCCTCTTCAATATGTCATTCCTGGCCATGTGGTTGTCAGATTCAAAATGGTCAATACCAGTCCATTTCAGCTCTCTAATGCCTAAGATATTGATGTTTATGTGTTCCATTTCATTTTTGACAATTTCCAATTTTCCTAGATTTATACTTTGTACATTCCATGTTCCAGTTATTAATGGATGTTTACAGCTATTTCTCTTCATTTTGAGTTGTTCCCCATCAGCAAATGAAGGTCCCACGGGCTGTACTCCCACAGGCTTTATTCCATTTGCATCATCACAGTCAACTCTACCTTTGAGGAGGCAGCTCTTCCCCAGTTACATTTTGAGTGCCTTCCAACCTGAGGGGCTTATTTTCTGGCACTATATCTGACAGTGCTTCTCTGCTATTCATAAGGTTTTCAGTGACTAAATACTCGGAAGTAGTTTATCACTCCTTCTTCCTAGTCTGTCTTCATCTAGAAGCTTATCTGAAACCTGTCCACCATGGGTGACTCTGCTGATATTTAAAATACCCATGGCATAGCTTCCAGAATCACAGCAGCTCACAAGCCACCACAGTATGACAAACTGACAGTATGACAAACTGACCCATAATGACCCTGTATAGGGTTTCCGAGGAATGACTGGGGAACTTGAACCGCTGACCTTGCAGATCAGTGCATTAACCCACAGCACCACACTGGGACTCCCATGGACATCCTTGGGAGACCCTTATTCACATCTACCAGTTGTGTGGGCACCCGTTCATTAGTTGACCCATTAATTAGTTCACTCATTCTGCCAGAGCCTTGCTGGAAATGGTAAGAGCTCCTCACCCAGGGAAAATCCAAGGTTGCTATGCTATGTCCCCTCAGTCCAGGCTCCTCCAGCTACAGCTTAGCTCTCAAGGCTCAGTTATTGCCTCACTCAGGGCATGCACATGTAGGTGACTCTGAGTTCACTTGTCCTGGCTGCAGAATGAAACAAATGCAGGGTATGTCTGATTCGGCAACAGTCTGTTGTGTGCCTGGCACTTCCATGTGGTTGCTTTTTTTGTCAACCACAGGGGTAGAACTTCTTAACCCCTTTATTGGCGGGAGACTCAGAGAGGCAAAGTGACTTGCCAAAGGTCATACCGAATGGGAATGGTAGACAGGATCCCAGGCCTGGGGTACTCCAGATCCTGCCACCTTTTCCTTCATGTGGACATGTACAGGGCTCCGGAATGACCACCTGTCCTAATCTCAGAACCATTGTTCCATGGCCCCATAAGTTCGAGTTCTAGTGCCTGTCCCTCAGAGCTATGTGTTCAGTGGGAGTCAGCTGGTGGCCCTTAGGAATGGAAGATCTTAGGCTCCCTGTGCTGGGAGCCCCTGGCCACCTGCCCCCCTAACTGCTGTCACCTTTTAATAGATTTCTCAGGGAACAAGCAATTTGTTCCTGGTGCAGACTCTGTGTTCAGCAGGAAGTCCCTGCAGGCCTCAGAGGTCAGCATCGAGTGACTCAAAGGCGACTGCTAAAGGAAGATACTGGGTAAGCGCTGGCCACTTAGCACGCCTGTGCCACCAATTACTGCCCAGTCTGCTTCCTGCCGCAGACGTGCCCAGGGCTAGGGCTTTGAACCCCTTGCAGGGAGGCCAGCTTCCAGTAAACAACCCAGGGCAGCAGGCAGATTGACAGCGGAAATGCAGAAGGATGGGCTGCTGCTGGTTGCTGCTCCTGCTGGCAGACAGATACGTCCCAGTCCCCTAGGGTCCCCACAATCAGAGTGGCTGAGCCTTACTTTTGGGCAGACAGACTCCTGCTGTGTCCAGTGTGATTTCTTGGCCATCATTTCTAGGACATGGAAGACTTTTTTCCCCCTTGGGTACTAGAATGAACCTGATCTGTGTTCCCTTCTCAGCCACCAGCCTGGGAGCAGGAATCAGAAGAGAGAAACCGCAGATGGATATTAGCACCCATCTCCTTACTGCCCCACAAGGAGGCTTATGGAGTATTTTAGGACAGAAGGAGGCACTGCTGGGCATCTCACTTTTACCTGAAAGTTAAAAGAAGGGAAGTGTTTCCACAGCATAGCTTCATTTCTGAGAGGACTTCAAAATATTCGAGCAAAAATTCCATTATCTTTTTTAAGGAGTAGAGTGTTATGGATTTTTTTTTTTTTTTAAGTTTGGACAAATTTATTGAAATATTCAGGGTGCTAGCAGAGTCATTCAGTGATGTGTTATATCTTGCCACTACCTTGGCTATTATCTTAAAATTATAAATACATATACTTCATAAGCCTTTGGCCAAAATAAAAAAGGGAGAGTTATTTAGCACATTCTTTAAAGACCAATAAGAACCTGATTCTAAACATAAAAAGAAATCAAGTAACTGAACTAAACAGCAACAAATCCCACTTATCTAGAATCCCATTTGGCTGAAGATAGAGATGCCTGGGCAGAGTTAGCCATTTGTTACAGCAATCAGAAGAGATGGGGCAGGTACATGTGTCAAAGGCTGAGGCAGCACTGGCAGGACAGGAGGGCTAGACTGGTCAGGTAAGCAAGCATGTCCCAGAGACAGTAGCAACAGAGAGCATTCCAGAAAGCTGTGAGGCAGGTGGATGAGCCCATGTCACCCCTTCTTTGGCCTTCCACCACATTCACTGTGGTTTGGAGAGGTTCCTGAGGTCCACCCTGTCAACCATAATGTGGGCATGCTTGAGGAGGTAGGTAGGGTCCTCCCATAGGCCCTGGACGTAGACCTCAGGACCCATTGGGTGTTGTGGGTAAGGTGCGTATGGGTCAGGGTTCTCTTGGTTCATCAGGGACGGCAAACTGTACCTGTCCTTCTAAGAACAGGATACTGGCTTAGTCACTGGTTCAGGCTGGATACTGCACCTGTTTCTCTCTGTAGAAGAATTTTTAAACTTCTTGGGAATTATTTTTACCACCACTCGTCTGTCAGTTTGTCACACTGTGGTGACTTCTGTATTGCTGTGATTCTGGAAGCTCTGCCACCACTTTTTTTAAATACCAGTAGGGTCAACCATGGAAGATAGATTTCAAATGAGCTTCTGGACAAAGACAAACTAGAAGAAAGAGAGACGGAATAATTCTGAATATTTAGTAACTGAAAGCCTTATAAATAGTAGTGGAACACTGTCAGATAACACCAGAATATTGACATGATGAAGAACACCAGAATATTGTCAGATATAGTGCCAGAAGTTGAGCTCTTCAGATTGGAAGACACTCAAAATACGACTAGGGAAGAAGTGCCTCCTAAAAGTAGAGTTGACCATGATGATGCAAATGGAATAAAACCTTCAGTACCTTCATTTGCTGATGGGGCACAACTCAAAACAGAAACAGCTGTAAATATCCATTAATAATTGGAGCATGGAATGCATGAAGCATGAATCTAAGAAAAGTGGAAATTGTGAAAAATGAATTGGAATGCATAAACATTGATATTCTAGGTATTAAATAGCTGAAATGGACTGATATTGGTCATTTTGAATCTGATAAACACATGGTTTACTGTTCTGGGAATGACAAATTGAAGAGGAATAGCATCATCAGAAAGAACATATCAAGATCTGTATTGGCATTCCATAGACCCTCTTTGACATGGAGATGAGAGACAGAAGAGAAGGGGTTGTTTGGTCCAAAGTGTGGTGAGACCTGGGGACGCCTGAGCCCATAGACAAGGACATTGCCATAGAGGGCTAGAACTGAGATCAAAGCATCTAACTTATATGAAGTGAGAGGAGACATACAAGAATGCCCAAACTTGTAGATAGTATCCACTCGACCTAGCTACGATCTCTTGATGATCAGAACTCAATTAAAGGAAAAATTTTTAAATATATATATATTTTTTATAAAGGAAACAAGTGTAAATTGCTACAATTTGATGAAC
>NW_006408532.1:2156534-2157853 GCF_000296735.1 Chrysochloris asiatica | reverse complement strand
CAGCACAGAGGAGATTATAATCATTGCAATGAAATGATGAGTGTAAAACCAATGTTCTCCCATGTAAACAATCAATTCACAATAAAAACTTAGAAAAAAAAATCTGTCTTGAAGTTCAATGCTTTCTATGATAGGATAATATCCATACATCTACAAAGTAGACCAGTTAATACTACTAGTATGCAAATTTATGCACCAACCATTAAAGCAGTGATGATGAAGTTGAAGAATTGAAGAATTCACCAATTTCTTTAGTATGAAATTGATCAAACATACAATCAAGCTGTATTGATAATTTCTAGTGATTGGAATGTAAAGATTGGAAACAAAGAGGAAGGGTAAGTAATTGGAAAATATGGCCTTGGTGATAGAAATGATGCTGAAGATCACATGATAGATTTTGTAAGACCAATGACTTATTTACTGCAAATACCTATTTTAAACAACAATAAGATGACTATGCACATGGATCTTAACAGATGGAATATACAGAAATCAAATTGACTACATCTGTGGAAAGGGACAGTGGGAAAACTCCGTATCATCAGCCAAACAAGGCCAGGGGCAGACAGTGGAACAGGACATCAATTGCTCATATGCAAATTCAGGCTGAAGTTGAAGAAAATGAAAACAAGTCCACAAGAGCCAAAATATGACCTTGAACATATTCCACCTGAATTTAGAGATCATCTGAAGAACAGAATTGATGCATTAAACACTAAAGACCAAAGACCAGTAGAGTTGTACTATGACATCAAGAATGTCATACAGGTAGAAAGCAAATGGTCATTAAGAAGATAAGAAATAAGGAAAAGACCAAAATGGATGTCAGAAGAGACACTGAAACTTGCTCTCCAGCCTAGAGATGCTAAAGCAAATGGAGGAAATAAGGAGGTAAAAGAGATAAATAGAACATTTCAAAGAGCAGCTTGAGAGAAAAAGAGTCAAATATTATAACTAAAAGCACACAGACTTGGAGTTACAAAACCAAAAGGGAAGTACATGCCCAGCAAGCTGGGGGAACTGAAGAAAATATTCAAGCCTGACTTGTGGTATTGAAGGATTCCATGGACAAATATTGAATGATGCAGAAAGCATCAAAAGAAGATGAAAGGAATATACAGAGTCACTATACCAAAAAGAAATGGTCGATGTTCAACCATGTCAAGATGTAGCATCTGATCAAGAGCCAATGATACTAAAGGAAGAAGTTCAAGGTGCATTGAAGGCATTTGGAATTGGTGGAATACAAATTGAAATCTTTCAACAAACTGATGCAACACCAGAGGCACTCATTCATCTATGCAAGAAATTTGGAA
>NW_006408532.1:2153465-2155659 GCF_000296735.1 Chrysochloris asiatica | reverse complement strand
ACTTTGCCAATCCATATCACTGGGAGTCTTCTCTTTTTTTATGACCCTCCACCTTACCAAACATGATGTCCTTCTCCAGTGGTTTTTTATAGTAATGTTTTTTTTTGTTTTGTTTGGTATAGGTCTTTTTACTACAAAGACCCATAATATGAAGCATACTTTATAGTATTTCTTTGGTTAGATTTTTTCCCAAGTGCTTCATTTTTTGGATGGCTATTGTAAATGGTATTGTTTTCCTGATTTCCTTTTCAGAGCTCTGTTTATTAGTGTAAAGGAATCCAACTGATTTTTGTATGTTGATCTTGTACCTTGTCACTTTGCCAAATGTATCGATAAATTCCAATAATTTTCTTGTGGAGTTTTTGGAATTTTCTAAGTACAGGATCATATTGTCTGCAAATAGAGAAAGTTTTACTTTTTCTTTGCCAATTTGAATGCCTTTAATATCTCTTTCATACCTTTATATCCCTGGCTAAGACTTCCAGCACAATATTGAACAGAAATGGTAATAAAGGGTATCTTTGGCTGGTTCTTGTTCGTAAGGAGAATGAGTAATGTTGGCTGTTGGTTTTTTATATATGCTCTTAAGTATGTTGAGGAATTTCCCTTCAATTTACATTTTGTCAAGTATTTTTTTTATCAAGAATGAGTGTTGGATTTTGTCAAATGCCTTTTCTCCATCAATTGATATGATCATGTTATTTTTCCCTCTTTGTTTTATTTATGTGGTGGATTATGTTGATTGATTTTCTAATATTGAACCATCCTTTCATATTTGGTATGAATCCCATTGGGTCATCATATATATATTTGGATTCTATTTGCTATAGTTTTTGCATCTATGTTCATGAGGGATATTGGTCTATACTTTTCTTTCTTAGTGATGTCTTAGCCTGGTTTGGGTATCAGAGTTATGATTGCTTCATAAAATGAATTCAGGAGTTTTCCATCCTTTCCTATATTATGGAATAGTTTGAGTAGAGTTAGTATCAACTCTTCTCTGAATGTTTGGTGGAATTCACCAGTAAAGTCATCTGGGCTTGGTCTTTTTTTAGTTGGAAATTTTTTAATCGCTTAATCAATTTCTTCTCTTTTATAGGCTTGTTCAAGTTTTTACTGTATTAGTTTAGGTAGGTCATGTGTTTCTAGAAATTTGTCCATTTCTTCTAGGCTTTCAAGTTTGTTGGAGTGCAATTCTTCATAGTATCCTGTTATTATCCTTTTTATTTCCATTGGTTCTGTCATGACATCACCCATAAAATTTCTTATTTGTGTTATTTGTCTCTTCTCTTTTGTTAGTTTGCCAATGATATGTCAATTTTATTAATCCTTTTAAAGAATTAAATTCTTGTTTTATTGATTCTTTCTATTGTTTTTCTGTATTCTATTTTCACTTATTTCTGCTCTAATCTTTATTATGTTTTTTTGATTGAGGTGTTAATTTAAGTTTTTTCTTCTTTTTGGATGTGTACATTTATTGCTGTAAAATGATCTCTGAGCACTTCTGCTGTGTCCCAAAGGTTTTGGTAAGTTATGTTTTATTCTCATTTGACTCAAGGAATTTTTAAATTTCATTTTTTATTTGATTTATTATCCAGCCATTTATAAACAAGTTTTTCCTTGAATTTCCTATTGTTGATTTCTAATTTTGTAGCATTGTGATCTGAAAAGATGCTTTGTACTATTTTGATGTTTTAAAGTGTATTGAGGTTTGCTTTGTGGCCTAACATATTGTTTATTCTGGAAAATGTTCCATGTGCTTTGGAAAAGAATGTAGACTGTGTTGTTGTTGGGTTGAGTGCTCTGTATATGTCTATGAGGTCAAGTTGTTTGATTGTACCGTTTAATTCTTTTGTGTCTGTTGAGTTTTTTTCTAGCTGTTTTGATGTTCTAGCCTTCATCAAAAGTGGTTTATTAAAATATCCTACTATTATTATAGAATTATCTATTTCTTTCTTCAATTTAACTACAGTTTGATTGATGTATTTTGAGGCTCTTTCATTGGGGGCATAGATATTTATTATGGTTATGTGCTCTTGCTCAATTGACCCCTTAATCATGAGATAATGCCGTTCTTTATTTCTATATTGATTTTTATCTTAAAGTCTATTTTATCAGAGATTAATATTGGCACTTCTGCCTGTTTTTTTTTTTTTTAATTGCAGTTAGCTTGGTATTTTTATTCTCATCCTTT
>NW_006408532.1:2151701-2152262 GCF_000296735.1 Chrysochloris asiatica | reverse complement strand
TGCTCTTGTCACTTGATGGTCCCAGGGACCTGCGCTCCAGGGCTGCAAAATCAATCACTCCCCTCCTCTTGTCAAAAAAACATCTACCTCTATATTTCCTACACTCACAGTCAGTCCTGATGGAAATTATTCACCATTGTACCACAGGAGTCTTATCCCTATTTCCTTTCGCCAGCCTGGTCCCAACAGATTGGAAATCATTCAGTGGAGATTCTACCTTCCCTGGCCCCATCTGGAACTAGGCTCCCTATTGAAAGCCTGTAAGCCAGTCACTTCTTGCCTTTATGTTATTGTGGTGGTGAAGCAGTGCCGACCCATAGCGACCCTGCATAGGGTTTCCGAGGAGCTACTGGTGAGCTTAAACCACCGACCTTGCAGTTCATATGGCTCTACAGTCTGGCGCATTAACCCACAGCGCCACACCAGGACTCCTGCCCTTATAGGCACCCCCATTTTGGGTAGCCAATGTCTAAGTTGCCCATCCTGTCAACCCTATGTACCGAGGGGGTGGGAGTGATCCTCGTTGTAAAGATTTGTTCCCATCTTTGAGCTACTGCATCC
>NW_006408532.1:2124925-2146738 GCF_000296735.1 Chrysochloris asiatica | reverse complement strand
CAGGCAAATCCAAAACCTGCTCTTCCTCTTCTGGGAACCCTTTGTCTGTCTCCAGCTCATTTGTCTCAATTACTCTTTTCTGTTTTTGCACATGTTTTGAGATCTTTTGTTGTGATTTGTCATTTCAAGTTATGTAGGTTTTTTTTTAAATGCTTAAATAGATGTTTGTTGTTGTGTTGTTAAGCTTACTTGGTGTCTCCTGGTGGATATGATCAGGAGATAGGCTTCCCTTTTCACATGTAATGCTTACCAGCTGTTATGGGCTCTTGTCTCAAATGGTGGAATATTATGGGGTATGCTTGTAGCTTGGCTATATGGCCATGATTGCTGTGTCTTCTTGGGTAATGTAGGAAGAAAAAGCTCCTACCTCCAGGAAAAACATGTGACCAAAAGGACAAAAAGCAGAAGTAATATAAGAGCAGAGACAAAAAACACCACTTTGAAACAAAAATAAAACTGGCAGACTGTCCAGTTGTCTTGCTACACAGGCAGTGTGTGTGCACCGTAAAAGCCTCCAGCAGTGGGTGGGAGTGTCCACTCACTCAGGCCCCTCCTCTCGTCGTCACCATAGAGGTGCATAGATAGATATTGAGAAGTTAATGGGAGAAAGATTATCTACTATTTTTGTCTCTGAAGGTCAGTTAGGTATCTGCGTGTGCACAGCGTAATTCTCGATATAGTTGCATCCTTTTATGTTAGGGTTTTACAGATTGTTCAATGCTTTGTCAGGCCTGACAGGCCTGCTTTTTTCTTGCTGGATATGCGAGAATAAAGGGTCCCCCTCCTGCACAAGTTAATTTTAGGGCTGCGACCCAGAGTCTGACATCATAAGCAGCCGCCAAATAATTTGCCCTTAGGTCCAATAGGGCTCTTTCTCTTTGAGCTGTGGGAAAACTGTGGGCTTAATGCTGGCCTTTTTTGGGGAGAGTGTGCACCCACCCACCTGAAGGTGTCCAGGCTGGTCTAAGAAGGCACGACAGGGAGGAGTAAAAAATGTGTAGAACTGGTGTGTACGGGAAACTGGTGCCCTGAACCTTATGCTAGATCCAGAGCTCTGGTGTTTTTCCATATAAGCAGCTTCTCTGGGTTTTCAGTGCCTCCCCCATGAAGCCTGTCTACCTGACTCTGCCTCAGCCGCCACCAGAACTGGAAGTCGCCAGTCTGTTTTATCTCAAAGTTTCTTCTGAGATATGTCATGCTTTCAATATATGGGACACTTAGTCAAAACTTGCTTGCTTTTTCTGGGTCTGGATCCTACATATGGCTCATCATCTGACCTTTGGTTCTTTGGATTTGAGCCAGATGAAGTTTGTATTGCATGCCATTTCTGAGAGTTGTCAGTAACCTGCCATCTTACCTACTGACCTTGGATTCATTCACTTCTGCAGCCAGAAGCCTGCCATCTGACCTGTGGATCTTGGCTTCATCAGCTCCTGCAGTTACATGAGTCAGGAAAAGCCTTCAGCTTAGAGTTGGAACTTGAAACTTGGAACTTGCCTGCCTCTACAACTGTGTGAGGCGTCCTGGTGTGGCACTGTGGGTTAATGCACAAGATTGCAAAGCTATTTGAACTGCAAAGTCAGCAGTTCAAGTTCACCAGCTGCTCCTCAGAAACCCTATACAAGGTTGCTATGGGTCGGAATCGACTCGACGGCACTTAACAACAACACCACAACTGTGTGAGCTATTTCTTTGATAACCTCTCTGCATGTTTTTGTTGTAAGTGCTGTCAAGTCATAGCCAGCCTGCATAGGATCTCTAAGGAGAGGCTGGTGGGTTTGAACTGTTGACCTTGCAGTTATTAGGCCAGTGCTCATCCTGTGGTGCAATACCAAGACTCCACATATATCTATATTTAAATCTATAAAAGTTTCAATGGTTTTGCTTCTTTAGTGAACCCAGCCTAAGACATGTATGTACATTTTTAAATGGTAAGTTTATGTTATTTGAAGTATATCTCAAAAAATTTTAAGGCTCTGAAAAATAACAATGGGGCTGTGGGTATGGAAAAGACAGTGTGTGTGTGTGTGTGTGTGTGTGTGTGTGCGCGCCCAGATCCTCAAAATTTCTGTGTCCTCTTTTTTGTTGAGGTATGTAGTATACATATGACACTAAAATAAGCACTCAACCACAAGGTTGTATTGAACCACAAGGTTGGCTGTTCAAACTCAGAAGACACTCCTCAGAAACACTATGTTGTTGTTGTCAGGTGCCATCGAGTCAGAACCAACTCATAGCGACCCCATGCACAGCAGAACGAAACAATGCTCGATCCTGGGCCAACCTCACCAACGCTGCCACCCCCGAGTCCATCAATGATGCCACCTGGCCGATCCATCTCGCTGGAGGTCTTCCTCTTTTTCTCTGACCCTCCACCCTACCCAGCATGACATCCTTCTCCAAAGATTGTTTCCTCCGGACTACATGTCCAAAGTAGGAGAGACGAAGCTTAGCCATCCTGGCCTCCAAGGAGCACTCTGGCTGCACTTCTTCCAAAACAGATCCATTGGTTCTTTTGGCAGTCCATGGCACCCTCAGTATTCTCCTCCAACACCACAACTCAAAGGCATCAATTCTTCTACGATCCTCTTTATTCACTGTCCAGCTTTCGCATCCATATGAGGCTATTGAAAACACAATGGCCTGGGTCAGGCGCACCCTAGTCCTCAAGCTGACATCTCTGCTCTTCAATACTTTAAAAAGTTCCTGTGCAGCAGATTTGCCCAGTGCAATACGTCGTCTGATCTCTTGACTGCTACTTCCGCGATTGTTGATAGTTGATCCAAGAAGAATGAAGTCCTTGACAACTTCAATCCTTTCTCCATTGATAAGAATGTTGTTTATTGGTCCAGTGGTGAGGATTTTTGTTTTCTTGACATTGAGATGCAATCCATATCGAAGGCTTGTTATTAATTAGAATTGGCTCGAGGGCATTTAACAACAAGGAATAGTATACATATGGTAAAATGCACGGACTTTAAGGATGCAATTGAATGAGTTTTGACAAATATAAAACCACCAATGATAAAACATTTCTATCACCACCACCCCCAGGAAGTCCCTGCATGCCCCTTTCCAGTCAATCCCCCATAAAAAACACTTTCTGATTTCTAAAAATTCTAGAACTTCATATACGAAGGGGACTTCAAAATGTGCATGGAGAAAACAGAATGAAAAGGAAAGGGAATTTTTTACTCTTTTGGGATCCTAAAGAACAGTTACCATAACCTTAAATTCGCTGCCTAGAATTTAACAGGCCCATTAGATCTTCTAGAAAGCATGGTTTTGATTGGATCTTGTTCTTTGGGTCATATTGATAAATCCAAGACTAAACCCCAGTAGCAATTCATTCCATAAAATAATTCTCATTCACTTAAAATTGATAATGCCAAACCAGGTGTGATTCCAACTTTAGTAGCTATCAAATGGTAATTCTACGGTGTTCTTCCACCAGTTTCTGTACTTCAGTCACAGTTACTTCATTCGTCAAAGTTGAGGTCAGTATCAATTCAGAGCCAGTAATCCCTGAGAAGTCTGATTATTTCCTTTCTCCCCACTCTTGTAAAAGACTGTAGATACTTTTGAGGAAGATAGAGAGAAAGACTAACAGCATAAATTTTTGTTGATGTAGTGGGGTTCTTCCTTAAGGAGTTGTGAGTGTGTAAACTGGTTTAAGTCTGGAAATTGATTAAGAGGCCATTACTCTCTATTCTGATGATTCAAGTTAGACTGCTATTCACTTGGCCTCAAATTCTTCCTCTTGTACAGATCAAGTAAATATTTAGTAGGACTCCCATCTATTTCACTCCTAGGGACACTCTACTTAAGTAGACAATGTCATAAGCCCATACAAGTCAGACTATTCTGATAACTACTTTTATGCTACTGTCCATTATGGTAACCATGCCCACCTGGTCTATTAAGTACCACTACTTGGCCCTTACCACTACAGGCTTCATTCAGCCTCTTTGAAGTTAGATGTCTTAATTCAATTAGGGCAGTTCCCACGGTCAAATATGACTTACTGAAATAGCAATCACAGCAGTTTTCAAGGATGTTGGGACTCCCTTCATAAATTTGTTCCTCACTGTTGTGATAAAAGGTGTGTTCTCTGGGCACTCCATGTTTGGATTTATGGGTGTATTCTAATAAATCCACTCTAACATGCCAATTTCTTTAAGTTTTTGGACACCTTCTTATACAGCATACCAAGGCATGTCTGGTACTTTAACTTGATGTACTGTAGGTTACTGAGTAATCCATTCATCAGTGAACCAGCCAATTAGACTACTGGGTCCTTTCCTAACCTCTTGAGCTGAAACACTGAATGAAGAATCTGTGCTTAGTGGGTCCATATCAATAAATTCAGGCTGATACAACCTTACATTTCTTACATCATTATTCCACACATTTTTTCCAGGGTTTTGTTTGTACATATTAGAAAAATCAAGCATTTCTTTTAGAGTGCGCTTCTTCTTGGGTCACAATTTGTACTTCACTTTTTGGGACGCACTGGGACTTAAGTTTAGTTGTAGGTCTAGAAACAATCATTGGTGGGGTTGTTTCCTGGGAACATTCAGCAATGTCTTGCAAGACATCTGCCTCAGGCAGTGCCCCAGACAGCGCCCCAGGTACCCTCTCAGCAGGTCCAGTTGGTTTAACTTTATCAAATATGAGCAGAAGGGACAATAGTTTTACTGATAATGGATTAGCAGATAAAGATGAAGTAATCTCTTCAGATGGGAGGGATGATACTATTGGCAAGAGTGATTCAACAAAATTTAGAGGTCCAATGTTTCCAGCTTGCCCATATGTCCTCATTCCATGTTTCAGGATTCCATTTCTTCCCAATTACTTTAACATCAGACACCATTCAAGGTTGGCGTTTATAATTTATTTTAAGATAAGACTTTGGGTTTGGTGTTCAGCAAAATTAGCTCTGTTACTACAAGAAATAAGGCTTTCTTTCAGGGCATGAGTAGAAAATTTTAGGTAATTTATGCAGTACTTAAAGGAGCTTTGGTAGTGTAGTGATTACGAATCAGGCTGCTAATCTCATGGTCAGCAGTTTGAAACTACCAGCTGTTCCACGGGAGAAAGGTGAGGCTTTCTGCTCCTATAAAGATTTATAGCCTTGGAAACCCTATGCAGGGTCTCTGTGAGTTGGAACCAACTCCATGGCACATAACAACAACAACATGCAGTACTTGAACTGTGACTCCAAATACCTGAGCTCATCTCTTTCCTTTGTCACTCGGTCTATAAATATAAGGAGGCTGGTTGGGAAATTGGAGTAACCAACCAGCTTTCTTATACTTCTCATCCTGACAAAATTTCAGAAGAGTATCAAACACAAGATCACCCAGAACCTCAGTTGTCACCAATTTTTTTTAATTGCCTTCACTGTCATCTAAGTTAACATGTGTTTACCCTCTAGCAAGTGACTTACTCTCCCTTCGCTCCCACCTCTAGTAACCATCATGGAATGTTTCTTTTAGCATGAAAACATTTTCTTGACATTTTACAATAGTGGTCTTATACAGTATTTGTCCTTTCGTGATTGATTAATTTCACTTAGCATCATGTCCTGGAGTTTCATCCATATTATGAGGTATTTCACAGATTCAATGTTATTCTTCAATGTTGCATAGTATTCCATTGTATACATGTACCAAAGTTTCTTCATTCATTGATGTGTATTTAGGATGTCTCCATCTTTTTGCTATTGTGAATAGTGCTGTGACAAACATAGGTGTATGCATATGTACTCATGTCTCAGTTCTTATTTCTTAAGCATATATACCAAGTAGAGAGATTGCTGGGTCATATGGTATTTCTATTTTTAACTTTTTTTGAGGAAGCACCATACCATTTCCCACAGTGGTTGCACCATTTTGCTTTCCCATTAGGAGTGTAGGAGTGTCCCAATGTCTTCATGCCCTCACCAGCATCTGCTATTTTCTGCTTTTTGAACTTTGCTATTAGTGCTGGGGTGAGATATCTCCTTGTTATTTTAATTTGCATGTCTCTAATGGCTGGAAACCCTATACAGGGTCAGCAGTTTGAAACTACCAGTGGTTCCACAGGAGAAAGATGAAGCTTTCTGCTCATGTAAAGATTTACAGCCTCGGAAACCCTATGCAGGGTTGCTATGAGTCGGGATCAACTCCACAGCACGTAACCACCACCATTGTTTAATGACTGAGCATTTCTTCCCATGTTTGTTGGTCACTTGAATGTCTTCTTCAGTGAAATGTCTGTTCATGTCCTCTGCTCATTTTTAACTAGGATTATTTGTCTTCTTGTTGAGGTGTTGAAGTTATTCTATAAATTTTAGAATTTTTGATATTTTATTGCCAAGATTTTCTTACCAATCTGTGAATTCTCTTTTGATGAAACCTTTTGATGCACTTAAATGTCTAATTTTGGAGAGGTACCAGTCATCTACTTTATCTTCTGCTGTTTGTGTGTTTTCAGTTATATTTGATAAGGATTTGGGCACATATTACAGCCCCTTAATTTGCCCCTTTTGGGGGGTGCTGGGTAGTGTACTTTATTAATGGTACATAACAAGACTGGGCTCTCTAAGCACCTCCTCTTCTCCAGGGGGTCTGGATGGAAACTGAGGATGGGAGCTTCTCAGTGTGTATGGGTATTAGATTTGGGATAAGGACTCCCAGCAGCTGAGGGCCTCTCTCTTCCTCTAGTGCTGTTGCTGGCGCTGGTGGTCCAAGGGGCTCTTATTCTTTGGAGGCCATGTGGACCATAAGATCCACCACCCTGTTGCTATAGCTGAATTCATTGTCATACCAGGAAATGAGCTTGACAAAGTAGTCGTTGAGGTCAATGCCAGTCCCAGCATCAAAGGTGGAAGAGTGGGTGTCACTGTTAAAGTCACAGGAGACGACCTGGTCTTCAGTGTAACCCAGGATGCCTTTTAGGAGTCCATCTGATGCCTGCTTCACCACCTTCTTGATGTCATCATATTTGGCAGCTTTCTCCAGGCGGCAGGTCAGGTCCACAAAAGACACCTTAGGAGTGGGGACATGGAAGGCCATGCCAGTGAGTTTCCCATTCAGTTCAGGGATGACCTTGCCTTGGCAGCACCAGTAGATGCAGGGATGATGTTCTGGGCAGCCCCACGGCCATCACACCACAGTTTCCCAGAGGGGCCATCCACAGTCTTCTAGATGGCAGTGATGGCATGGGCTGCAGTCATGAGTCCCTCCACAATGCCAAAATTGTCATGGATGACTTTGGCCAGGGGGGCCAAACAGATGGTGGTACAGGAGGCATTGTTGACAATCTTGAGGGAGTTGTCGTACTTCTCATGGTTCATGCCCATCACAAACATGGGGGGAATCAGCAGAAGGGGCAGAGATGATTACCCTTTTGGCACCACCCTTTAAGTGAGCCCCAGCCTTTTCCAAGGTTGTGAAGACACCGGTGGACTCTACAACATATTCAGCACCAGCATCACCCCACTTGATGTTGGTGGGATCTCGCTCCTGAAAGAGAGATGGGCTTCCTATTGATGATAAATTTCCCGTTCTCAGCCTTGACAGTGCCATTGAACTTGCCATGTCATACTGGAACATATATACCATGTAGTTGAGGTCAATGAAGGGGTCGTTGATGCAACAACCTCTACTTTGCCAGAGTTAACAGCATCCCTGGTGACCAGGTGCCCAATACGGCCAAATCCGTTGACTCCAACCATCACCATCTTGTCTCAGGGATGCAGCTAGTACTGCAAGAGAAGCTAAGGCTGGCTGCCTGTCGAATGGGGAGGAGCAGAACTTTGCCCCTATTTTTTCGCTGATGATTTTCATGGTTCTAGATTTTACATTTAGGCCTTTAATTTTCATTGGATCTTGTTTCATTCTTCAGCAAATGGATTTCTAGCTTTGCTAAAGAGGCTATCTCTTCCCCATTTGATGTGCTTGGCCCATTACCAAAAAATCAACTGATTTATAGTTGGATGGATTTACTTCTGGGTTCTCAATTCTGTTCCATTGGTCTATGTGTCTGTCTTTCATTATACCAGTATCAGACTGTTTTGGCTATGAGTAGTTTTGAGAGACCTCCTAATTTGTTCTTCTTTAGTAACACTTTGCTATTTGGGGTTTCTTTCCTTTCCATATAAAACTAGTGATTAAATCAGTTTCTTCATCTTTTTAAGAATGATGTTGGAATCTGGATTGGAATTTCTTTATATCTATAGATTGCTTTGCCTGATGTTGACATTTTCACAATGTTAAGTATTCCTATCCATGAGCATGACATAGTCTTCCATTTTTGTAGGTCTCTTTGGTTTCTTGTAGTAGTGTTTTATAGCTTTCTTTGTATATGTCTTTTGTTTCTCTGGTAGTTTTATTTTTAAATATTTCATCTTTTGGGTGGCTATTGTAAATGGTATTTTCCTGATTTTCTTTTTAGAGCTCTCTTGATTTGTGTAAAGGAATCCATCTGATTTTTGTATGCTGATCTTGTACCCTGCCAATTTGGTGAACCTTTCAATGTATTCTAGTAGTTTTCTCACCGAGTCTTTGGGATTTTCTATGTATAAGGTCATATCATTTACAAATAGAAAAAAAAATTATACTTTTTTGACAATTTGGACACCTTTACTTTCCCTTTTGTACCTTATAGCACTGATTAAAACTTCCAGCACTACATTAAATAGGAGTGGTAACAAAGGGCATCCTTGTCTGATCCCCGCTCACAAGGGGAGTGCATTCAGTTTCTCTCCATTGAGCATAATACTGATTGTTGGTTTTGTATATATGGCCTTAATTATGCTGAGGAATTTCTCTTCTATTTCTACTTTGTGATTTATCACCAATTCTTGATCTACTGGTAGTGATGTTTTGCATATTAACATTGCAACCTCACACTATTAATCAACACTGCCCTTTTTACTAATGGAAGCAGAGTCATCAGTGCCTTTAAAACTAGTCAGACTTGAGAACGGATTTAGAAAAAACCCACCTTAAGGTTTTGTTTCTCTAGAACCACTCCTGGCACTAAACATCTTAGGCTGGGTTCTCTAGAAAAGCAAAACCAATGAAGTGTGTATATGTATGTGTGTGTGTGTGTGTGTGTGTATGTACACAAACACACACACCACCACTCATCTGTCAGTTTGTCATATTGTGGCTTGCATGTTGCTGTGATGCTGGAAGCTATGTTACTGGTGATTTAAATACCAGCAGGGGCACCCATGGTGGACAGGTTTCAGTAGTGTCCAGACTAAGACAAATTAGGACTAAGAAGATGCAGACTACTTCTGAATGGTTATCCACTGCAAATCTAATTAGCAGTGAAACATTGTCAGGTATAGTACTGAAAGATAAACTCCTCAGGTTGGAAGGTACTTAAAAATATGACTGGGGAAGAGCTGCTTCCTCAAAGCAGAGTTGACCATAATGACACGAATGGAGTAAAACTTTCAGGACCGTCATTTGCTGATGGGCCACAATTCAAAATGAGAAGAAACAGTTACAAACACCCATTAATAATTGGAACATGGACTGTAAGAAGTATGAATCTAAGAATATTGGAAGTTGTCAAAAAAGAAATTAATAAAGATCAATATCCTAGAAATTAGTGAACTGAAATGGACTGATAACTGATGATTTTGAATCCGACAATAATATGATTTTGTATGCTGGGAAAGACAAATTGAGAAATGTTGTCTCATTCATTGTCAAAAAGAACATTTAAAGATCTATCTTGAAGTACAGCACTGTCTGTGATAAAATAGTATACATACACCTACACTTAACAACAACAACAACAACACCTACAAGGAAGACCAACTAATACCTTTATTTTTCAGATTTACACACCAACCACTAAAGCCAGTGATGATGACATTGAAGAATTCTACCAACTTCTTCAGTCTGAAATTGATCAAACATTCAATCAAGATTCACTGATAATTACTGGTGATTGGAATGGTAAAGTTGGATACGAAGAGGAAGGATTCATAGTTGGAAAATATGGCCTTGGTGATAGAAATGATGCTGAAGATCTCATGATAGAATTGTGTGAAACCAATGACTTATTTATTGCAAGTATCTTTTTTGAAACAACAAAAAAGGTGATTATACATATAGACTTCACCAGATGGAATACACAGGAATCTAACTGACTATATCTGTGGGAAGAGAAGCTCAATATCATCAGCCAAAACAAGGACAGGGGCAGACTGTACAACAGGCGATGAATTGTTTGTATGCAAATTCAGGCTGAAGTTCAAAAAAACTAAAAGAAGTTCACGAGAAGCAAAATACGACCTTGACTATAGATCCTTTCCAAATTGAAAGACCACTTCAAGAACAGATTTATTTAGACATGAATGATCAAAGACCAGAAGAGCTGTGGGATGACATCAAGAATATCATACAGGAAGAAAACAAAAGGTCCTCAAGAAGACAGGAAAGAAAGAAAAGACCAAAATGGATGTCAGAAGCGACTCTGAAACTTACTCTGGAATGTAGAAAAGCTAACATGACTGGAAGACATGAAAAAGTAAAAAAAGTTGAAGAGAAAATTTCAAAGGGCAACTTGAGACAGCAAAGTGAAGTATTATAATGAAACATGCAAAAATCTAGAGTTAGAAAACCAAAAGGGAAGAATATGCTCAGCATTTCTCAAGCTGAAAGAACTGAAGAAAAACTCAAGCTTCAACTTAAAATCTTGAAGGATTCTGTAGGCAAAATATTGAATGATGCAGAAAGCATCAAAGGAGATGGAAGGAATACACAGAGTCACAGTACTAAAAGGAAATGGTCAATGTTCAACCATTAATCAAGAAATAACATATGATCAAGAACCATTGGTCCTGAAGGAAAAAGTCCAAGTAGCACTGGAGGAATTGGTGAAAACGAGTCTTCAGGGCTTGGTGGAACACAAATTAAAATATTTCAGTAAACTGGTAAAGTATTGGTGGAACTAACTCTTTTTTTGTTTTTTAAATTGAGAAAATGGAAAATGCAGGTGACAATTTATTAAGATAATTCATTTGATAATTAATTGATTGGGATATTTAAAATACTTAATTTTCAAAGTAAAATGAATCAAGCATCAATAAAAAATGTTAATGCACAGAAATTGGAAAAAGGGCCGTATTTCAGAATTCAATCCACTTCAGTTCAACCTCTTTTGAAACACTCTGTTATGTTTTGGTGACACAAAGCTAAATAAGACATTAGGCTTCCTTCTATGAAACTTTTCATCTAATAAGAAAAAGACATAATGTTCAAATAACTCATAATATTTATCAAAATAGATTTATACTATGTACAAAATAAGTGTCATTTCACTAAAGAATTCATAAATTGGAACTAACTCTTACATGCCAGAAATTTAGAAGACAACTACCTGGCCAAGAGATTGGAAGAGATCCATATTTGTGCCCATTCCAATGAGAGGTGACCCAATGGAACGCAGAAATCATTGAATAATATCATTAATAACACATACAAGCAAAATGTTGCTGAAGATAATTAAAAAATGGTTGCAACAATACATCAGCTGGGAACTGCCTGACATTCAAGCATGATTCAGAAAATGACGTGAACAAGGGATATCATTGTTCACATCACATGGATCTTGGCTGAAAATAGAGAATACCAGAAAGATGTTTACTTGTGCTTTATTGAGTATGCAAAGGCTTTCAACTGTGTGGAACACGATAAACTATGGATAACTTTGTGAAGAATGGGTATTCCAGAACACTTAATTGTTCTCATAAGGAACCTGTACATAGCCCAAGAGGCAGTTGTTTGAACATAACAAGAGGATACTGAGTAATTAAAAATCAGGAAAAGTGTACGCTAGGGTTACATCATACTTATTCAATCTCTATGTTGTTGTTGTTAAGTATTGTCAAGTCATTCCAATTCATAGTGACCCTGTATAGGGTTTCCAAGGAGCAGCTGGTAGGTTTGAACTGCTGACTGTGTGATTCAATCTCTATGTGAACAAAAAATCCAAGAAACTGGATTATATGAAGAATATGGCATCAGGATTGGATGAAGACTCATTAACAGTCTGCAATATTCATATGATATAACCTTGCTTGCTGGAAGCAAAGAGGATGTAAAATATTTACTGATGAAGATCGGACTACAATTTTCTTTATGAATTGCACCTCAAAGTCAAGGGAGAAAAAAATTCTCACACTAAGAAAAAACTGATCTAATTTTGGTTGGAACTACAGTCAACACTTATGGAAGCAGCAGTCAAGAAATCAAACAATGGATTGCATTAGGCAAATCTGCTGGGGAGAAAAAAAAAAAAAAAACTTCTTTAGAGTGTTAAAAAGCGAAGGTATCAGTTTGAGGACTAAGGTGCACCTGTGTAAGCTATGGTATCTTCACCTGCCTCATATGCATGTGAAATTGAATGTTTGCTCATAGCAGATTTCATTATGGAGTTCATTACACTAGATTAGACCACATCATGGGGCATTGCTACGTCTTAAATGTTAAGCCCCTGAGGATTGTGGCTCAGTCAAGTTGACACAAAACCTCAACTATCGCAATACACTTCAGTGTTTTTTTCATATATTCACAAGGTTGTACAACCATATATTATTATCTAATGTCAGAACATTTCTATCACCCCCCAAAAAGAAACTTTATGTTTGCTGTTAATTACAACTACCACCTCTGTTCATCTCTTTCAAATCTATTTTATTTTTCTATAGATTTGCCTGGAGCTCCAGTGTGGCTCTGAATGATAACTAGACTGCTAACCACAAGATCAGTGGTTCAAGCCAGGAGCCGCTTTTCAGTAACCCTATACAGGGTTGTTTTGAGTTGTAACTAAGCTGATAAGATTTAACAGCAGCAACGTTGATTTGTCTATTCTGGATGCTTCATGTAAACAGAATCAAACAATATGGACCTTTTGTGTCTGGCTTCTTTCCATTAGCATAATGTTGTCAAGGTTTATCCATGTAGTTGCATGTATCAGTACTTCATTCCAGAGGCATCATGAGAATCGGTGTCACCAGTTTGGTAACCAGTAATGCCACCCCCTTGCTCCCATGCCAGTCTATACAGAATCATTAGTAATGTTTATTGTAAATTTTAATCACGGAAGAATATGTGATAAGTATAGTTATCAATTGCTTAAATGCAGTATTTTTTAGACCACATGAATACTAACAACAAAATTATTTTGTAAAATCTTTGTACATTGAATTACAACATTATTAGTAACTGAGCAGAAGCCTTTTCAAAATTTTCTCCTTTAATTACTATTTCCTTCTTAAGAAAGTTATTGATAATAGGTTCAGAAATGCTAACTATCACAATATGGTCGCTAAAACACCAGAAATTTTTACTTTGTTTCAGTGACAAAAACATTAGCAGCAATGAAAACAACAGGATGAGCTTCTACGGTGCATGTGATCAGCAGCATCATTGTTATTGGGCCGTAATGGTAGCTCTGACGGGAGCACATTAGAAGGGTTCCAAAGTACATTAACAAAAAATTTTAGTCTTGTAAGTATTGTTGTTGTTGTTAAGTGCCGTCGAGTCGGTTTCGACCCATAGCAACCCTGTACAGGGTTTCCGAGGGTGTAAATCTTTACGGGAGTAGAAAGCCTGATCTTTCTCCCGCGGAGCAGCTGGTAGTTTCGAACCGCTGACCTTAAGGTTCACAGCCCGATTCGTAACCACTACGCTACCAGAGCTTGTAAGTATAGTGATACATATAAGCTGAACTTAGGAAAATGTTTGTTTTGTTGTAACTTACTTCAGGATATTTTAATAACAATAATAGATTTCTGCTGAAACACTGCAGAAAGAATTTACAGACAGTCATTTTGGTGTCATCCCCTCTGAGTATCACTCAATGTGATTTGCAACCCCCTAGTGATGCCATTGTTTCATCTTCTCTTTATGACTGAATAATATTATATTGTATAGAAATACCACATTTTCTTTTCTTTAGTCACTCATCAAGGAGCTCCGGTAGCGTAGTAGTTATGAATTGGGCTGCTATCCTTAAATTAAGGTCAGCAGTTCAAAACTATCAGCTGTTTTGCGGGAGAAAGAGGAGGCTTTCTGGTCTCATAAATATTTACAGCCTCAGAAACCCTATGTAGGGGCTCTATGAGTCAGAACTGACTACATGGCACATAACCACCATATATACGTATATATAAGCTTCCTGGTGTGGTGCTGTAGATTAATGCACTGGACTGCAAAATCATTTTGAACCTCAAGGTAGGCAGTTATATACATATATTTTTACATATATATATATATATATATAATTTTAACTCCCCCATCTCTAATTCTACTAATTTCTAATCTACTTTCTGTCTCAATGCATTTACCGATTCTAGATATTTCATATAATTGGGATCATACACTCTTTGTCCTGTGTGAACATATGCTTTCAATCCTTTAGGAGGTGACTGTATCTAAGATTATGGTAATGCTTTGTTTACACACAAACTCCTGCAGGCACACATGTGCTTTTTCCTCCTAAAATCATGGATTCCTTCCCTCTTTTTTCCTTAGTGCAATTGCAAAAGAAACCAAGTGTTCCTTCATCTTTGGACTAGAATTAATATTATTACATGCCAATGTACAAGATATAAAAGGATACCCAGGCACGCTGGTGCCCATTACCTGAGTAGCCAGTACAAGGGGACCCTGTCCCCCTGAGGTGAGGCCATTAATTAAAGCTGTTGATGTTTCTGAAAGAAAGTTCTATTCCCTAATGGTCATTCTGCTCACGCCCCCCCCCCCCACTTCCTTTGCTGCCTGCTGACCTTCAAGCCCTCTTGGGTTCAGAGTTGAATGGCCATTTCTGTTGTCCAAGTGGTTGGGTGGACCTAGGAATTGCATGCCTGTCTCACAGAGGGACTGACTGAGGCTCTATTCCATGGCAGCCACTCACTTCCACAGCCACACTTGGAACCTTGTCATCCTATTGACTTGTCAAATCTTTGCCTCACTGGCTTTTCAGTGCCATGGACATCGCTCAACCATTAGGTCCTCTTTGTATGCCCATTCTATTCCCTTGGGGTGATATCACCTTCTTCAAAACTAGCCATGGAAGAGTGAGACAGGTCTAGAATCCTGGAGAAGATGGATCTGGTCATGCCTGGGGCGTGTGTTCAGAGAGGGACACTGTAAGTGTCAGATGGAGAGCATGTCTGTTGACTGCAGTCTAGCAGCCTGGATGACATGCTCTGCTCAAATTCCCTTGGCTAAGTGGGCAGCCCATTTTCCCAAGAGAGGTCATTTTGCCTCTCTGCTTAAAGCCTTCCATGGCTCCCCAGTGCTCTTGGGGACAGGCCCAGGCTTTGGAGTTAGCCCAAAAGGCTCTTCATAACCAGGACCTGCCCAACTTACCCTGGCAGTGTAGTAAGTTATATGTTGGGCTGCTAACCGCAAAGTCAGCAGTTTGAGTCCACCATGGGCTCTGTGGGAGAAAGATGAGGCTTCCTGCTCCTGTAAGGGTTTACAGCCTCAGAAACCCTGTACAGGGCCACTCTGAGTCAGAATTAACTCCATAGCATCACCACTGCCCAGCTCACAGTCTCACGGGTTCCTCCCCCTAGTGCATAGCCACACTGACCTAGCTGCCATTCTGCAGAACTTACATTCTCTGTTAAACCTCCAAGCTTTTACATGAGTTATTTCCTCTGCTTGGAATGCTTTCCCCCCTTTTGCTACTGTCATCCTTCAAGACCCTGTTTCAGCTTCATCTCCTCCAAGATGCCTGCCTGACCCACCAGGTAATCATGTCTCCAACCTGCCAATCCGCATCTGTAGGCTGAAAATCATAACAGCGCCCCCTTGTAAGATGGTTGGGAGAAGTAATGGGTGTGTTACGTAAAATGGTTAACAGTGCCAGGCACATGAGAAAGTTTGAATAAATAGATGTAGACCCATCATAATTAAACTGGATGGAGAGGGAACTTAAGAATTCTAACATGCTATGAAAGTGGGAAAGGAGCTCTGGTAACGAAATGGTTAGAATCGGGCTGCTAATCTCACGGTCAGCAGTTCGAAACTACCAGCTGTTCTGCAGGAGAAAGAGGAGACTTTCTGCTCCTGTAAAGATTTACAGCCTCAGAAACCCTATGCAGGGTCGCTATGAGTCCGAACCAACTCCACAGTACATAACAACAACAACAATGGAAGTGGGAGGCATTCTGATGGTGCCATTGTGACTTGCACAAGCCCTGAATGGGAAGAAGGGAGAGATGTCCCCCTTTTTCCCACTAGCTGGGGTTGGCCAACTTTAGGGATCATCTTATTACCTAGGGTTAAGCAGTTAAGTACCTATTTCCAGGCCCCATTTACAGTGATTGGGAGACTGTGAAGCCCAGGTGGGTCCCAGAATCTTCTTAGTGTCCCACAAGAGTCTGGAGCCAGGGAGCAGAATCAGCACTTGGAAATCTTGCCCTGTGCCTTCTATGCCCCTCCCACTTGAGCTGCATTTCTATGGCCTATGTAAATAGGCTCAGCACCTGTGCTATGTCAGGGGCCCTGGAGCCTGAAGCAGCTGCTCTAATTCATGCAAAGGAAAGCTCCCAGAGTTGCCCTATTTATAGCTTATTTATGAAGAAGAAAAAACAAGGGTCCAGTTGCCTTAGCAACCAGGAACATCATGGGCTGCTTTCCCTGCAATGGGAAGATGGACTATTTTCCATGTGAGGATACCCTTGCTGTCTGTGTATCCTGACAGAGAATAGGGTGGGCCTTCCGGGGCTGGTCCATGCTGGGTTCCGGGGCAACCTACAGGGGCTGGGGTAGTCAGTTCCTGCCAGCCACACTACCAACCCAGGGGAAGCCGGGGCCATGAACAGCTGAGCTACTGCTTGGGGTGCACCCTCTTGTCTCCTGGTGCTGGAGTTAACTCCTGCTTCTCTGGGTATCTACCCTGCTGTTTCAGGCAGACACAGGAGCCCTTTCATGTTGTTTGCTGTAATGTTTCCTTTGGGACAATTAGTCCCAAAGTATCCTCATATAATGAACTGAGGTATAGCCCCCAGACCAACAGCCCTTTAAAGGCCTTCCCAGGGCTGATGCAGAGCCTGGCTCCAAGGAGGGGCCTGAGAAATACTAAATAAATGCAGTGCTTTAAATTTATAATGCATGGTCTCACCAATGCACATGAGGTTAAGTAAGCATTGCAGTTAGTCTCATTTTATAAATGAGGAGACTGAGACTCAGAGAGGTGAAGAGACTGGCCGAAGGTCACGCAGCTGGTAGCTAGCCATGTTAGAATGACAGTAAAGTATGAGGTGATGCCTCAGGAACACTGGATCGTGAGTTCCAATAGGAGGTTTTATGGTGTCTGGTCTGGCGCTAGGAGGGGTACAGTTTGTATCCTGACTCTGTTACTTATCATTTTGTGTCCATGAGTCAGTGACTTCATTTCTCCAGACCTCTGTTGCCTCATATGTATAGTGGGGCAATGATGCCTAATCTTTAAGGACTGCCTGCTCCCTGTCTTTGGCTGATGCTTCCGAGTGCCTGGCACATTTAGGTATCCTGGGGTGATCATGAGACCCAGATAGCACAGAGCTCAGGATGCTGGGTACTGTCGGTGATGCCCTGAGGTCACAGCCACATCCAGAGCAGAGGGGATGGTATCATTGGTCAGTTGGGTTTGGTGGCACTGCCAGAGATTGAGTAGGATTGTGCCCAGGTCCTGGGGAGGGCAGTCAGGTAGCAGCTGTACTGAGGCAGGGTCTCTGAGTACTGGGGGTTCATGGCTGCCCCTGACAGGGTTGGAGGACTGGTGGCACTGAGCCTGCAGCCTGGCACTGTCCTGAGAGAAGTGAGGTTTGCATAGCAAGGGGCTCAGTGACTCACAGGCCATGCCTGGGCTGCCTGGAGGCTCTCTTCCGCCCTCTTCTGGACTCTGGTCGCCTCTGCTGAGTCACCTGTGAGACCATAATATGAGGCATTGCCTCAGCTCAGTCTGGGTATGAATACATTATCAAAGAAGCCCAATTAAGAGCAATGCCCCAGGGACAAACCAGGACTGTGTCATTCTCAAATTCTTCCTTGGTTCTTTCCTCCAGCCCACACCCCAGAACTTCTGGCAGGCCACAGGCACCCTACTACCGCCTTCTGAGATCTAGTCTGCCTGTTTCCCTCCCTGCAGCCATATCAGACTCATCACTGCTCCCTGAAAATGATATATGTCCAGGGTTTTTATTCCATGCCCCAAACCTTTACACATGCTATGCCACCTTCGCGGAATGCCCTTTTCACTCAAACGAGCTCACACTCATTCTTTCCAAGCCTCTAGGTTTCTACCCTTTTTCCATCTCCTGCCCCACTCTTTCCACCCTTAACATGCCGGGGAGGGGGGCGGAGGGGCGGGGGACGGACCGTCTCTCTTCTCCTGGAGATTGAGCTCAAGAGGGGAAAGAACTACATCTGATTCATCTTTGTGTCCATTTCCTGAGGGCCAAGTCCAGAGCAGCAGTGAGAGGCATTTCTGAATTTTGCGGAGGCACTCGCTCAGTCTAGTGCTCTGGACTGCAAGGCCAGTTTGAGTCGAAAGATTCCAACCCACCAGTCGCTCCTCAGAAACCCTATACAGGGTCACTATGAGTCGGAACTGACTTGATGGCACTTAACAACAACACAATTATTTACAGAACCTTGTAGCATCCTATTTAAAAAAACCAAACCCACTGCGAAGGAGTCGATTCCAACTCATAATTACCCTTTAGGACAAAGTGGAACTTAAGGTCTTCAAGCCTGTAAGACTGTAAAACTTTGCGGGAGCAGACAGTCTCATTTGTCTGCCTTTGAGTGGCTGGTGGGTTTGAACCTTCAATCTTTCAATTAGCAACCTGGTGCTTAGCCCACTGTGCCACTAGGAGTCCTTCTGCAGCATCCAGGGCATACTAAATTAAGACCTGTCTTGACTGGATCATACAGCAACAAGTATCATTGGGAAGTGGATTTATTTAGAGCAGATCCCAAATCTTTTCACATTTTTTTTTTTTTTTCTTTTTTCTTTTTGCATTCACCAAAGCAGTAAGGTGGTCACACAGGAGATGAGCAAGTTTTCCTCTTGGAGGCAGGTGGACAAGGCTTTATTTTCCTCATTTCACAGAAAAGACAAAGAACAGTAATGAAAGGGAATTCAATCTTTGATAAATGCTATTGAACACATAGTTGTGACAGATACTTGTTCCAGGCATCTAGAAAGCCATTTGTTCATTTGTACATTGAACCGTGCCTAACACAGACATGTTTTCTATATCTTTCAACTTTTTTATTGTGATTTGGATGAAAGTTACTGAGTAACTTAGCTTTCCAGTCAACAATTCATACGCATTTTGTTTCATGACATTGATTGCAATCCTTACTATAACAGGACTGATCCCACTTCCTCCTGGTGTTTCCTGTTTCCATCTGTCCTTTCCTATTTTTCTTTTGCCTTCTGAACTTTGTCTCTGGGCAAATGCTGTTCTTTTGATTTCATATGGTTGATTTTTCTAAAGAATGCATACCATCCGATGTTATTGTTCACCTCAGACGCCTGTCTATTGTCTGGCTGAAGTTGAGCCAAATGAATGACTTTGTTGTAAGCTTGCAGGGCGACTAAGGGTCATATTCTCGGGGATTCCATCAGTCTGTATTTGAACAGTAAGCCTAGTTCTTTTTTTTAACGATTTTTAGTTTTACTCCACATTTTTCTCCCACTCTATCCAGAACCTTCTATTTCAGAGCAGTCAGTGGTGGTTGGGTACCATCTAGTTCTTCTGGCCTTAGGGCTGTGGAGGTCAAGATTCATGTGGTGCTTAGTCCTTCAGACTAATTGTTTCCATGTATCTTTGATTTTCTTCACTCTTCCTTGCCCTGGATGGTGGAGAGATCAATAGTTGCAGCTTAGATGGCCACTCAAAGTTGTTTTGTTTTGTTTTTTTTTTTGTTTGTGTGAGACCTTGTATAGTATTTCCCAGGAGGTAAATCTTTTTTCTTTTTTTAAAATGTTTTATTGCGAATTATGTGATAGTTTACATGGGAGAACATTAGTTTTATATTCATGCTATCGTATATCATTTCATTGCCATGGTTACAATCCCCTCCATGCATCATAAACCAACCAAAGGGTATATACCCTGCAAACATAACCCCCTCTCCCCCCCACCGGTCGTCAGCACACAGCCCCTCTCCTTCTCTGGGTCTAATGTCCCCAGCCGCTCCATCTCTCCATGTCATCATCTCTGCCTTCATCTCTGGTGTCACTGCTTCTCTGGGTAGGGTCTCCCACTCCACTCTTCTCCCTTGATGGTCCCAGGATCTCCGTTCCCAGAATGTAAAGTTAATCACTACCCTCCTTGCTATGAAACATCTACCTTTACGTTTCCTACCCTCACAAGCAGTCCTGGTAACAATTAATCTCTATTGTATTACAAGAGACTTTATCTGCATTTCATTTCATCAGCCCCGCCTGCCTAGACAGATTGGATACTACTCAGTGGAGATTCTACCTTCCCCCACACCCTCTGGATCTAGGTTCCCTCTTGAAAGTTTGTAAGCTAGTCACTTCTTGCCTTTGTAAACCCCCCAATCCCCCACTTTGGGTAGCCAGTGTCCAAGTTGCCCATCCCTATCTACTCTGTGTATGGAGGGGGTGAGAATCTTGCTGTAAAGATTTGTTCCCTCTTTTGAGCTACTGCATCCACAGGTATAGGTCAAGTTCATCAAATTGTATCAAAATACTCTTTTTTTCTTCTTCTTTCTTTTTCTAGTTGAGCTCTGATCATCCAATCATTGAAGCCAGGTAAAGTGAGTATTATCTGCAAGTGTGGGTGTTCTTGTGCATATACCCTCTCTTCTTATCAGCTGGATGCTTCACTCTCCACTCTAGTCCTCTGTGGCTATGTCACTGACTCTGACCCCAAGAGCCCCCAGGTCTTGCCACACTGCTGGCCAACCAGGTCTCCACCTGGGTTCACAGGAGTCTATTGAACATTGTAGGGCTTAGCTCGCAGATTCATTGCTGTTTTTACCTTACTTCCCCTTATCGGTGACAAATGTGGTCACCAATCAGAGCATGTATTCCCATTGAATCTTAGTTTTGGAAGGGGTTTGCTCTGAAGGGACCCAACCACTTGCCTTGATTTCTCCTGGGCAAGCAACTTGCTTGTTCTTGTGGTAATCAGTTGGTCTGCCTATATTGTTTTGTATTTTTCCTGTTTGTCTTTCTTTCAAGAAGTATCTTCTGAAAAAAAAAAAAAGAAGTAGCTTCTGTTCTTCAAGCCACTCCAGGCTGGTCTGCTTGTCCTTTCAAGTGGAAATTTCCCACCTCTGAAGATTCTGGATGCTGTTCAGGATTCCATCTATAATCTTATGTAGTGCAGAGGCTCCACAGGAAGCCTCCTTCACTGGGCATGTTGTAGCCCCATTTTAAGTATTCCAATCAGTTACAGGCAGAAGACGGGCTTACAAGCTTTCTATAGTAATATTTCTGGCTATTTCTTTCTCTCTCCCTTCAGTGTCCATTTTATAATGGTATGCCAGGGAAACCAAGAGTCAAAAGACAGCCAAGTATCTTAACATTATTTTCCCCCTTTTCCCTATTCCAACCATGTCTCAATCCCTGTATCCCAGAGCCCTGTTGTTCCACGGTTGTGCATACATCATTATTTACCTCTGTCCCACTTAGCCCATGCAAACCTGCCTAGTTGTTCTCCCATCTGCTTTGTTCTTCCATTCCCCTCTCCCTTCTTGTATATTGCCCTCCCCATCACCCAAACTATCCTGTGTCTATTACCTACTCTGTGCTCCACCTTCC
>NW_006408532.1:2097318-2118785 GCF_000296735.1 Chrysochloris asiatica | reverse complement strand
TTATGCTTTCTGATTGCTTCCAGGTAGATGTGATCAGGATGTGGGCTTCCCTTTTCACTTTTCTTATTGCTTAACTCAGAGTAACTTTCAAAGGTGTTGTTTGCCTCCTTGGTATATGGCAGTTGGTATTTCTGTGTCTTCTTGGGTAATATAGGGAGATAAAGAGTCCCTAAAGGTATAAGGGGGAGCATAAAACAGCAAAACAGCACCAGCAAAAAAAAAAAAAAAAGCAAAAACAACAACAACAAAACAAAACTAGACTGAATACTGCATTTTATAATCACAGAAAAGGGAGAGGCAGTCAGAAGAAAAAATATATTTTTTTAATTAAAAAAAAAAATTCTGTAGCATAATATGAGTATGAGTTTAATGTCTTGTATTCAGCTTGCTTTCAAAGCTGCCTGAGAGATTTCAAGATGCCAGTGTTGGTTGTTATTCTATACCTCAGGCTTTAATTTAATTTTTGGCCTGTTTCATTTTTAAACTCTCTTTCCCTCTCTGCAGCCCTGTCCTGGCCTTTAAAATTGTCCAGTCTTGTGTTCCTCCCAGTGTCTTCCTTTGTCTGATAATTTTATACTGACATTTCCCTTATTGTATATTGTCTTTCCTTTCACTCAAGTTAATACATGCCTGTCTTCCTAGTGTGGCGTTGTTGAATAAGCAATGGACTGCTAACTGCAAAGTCACAAGTTCAAACTCAGTCACTTCTCAGAAACTCTGTGAGTTGGAACCAATTTTATGGCATGTAACAATAAACAACAACAATAAGCAGTTATTTCCTGTCCCTTCCCCTTCCATAACTGGTAGACATCAAAGAATGATTCTTTCCGTGTGAAAACCTTTGCTTGACATTTTATAATAGCAGGTTCATAGAGTATTTGTCCTTTTATGATTGACTAACTTCGCTAAACATAATGTTCATCCAAGATATGAGGTGCTTTGCAGATTCATCATTATTCTTTAAGATTGCCTAGTATCACATTAAGGAGCTCTGGTAGCATAGTGGTTACGAATTGGGCTGAGAACTGCAAGGTCAGCAGTTTGAAACTACCAGCTGCTCCACGGAAGAAAGATGAGGATTTCTGTTCCTGTAAAGATTTACAGCCTTGGAAACTCTTTTCGCTATGGGTGGGAACCGACTTGACGGCACTTAACAACAACAAAGTATCACATTGTATGTATGTACCACAGTTTGTTTATCTATTCACCTACTGACAAGCACTTAGGTTATTTCCATCTTCTTGCTATTGTGAATTGTGCTGTACAAACACAGAGGTCCAGGTATGATTTATTTGTGGCTTGGCTCTTATTTCTCTAGGATACCTAGTAGAGAGAAATATGTCTATTTCCAACTTTTTAAAGGAAGCACAATATCATTTTTCACAGTGGTGGCACCATTTTACAATCTTACCAGCAGTATATGAGGGTTCCGGTCTCTTTCTGGTCTCTCTGCACCCTTGCCAGCGTTTGTTATTTTTTGTTTTTTTGAACTTTGCTATTAATGCTAAGGTTAGATATCTCAATGTTGTTTTGATTTACATCTCTCTAACAACTTCATTCTTCTTGGATCAACTATCAACACTCATGGAAACAGCAGTCAAGAAATCAAATGATGTATTGCATTAGGTAAATCTGCTGCATAAAACCTTTTGAAAGTGTTGAAGAGCAAAGATGTCAGCTTGAGAACTAAGGTGTGCCTGACCCAAGCCATGGTATTTTCAATAACCTCATATGCATGCAAAAGCTGGACAGTGTGAATAAGGAAGACCGTAGAAGAATTGATGCCTTTGAGTTATGGTGTCGGAGAAGAATATTGAATGTGCCATGGGGTGCTAAAAGAACCAATAGATCCATTTTGGAAGAAGTGCAGCCAGAGTGGTCTTTAGAGGCCAAGATGGCCAAACTTCGTCTCTCATACTTCAGACATATTGTCAGGAGGGACCAGTCTCTGGAGAAGGATATCATGTTTGATAAGGTGGAGGGTCAGAGAAAAAGAGGAAGACCCCCCCAACGAGATGGATTGGCCAAGTGGCAGCATCGATGGACTCAAGCGTGTCAACAGTAGTGAGGTTGGCCCAGGATCGGGCAGTGTTTCATTCTGCTGTGCATAAGGTCACTATGAGTCAGTACCAACTCGATGGACCTAACAACAACAACAATGACTAATGATCATAAACATGTCTTCATGTGTTTATTGGTCACTTGAATGTCTCCTTTGGTGAAGTCAATATATATATATTTTTTAAATAAATGAATTAATTAATTCCAGAGTGATTGAGGCTGTCATTTGCTTGCTATGTAAATTTGTGCAAATCTCTTCACCTCAGTGAACCTTAATTTCCATCAGTAAATTTGTTTAAATGATATACATACCTTTTTGAGTTGCTGACAAAATGAAATGACAATTTTAATAATTTTGTTGTTGGTAAGTGCTATCACATTGCTTCTGACTCATATCAACCCTGTATAGTGTTTCCAAGGAGCAGCTGGTGAGTTTGAACTGCTGACCTTGTGGTTTGCAGTTCAGTGCTGATCCTACAGTGCCACACCAGTAGTCCATTTTAATAATAATAGCTATTTATTAATTGGAGTCCTGGTGTGGTGCTGTGGATTAATGGCTCCTCAGAAACCCTACATGGGATCGCTATGGGTTGGAACTGACTCAAGGGCACTTATCAATAGCAACAAATTTATTGACCAGCTTCTGTGCCACTAGGATAAATGTTTTGCAGTATAATCTTCAATTCTCACAGGAGCCTTTAAAAATATGAGCTAAGATTCACCACTTTGGCTATTTTAAAGTGTATAATTCAGTGGTTTATGATATAGTCACAGTGTTGTGCAAACATCACCACTATCTAATTCCAGAGCTTTCTCATCACTCCAAAAGGAAACCTCAGGGAATGGACCCTAAACAACCACTTTCCATTTCACCCTCCTCCTTACTCCGGAAACCCTGGATCTCCTTTCTGTCTCTGTGGATTGATCTGTTAAGGATAGTTCATATAAATGGAATCATGCAACATGTGTCTTTTTGAGTCTGGCTTCGTTCACTCAGCATAATGTTTTCAAAATACATCAATATCTTATTCTTTTTTATGACTGAATTATATTCCATTGCATTGATATATCACACTTTTTCAGTTCATGAGTTAATGAACATTTGGGTTGTTGCCATGATTTGGATAGTATGAATAATGATTTGAGCATTACTATATACAAGTTTTGTGTGAACTCATGTTTTTAATTCTTCTGGCTATATACCTAGGAATGAAATTGCTAAATCATATGCTAACTGTGTATTTAATTGAGGAACTTCCACATTGTTTTCCAGAGCACTTGCACCATTTTACATTCCCACCAGCAATGTATGAATGTTTCAATTCCTCCACATCCCAGATAAACGTAGGTTTTTAGAAATGATCATCCTAACTGAAAACTCTGCAAAGGCTAGCTCTACGCTGAAGTACACAGAGTCTCTATGAGCCAGAATTGACTCAACTATCAAAGGGTTTGGTTTTACTAGTTGTTGTTAGAGGCCTTCAAGTCAATTCCGATCATAGTGACCTTACATACAACAGAAAGAAATACCGCCTGGTTCTGTGCCATCCTCACAATTGCTGCCATGCTTGAGCCCATTGCTGCTGCCTCTGTGCAAATCTATCTTTTTGGGGGCTTCCTTCTTTTTCGCTGACCCTCTATTTTACTAAGCATGATGTCCATCTCTATGGACTGGTCCCTTTTGATAATATATCTGAAGTATGAGAGATGAAGTCTGGCAATCTTGGCTTCTAGGGAGCATTCTGGTTGTACTTCTTCCAAAACAGATTTGTTTGTTTTTCTGGCAGTCTATGGTATCTTTAATATTCTCCTCCAACACCATGACTCAAATGCATCAATTCTTCTATGGTCTTCCTTATTCATCATCCAACGTTCACATGCATATGAAGGTATTGGGTCAGGTGCACTTTAGTCCTCAAATTGACTTCTTTGCTCTTCAACACTTTAAAGAGGTCTTGTGCAGCAGATTTGCCTAACTGCAGTACATCATTTGATTTCTTGACTGCTGCTTCCGTGAGTGTTGATGGTTGATCTGAGCAAAATGAAGTCTTTGACAACTTCAATCTTTTCTCCATTTATCATAATGTTATTCGTTGCGCTAGTGGTGAGGCATATGGAGCTGTAGGATCAGCACTGGACTGCAAACCACAAGGTCAGCGGTTCAAACCCATCAGCTGCTCCTCGGAAACCCTATACTGGATCGCTATAAATCGGAAACGACTGTATGGTACTTAACAACAACAACAAAGTGTAAAGTGACATTTTATTGTGGCTTTGACTTGCCTTTTCCTTGATAACTAGTGTACAGCTTTTCATGTAATTATTGGCCATTTCACAGAAGTCTTTTGAGGTGGCATCTCCATTTTACAGTGGCATAAATGGAGATTCAGAGAGTTGAGTTGACTTGTTGGATGCAAGGGTGTAGTGGTGCTGGACCTGGAACCTGGTTGTGTCTGTTTCCGAAGTCCATGCCCTTCCCTTCTGCTGCCCAGCGGAGCTGAATTAACGGTAAAAACAACTGGAGACCGGGTCTCTGGTCTGTCCACCGTGGGCAAGTCCTTTTCTCGTTCCGAGTGTTAGGGTTTCCTCCCCGCCACTAGGGGCAATATACTCCAAACATCTCCGGGCTGGTCTAGAAAGTCATGATTCGCGTGGGGGTGGGTTGAGGGGGTGGTTACTTAGCCGGAAGTGCTCACCTCTTTTCGCTTGTCCCCGCCCTCGGCCCGGAAGTGCTTATTCGGGAAGATGGCAGCTGTGTCGGTGTATCAGCGACCGGTTGGAGGTTTTTCTTTTGATAACTGCCGCAGGTGTGGCCTTGCGGGGGGACTGGGGTGAGGGCGGGAGTGGGAGTTCGGTGTCCAGGTAGGAGCGGGGCCGTGGGCTAGTCTGCAAAGTAGGAGTGTGGGGTGAACTGCGGGGTCTGCGGCCCGAGGCTCGTGTGACTCAGGGGAATCCAGGCCTGAGCGCGAGTTTCTCCGGAGGCCGGATCAGCCCTCCTCCCCAGTTCCTCCTTAGAAGAACCACGGCCTTTCTCCGAGACTCTTTTCTTTAAAATCAAAAATTAAAAACGGGAACCATGCTCCTGAGATTCGAAGATTCAGTGAACTGAGGGGTGTAAGAGCAAATAGTTACTGTTTCATGAGTTCACTATTAAGTACGTCTAGTGTCAGTGCGACTTAATGTGGTCCTGCGGTCAGCACTCAATTCCCTCTTTTGCACTCAGGAATGCCGTCTTGGAAGCCGAGTTTGCAAAGAAAGGTTACAAGCTTCCAGCTGCCCGGAAAACTGGAACGACCATCGCGGGGGTGGTTTATAAGGTAAACCTGGAGCACGGATGCCTGGCATGGTAATGAGTCAGGAGAAGCTGATGTACTAGAATAAGTCCATCAGGAAAAGCTGTGATTGCTTTTGTCGGGAGATTTGGTGCATTTGATAACAGTTCATATTCTTTTCTCTCTCTGCAGAGTTATTGATACCCTTTGCGTTTTTAAGTTAGTACTGTAGGAAGCAGGTTAATATAATGAGAGAGCTGAAGATTTGGGTGGTGTTAGGCAAATTATTCATTTCACTTAGGTGCTTCCAATTTGGGGCAGGTGGTCTTCACAGCCATCCTTTCTTCAACAACTGGAGATAACAACTCCTGCCTTAGAGGGTGGTAAAGGTCAAGAGAAAGAATGATAACTGTTGTTAAGGTAGAGAATGACATTTTAGAAAGAAATTGACAGAGGGGGGCTCTTGTAATGGGAAGATTTCTGAGTCTTAATCCAGACTTTCCCAAGGTTAGCTTTGTGATGTATAAGGAATTGACTGAATTTTTGAGCCTCATTTTTAAAATTTGAAAATGAGGATGGTAATTCCTATCACCTACTCAGGAGTCTTCTAATAAGATTTATTAATGATCCTTTTCTTGAACTCTGAAAGTGTAACAACAGATTTTTAGTAGGAGAAATGATTGGGTTGTAGTGTTGGGGGAGCAGGAGATGGCCAACATTGTTTTGTCTCTAAACTAGAGTACTGTGGTTTATACATGTAAAATGGTTTCAAACTTTTTTAATAGGATGGCATAGTTCTTGGCGCAGATACAAGGGCAACTGAAGGAATGGTTGTTGCTGACAAGAACTGTTCAAAAATACACTTCATATCTCCTAACATTTAGTAAGTATTGATGAGTTTCAATAACTTGTGTATCTTCAAACGTCATCTTGTTGTTAGGGTAATGCCCATCTCATACCGACCCCATATCATAGAACTTGCCTTGTAGGGTTTTCTTGACTGATTCATAAAGTAGTTGTGATTGTTAAGTGTTGTTGAGTCAGTTCCGACCCATAGTGACCCTGCATAGGCTTTCTGAGGAGCAACTGGTGAGCTTGAACTGCCAACCTTGCATTTCAAACTGATTTTGCAGTCTAGCACATTAACCCACAGCACCACACCAGGACTCCGACCCGTAAAGTAGAAATCTTCCAAAATTGAACTTATCACCTTCCTTAGTAAAACTTAGTGTTCAACCTGTATTTTCTATCTTCCTTATTAGAAGTTCCATCTACACTGTAACGAAGTCAGGCATCCTCAAGTCCTTTCTTTACTTCAGTCTCTAATACAGTTGGTTTGCCTTCCATGTGGCTCTGGAACCCATCCTCTCCTAGAAGGGCCTTAGTTCATCACCCCCCAACTCATTTCCCCCCTCAGCAGTTGTGAATAGATTGTTTCTCTGCCTCTTACACTTTTTATTGTCCATTTCTCTGTCATTTTGAAGTCTGTAAAATACAGATCTGATTATGTCTCTTATGACTTTAAAAACTTTTCAAGAGACTTCATATTTCTACCCTGCTTTCTGAATAAAATTGGAAAATTGTAGCTTGGTATTTAAGGTCTTGCACAATATCATAGCAGCTTACCTTTTTACTCTTGTTTTACAATTATCATCCTAACTCCATACTATTGTTACACTGGGGTTGCTTTTATAGTCCTAATGTACCATAAGTTCTCCGACAATATTTATCTGTGCTTGTGCCAACCCCCTTCTGTTTACAAGTGCTATTTTTCCCTGCTTGTAGAGTTCTTTTTAGTCATTCAAATTCTGCTCACGTGAAACCTCTCAAAGGTCAGAATTAAATCTCTCCTATAGGAGTACTGGTGTGGTGCTGTGGGTTAATGCACCAGACTTCAAAGCCGTTTGAACTGTAAGGTCGGTGGTTCAAGCTCACCAGCTGTTTCTCAGAAATCCTATACAGTGTTGCTATGGGTCAGAATCGACTCGACGGCACTTAACAACAACAATAGCATGTTGTGGCGCTGTGGGTTGATGCATCAAACTGCAAAGCCCTTTGAACTGAAAGGTCGCTGGTTCAAGCTCACTAACTGCTCCTTGGAAATCCTATACAGGGTTGCTATGGGTCAGAACTGACTTGATGGCACTTGACAACAATAGTAACAACATAGCATGTTGTGTCAGTGGAGCAGCTGGTGGGTTTGAATTGTCAACCTTGTAATTCACAGTCCAGTGCTGATCCTACAGCTCCACACCAGGAGTCCATGGCATACAATATGGAGTATTAAAATTTTTTGTCTCCTCCACTCAACTTTGAATTCTTGTGCCAGGACCATGATACATTTGTTTTTTTAATATCCAGCACTTAGTGACTTTGTTGTTAAATGCCATTGAGTCAGTTCCAGTTTATATCATTAACTGTTGTTAAATTGTTACATGCCTTTAAGTTGGTTCTGACTCAAAGCAACCCCGTATAGGGTTTCCGAGGAGCAGCTGGTGGGTTACATTGAAAATATGTGATAAATGCCATATTGCAAGATTTTTCATTTATAGAAGGGTAAGTCGAAAAGTATTGCTATTAGGATTCTAGTTTATTTATTCACGGGTTCATTCCAATAAAATGCGTTTAAACTTGTCTCCATGATCAGTGGATGGCTTCAGACAAATTCAGTAATACACTTGCTTTAGTATCCTTTTGTTAAGTGCCATCTAGTCAGGTCCAACTCAGACCTTATATAGGGTTCCCAAGGACTGCCTGGTGGGTTTGAATTGCCCACCTTTCAGTTAGCAGTCTAGTGCTTATCCTACATTGGCACACCAGGATCCTTACTCTTGTTGTTGTTAAGTGCTGTTGAGTCGATTCTGACCCATAGCGACCCTGTGTAGAGTTTCCAAGGAGCAGCTGGTGAGCTTGAACCACCAACCTTACAGTTTAGATGACTTTGCAGTCTGACGCGTTAGCCCACGGTGCCATACCAGGACTCCTTTATTCTCATTGGTTGTGGTGGTGGTTATGTGCCCTGGAGTCGGTTCCGACTCATAGCAACCCTGTACAGGGTTTCCGAGGCTGTAAATCTTTACGGGAGCAGAAAGCATCATTTTTCTCTCGCGGAACAACTGGTAGTTTCGAACTGCTGACTTTGAGGTTTGCAACCACTATGCTACCAGAGCTCCTTTACCCTCATTAGGGAGCCTAAAAAAAAAAAAAAGGATACAATCAAACAGGTTTCCAAGGGGTTCTGTTGAGTCAGTTAAATTCTTAAATTAAAGGCAGTGAGGACAGCTCAGAAGGTCTTGGTGACTTTTTTTTTCTTGAAAGACAGACACAGGATTATCATAGACTTTATTAGGAAGAAGTTTTTAGATTATTAATAGCTGAGCTGCATTGTTGAGAAAAAGGCCAAGAAAGTTGGCTTAGGGTTTTTTTTTTTCCTGTTACAACAATGTACCTGCTCATTCTTTGAGGGTAGCAAGGGCTGTCCTTTAAGAATTTTATTGGGAAACTTTACCCCATCCATCCTACAACTCTGTTTTTGTCTCTTCAGACTTCTTTTTGTTCCCCAAACTCAACATTTAAAAGAAACATAATTTGGATCCCTTGAAATTGCTGTTTGACATGATGTAAATCAAAGAGTGCAGAATTTTTTGGGAAAGGGTTTGGTGTTATTAAATGCCATTGAGTTGGTTCCAACTCACAGAGATCTTGTGTAGGGTTTCTAAGGCTTTAAAACAATTTTTTTGCAGGAGCAGAAAGCCTCATCTTTCTCATGAGGATTGATTGATGGGTTCATGCCAATCTTGTGGTTTGTAGTCCAGTGCTTATCCTATGGAGCCACTGTGCTCCCTGGGTGGTGGTGGCAGTCTGTGCTGTCAAGTCGGTTCCAACTCAAAGGGTTTCCAAGGAGTGGCTGGTGGATTTCAATTGCTGACCATAATGTTAGCAGTCCAGTGCTTATCTTACAGCATCATGCCAGGAATGGTTAGAGAGCTGAAAACATTGCCTTTAGAAGTGTATAGACCTAGGTGAAGATGTATTGAGAAACAGTAGCTGCACATTTTGATATTTTTGTTTAATAAAGGTTTAAACAACTTGTGTTGCAATACTTTTTTACTTACCCTCTTTTTTTTTAGTATCTTTGTGCATAAATGCATGTGAAGCTTCCTCATGCTTTTTTACAATTTCGTATTCCTCCATAGTAAGAATATGTTGTTAGGTGCTGTCAAGTTAATTTTGACTCATAGTGACCCCATGTGACAGCAGAACTGCTCCATAAGGTTTTCTAGGCTATAATCTTTATGGGATAAATCTCCAGGTTTTTCTTCCATGGAGTTGCTGGGTGGATTCAGACCATAAGCCATTCAGTTAGCAGCTGGTATGCCATCAGGGAAGGCTTCTTGAATTGCAAGGTTTTAAAGATTAAAAAAAGCCTGCTCTTTTGTAAAATTTGGATGTATTTATTTGTAAGATTAGTAAAATGCATGCTCTTTTAGGAGCACAAAAACGAATGATTTGAACTGTTCCATGTTGCCACAAAGAATATACTTGCATATAGCTAGATGAATATTTTCAATTTTAATGCTTTTTAAAACATTGGCTAGATAGAACAGTTAACAGTCCTTATATAGTACTCAACAACTGGTGGCGAAGTGGGTTATGCATTGGGCTGCTAACTACAAGATTAGCAATTTGAGTCCACTTGCTGCTCCATGGGAAAAAAGATGAGGCTTTCTGTGTCTGTAAAGATTTAGAGCATTGGAACCCTTATTCAGGGTTGCTGTTGACTTGGAACTGACTCAACGGCACATAACAACATAGTTCTCAAACCATCTTTATGTAACCTGAACTTCATGGAACCTATTTGTGAAGCTTCATTTCTAATTGTACCTTATGGGAGTTAAACTTCAGCTATATTTCTGATTTTTTTTTTTTTTTAGTTGTTGTGGTGCTGGGACAGCTGCAGACACAGACATGACAACCCAGCTTATTTCTTCCAACTTGGAACTCCACTCCCTCTCCACTGGCCGCCTTCCCAGAGTTGTGACAGCCAATCGGATGCTGAAGCAGATGCTTTTCAGGTAATGTTCCAGGATAGGGATTTCTAAAGTTTTTTTTTTTTTTTCATGTCTTAGTAGATTTTCAGCCAAAGGAAGCCTAGGACAGCTTTTCTAGAAGCTAGGGAAAAAGATTTAGAAATATTACATATTGTGTTAGGAATCAATTGCTATTAAAAAGTTACTTTAATTTCATAAGGCTTTTGATGGTACATTTGAATTTATGTTATTAAATTTTTGTCTTGGATAAGTTGGATGTGAGCAATTGAGTCATCTCATGAGACATAGTTGACATTGAGGGGATCACGGTGGTTCCATAGAGTAAACATTGGACTGTGAATCACAAGGTCAGTGGTTCGAGCCCACCAACCACTCTGTGTGAAAAAGATGAGACTTTTTGCTCCCTTGAAGATTTAAAGCCTTGGAAAGCTCTGTACAGGGTCACTATGAGATAGAACTGACTCATTGGCACTTACCAACAGCAACAGATGATGTTGGATATGAGTACCTTTTTTTACTTACAGTTAGAAAGAGCTGGAAGGAGCTTTTGAGTTCTCTGTGAAATCCTTATGTAGAAATGACTCAGCCTGCACCTACATACATATAGACACACAAAATAAATTAACTTTCTTCCCCCTTTTTTAAAGTCAGAATAGCAATGAAATGAAAAATGTGATGTTTTAGTTGGCAGTGTATGGGCATAATGATATGAACTAACATTTTTCTGTCTCTTACTCTTTGCCAGGCCCTGTGCTTAGTGCTTTATACTTGATCTCTTAACTGAGGTAGGGGTTGTTACCATTCTCTATAAGTGAGTGAATTGAGGCTTAAAAGGTGAAATTGTCTGACTTGATCTTTGCTCTCTGCTGATTCTCACAATAGTTCATACTAGTAGTTTTGTTTCTCCTTTATTAATCATATCACTTTATATAGTTCTGGAAATATTTAAAATTTTATGTCCATTTTCTTACATGATTTTTAAAAGAGTATACATTATAGTGGACATGGATTGGACATGCAGTCTTGGGTTTGAATTGACTTCCTTTTAGTACTTGCATTATTATGTTCAGCACATACTTCCCTCTTTTCTTTATCTGTAGAATGGATATTTTGAGAATTAAAGGGCAGCATGAATGAAAGCAAATATTGTAAATTGACAGCTCGCAGGCTTCTTTCAGCCAGTAGAGAACGTTTACTTGGGTCACATGATACTCAAAAATAAAAAGTTATCACTTGTTAAGTGCTGTCAAATTAGTTCTGACTCCCAGCAACACTGTGTAGGGTTTCCCTGGTGGGTTTGAACTGCCGACCTTGTGGTTAGCAGTCCAAACATTTTAATTAGAAAGTCTGCATTTCCAGCTGCTTTTGAAAAATTCAGAAAGCAGGTGGGATAAGACATGGCAGTAATCTTTTGAAACTGAGTGTGTTTGTTGCCTTTAGAAGGGAGTACATATGTTCTGGTGTGCTGCAGACTCTGCTTGATCTTTTGTGAATTTGTACCTCCTCAGGTACGTGTCTGGAGTCCTGGTGTGTCATTGTGAGATAAAGCACTGGACCACAAGGTCAGTGGTTCAACGTCACCAGCTGCTCCTTTGAAATCCTAGCTATGCAGAGTCACTATGAGTTGGGACTGACTTGACGGCACTTAACAACAACAGGCACGTGTCTAGTGTAGCTCCCTGTTGATATGTTCCCATTTTACAGATGAGGAAATCAAGATTTAGAATCACGGGCAGGCCACATAGTCCTTAGATCTATGTAATTCCTGCTCTGGCTATTCCGATTTCCAAATAATAGAATCATCATTCTAAATTATTACCAATGAAATTCTCTTAGTACATTGTGTCATGTTAAGTGTCGGTGAGTTGGTTCCAACTCATAGCGATCCTATGTAGGGTTTCTGAGGAGTGACTGGTTAGTTCAAACCACTGGACTAACAATTTGGGATTAGCAGTCCAGTGCTAATCCTAGTGTATTCTGCGGCACTACACTAGGACCCCACAGTGTGAGTTGTTGTGATTCATAGTGATCCTGTATAGAGTTTCCAGGGAGTGGCTGATGGGTTTGAGCTGTGACCTGTGGTGCTTTAGCAGTCCAGCATCCTACAGCGCCACACCACACCAGAGCTTGTTAAAAGCACACCTATTGAGGAGAGGTAAGGAGCTCTGGTAGCGTAGTGGTTACAAATCGGGCTGCGAACCTTAAGGTCAGCGGTTCGAAACTACCAGCTGCTCCGTGGGAGAAAGATGAGGCTTTCTACTCCCGTAAAGACTTACACCCTCGGAAACCCTATACAGGGTCGCTATGGGTCGGAACCGACTCGATGGCACATAACAACAACAACAACAATTGAGGAGAGGTGTCCTAAGACATTTGTGGATTTGACTTTGAATACAAAGCTCCCTCTAGTGGCTTGTATAATGCATTGCACTTAAACCATTTTTCTTAAGTTCTTGTATAGGGTTTCGGATGAGCGGCTGTTTGAACTGCCAGCCTTGTGATTCAAGCTTGTCTTGCATCCAGTACTTATCCTACAGGGCATACCAGGACTTCAAAACTATTTTAAAACTTATATAATTGTTGCAAATAGAGTATTTCAAGTTTCCTTGCAATGCTGTTTAAAATTTTTTGCTAAATAATCTGGCATATTTCTGTTCATCTTTTCAGAGTGTTTTAGAAATTTTGAATTCTGTGTTTTATCATTTTAAATGTAATACATTTTCTAAAGGTTAAATTTAGTCAGTTTCGTGGGGAAATTAAAATTAAGCCAGGAAATTTATGGCCCTTATATCTAATGAAATTTTGGGTGAGTTATATAAAATGAGAGTGGAAATTTAAAAAAGCATACATTTTAACATTAAACTTTGGTTCCAGTCCTGTTTGTAACACAGTCATGTGACTTTGGACAACTCACCTCATCTTTCCAAGACTCCCATTTTTTTGTCAGTAAAGTGGGGATAACACGTTTTTTCTCGCTGACTTTTGATGCTTAAATGAGTACAGAAGCAAGATCTATGAAAATGTCTAGTGCAGGACCTGATGGGTAGGTTTTGTGTTTGCATGTGTGCACACTGCCCATTTGATCCCAACTCATAGCAACCCTGTATACAGAGTAGAACTGTTCCTGTAATTACAGAGGCCTCCTGCCGGTTAATGCACGGGACTGCAAGGTTGGCAGTTCAAACTCATCAGCTGCTTCTAGGAAACCATATACAAGGTTACTATATGTTGGAACTGACTTAGGGCACTTAACAACAACAACAAACTAACTTTACGGAGTCCTAGTGTGGTGCTGTAGGATAAGCACTAGATTGCTAACCAATCGTATGGTTGGTGGTTCAAACCCACCACTCGCTTTTTTGAAACCCTATACAGTGTTTCTGTGAGTCAGAAGTGACTCGATGGCACTTAACAATCTTTATGGAAGCAGATTGCCAGGTCTTTCTTCTTATGGAGCCATTCGTGGGTTTGAACTGCTGACCTTTTGGTTAGCAGCGAGTTGCTTAGCTGTTGTGCCACCAGGGCACCTTATGGATAGTTGTTCATTGCTGTTGAGTTGGTTCTGACTCATAGTGACTTTGTCAAGTCTGCCTCCTCTAACTTCTGAAGAATAGCTCATGAGTTTCAACTGTTGACCTTGCGGTTCAAACTGACTTTGTAGTCCAGTGCATTTTCAAAGCCCCTAAAAACCCTAGTGAATATTCAGGGTTCAGGATGGTGCCCTGTACAGAGGTGTTTAGCAATGCTGCTTTATTAATATTAGTGCTTTATTGTTGTTGTTAAAAGTTGTTGTGTCGGTTCTGACTCAGTGACTTTGTATAGGGTTTCCAAGGCTGGTGAGCTCGAACCGTTGACCTTTTGGTTCATAGTCTAGTGCTTACCATACAGACTCACTGCACTTCTTTAATGTACAATGCATTAGTGTACATACATTTTTTTCTATGCTTAGTAGTATTTTGTTTTATAAAAATGGGATCATAGTTGTACATACTATGCTATAACCTAATCTTTTCACCTAACAATGCAGCTTGAATAGTTTTCTATGCTGAAGCATTTCAAAATGACAATAATCTTTCCTTTATTTATTTTTTAAAAGTAGTACATGATCACTGAAAAAAAAATTAGACACTTATAAATGTGGAATGAAAGTAAATGTTGCTTGATGTTCTGCCACTTAAGCACAGACATTATAAATTCTTTGATACTTGATACTTTTATATATGCTTTTACAATAACAGAATCCTACAATAAGTGCTATTTGGTAATTTATTCTGTTCATTTTTTCTGTTTGAAGAGCTAAAGGCTCACAGTGGTGAATTTCAAACCCAGCATGTTGTCTTAGGTCTAGCATAACAATTTTAATGTTAAAAAGTAGAACCAAATACAGTCTGTAGAAATGGAAAACCATCAAGGTATTAGGTCCAAAGGAATAAAAACATGGACAATTAAATGAAGGTTGACAATGTAATATTTATTCTGTTCATGTTCCTGAAGAGGTTTACCTGTATCCTTTCGGTGGTAGCGATGGGCTTATAGACGATCATGGAATAGTTTCATCATCCATTTCCCTGAATGATGAAATACTTTTTTAACTGAAAATGAGTTTATGTCTGCAATTATGGATTATAGTTTTGAAGATTTATTCAAAGAAAAAGTTTTTGTGTGAGCAATTTTCCTGAAAGATTATAATGAGGTAGATAATGTGAACATTTTGAGTTTAGTAGATCCCCATTGATAACCATGAAGGCGGCTTTCCTGCTGATCACAGAGATGTGATGGAAAGGGTGCTGATAATCTGGAGTAAGCCAAATTTGGCTTTGAACTCTGACTCTTGAGACACTGTGCAAGCACTTAATGTTTTGAGGTTTTGGTTTTCTATAACATGAGGATTATATTGTCTTCTTTTAAATGATTAGATGAAATAAGGCATAAGGAATACCTCACATAATTTGCAGTTAATATTGCATAATAGTAGACATTCAACTAATGTTCTTTCTATTCCTAATTGTTTTTATCAAAGCAATAATTCTTAATGGAATATTCTCAATTTAAGAAGCTTTTTGCTATCTTGATTCTTATGCAGCTTTTGGTTAAGTTACAGTGATGCAGTGAAGATTCATACTTTTTTTTTTAATGCATATTCTTATCACCAGGTATCAAGGTTACATTGGTGCAGCCCTAGTTTTAGGGGGAGTAGATGTTACTGGACCTCACCTCTACAGCATCTATCCTCATGGATCAACTGATAAATTGCCTTATGTCACCATGGGTGAGTGTAAATGTTTCCCTGATGTTCCCAAATCTTTATTTGCAAAGATGGTCTCTTAAAGAGCTAGTCTAGTTCCAGTTAGAGGGGGCAGTGTAATACAGTGTTTTGATTCATTCAACAATATGGTATTTATTGCATGCCTATTATGAAGGAATCCTGGTAGCATAGTGGGTTATGAGCTGGGCTGCTAACTATTGCAAAGTCAGAAGTTTGAATCTGCTAGTTGTTTCACGGGAAAAAGATGAGGCTTTCTGCTTCTGTAAAGATTTACAGCCTTGGATTTACAGGGTTGCTTTGAGTCAGAACTGACTTGGTAGCACACAACTGCTAGTATTTATCATCAGGCCCTATTCCAAGTGTTTGGGATATACCAGTGAACAAAGTAACAGATAAAGATACTTGCTCACAAGAGTGTATTTTTAGTGGGGGTTGTTGTTGTTTGTGCCATTGTGTAGGTTACGACTCAGTGACCCTGTGTAGATAGGGTGTTTGAGGAGTGGCTGGTGGGTTTGAACTGCTGACCTTGAGGTTCAAACTGACCTTTTGGTCCAGTACTTTTCCTACAGCACCACACTAGTGGGTAGAGAGCCAATGTACAACAACTAGCAACTCTAATAAGTATCTAGAAAGAAAGACTAGGTGATGTACTTCCAAAAATCAGCCAGTGAAACCCTATGTATCCCACTGATACAATCTCCAGCTGATCATGAGATACCTCTGGACTGGGCAGCATTACATTTTGTTTTTGATGGGGTTGCCATGAGATGGAAGCTAACAACAACATATATATAATCTGTTAGTGATAAATATCTGTTAGAAAAAAAGTAATGCAGTGACATTGTATAAGATTTTATAGTTGTACAGGATTTTACATTTGGGGAAATGGGGTGGATTTTACATTTGGGGAAATTGGGTGAATACATGGGACCTTGTATTATTTCTGCTTGTTGTTTTTAAGTGCCATCGAGTTGGCTCCGACTCATAGCGACCATATGTGGTCACCAGCCGCTCCTCAGAAACCCTATATAGGTCATTATGGGTCGGAATAGATTCGACTGTACTTAACAACAACTGGGTGACTTGAAAGTAGTAGGCAGAGGGTAGAATGGGGTGTAAATTGTAGTATTCATTAGGAGAGTTAGGGTAGGTTTTGTGAAGAAGGTGAGATTTTAGTGGAAGAGCCTGCCAGGCAGAGGGTAAACTAGAGTGGAGGCAGGTATATGGATAGGGGTGTGTGTTGTTGTTTTTAAGTGAGCTAGAGGGACTGGGGGCCCTCCTCACCACTTAATCTCTGAGAAATTCTATCACTTAACTCCTCTTGGCTGGTTGGTTTCCTCAACTGTGAAATGGTATCAATAATATTCCCAGGGGTTGTAATGATTAGCAATAATGTATATAAAGCTTCTGATCTCATGCTTGGTCTGTAAATAGGAGCTCCTTTCTTTCTAGACCAGCTTTTTTCATTTGTGTTTTAACTCTTAACTGCTAGTTAAGAGTGTGTGTGTGTTTTAATAACTCCCCTCTTCTTAGGAGAATTGAGATTTGCAAATTACAACCTTTATGTTACATTTCTGAGTCATGTTGTATAAGGTCTAGAAATTCAAATTGAGATTGTGTAGCTGGTTTTCCCAGTGTCTTTTATTTCTTACTTTTTTTGCATGGTTATCTTGGCTATGCAGAACTAGGGAAAACACCTCCCTTGGGAAATTTGGAAATTGCCGGTTTGAGACTTTGCTGTTCCCATTGTGTACCTGTTATGTGCTGTTGAATCGGTTCTGATTCACAGGGACCCTGTACAGGGTTTCTGAGGAGCGCTGGCAGAATTGAATTATCAGCCTTGTGGTTAGCAGTCCCGTACAGCACCACACCAGGACTCCATTGTGTTACCTAGCTTCTTGTAAGACTATTGTTGTTGTTGTTATTAAGTGCTGTTGAGTCGGTTCCGACCCATAGCGACCCTGTACAGGGTTTCCGAGGGTGTAAATCCTTACGGGAGTGGCTGGTAGTTTCTCCCGCGGAGTGGCTGGTAGTTTCGAACCGCTGACCTTAAGGTTCGCAGCCCGATTTGTAACCACTACATGCAACATATATTTCTTATTTGTTGGGAAAATGCTTTATTCCCATGTAAATCTTTGTAATTATTTTTAAATGAAAGTGCAGTAATTTTAGAATTATTGTGGATTGCTTTATTCAACTATTTTTATTCTCTAGTATTGTTTTTGTTTCTGCCCATATGATCCCTTTTTGTTGTTGTTAAGCGCCCTTGAGTCAATTATGACTCGTAGCGACCCTGTGTAGGGTTTCTGGTGGGTTGGACCACCGACCTTGCAATCCAAACTAACTTTGCTTATCCTATAGTTTATCCTCTGGCTCTTTTAAATGGTGGTAAGGTGAAATGACCTTTCCTTTTTAATAATTATATTTCTTATTTTTCAATTTTTTACTTTAAAAAATGTCAAACTTGCAGAAAGTTTACAACATTGTAAAATTAATAATCATACATTCTGTAGATTGTTCCAATTACCATTTCACCACATCACACATAATTTATTTCAGTTCTAAAATGGGAAAATTGAGTTGGTTTCTCTTGCTTTTGAAATACAGTAATTTATCTTTTGAGCTTCGTGCTGAATTTAGGAGAAGTTGTTGGAAGTGAATAGTCAAGAAGATTTGTGTCTACTTATTTCACTCCTCAGTCGGGCTTTGTGCTGTGTCTTGGCCAATGGTGTTCCTAGTATCTCTTTTAAGTGTAGTTTGAGTTCAGGGTGATTGTGAGTTTATAGAACACCCTGTTTAGAAATTACTTATTCCGTACAATAATGGTTCTGCTGTCATTATAAATATAGTGGTTATGAGTTGGGCTGCTAACTTCAGGTCAGCAGTTTGAAACTACCAGCCATTCTGCGGGGGAAAGATGAGGCTTTCTGTTCCCATGAAGATTTACAGCTTCGGAAACCCTATGCAGGGTCACTATGAGTTGGAACCGACTCCAAGACATACCACCACTACTACCATCATCATTACAAAGGGAGTAATGCGGTGTGGCGCTGCAGCATAATGCACTGGACTGCAAGGTCAGTGGTTCAGACTCTCCTTGGAAACCCTACATAGAGTTGTTATGAATCAGAATGGACTCCACTGCGCTTAATAGCAATCATTATAAGATCAGATTTAAAAGATTTCGACCAGTAAAACAGTGTCTGATTTTTATGTTGTTGTGTGAGGTGCCAACGAGTTGGTTCCAATTCATGATGACCCTCCAGTGTGGTGCTGTGGATTAATGTGCTCAACTGCAAAGTCATTTGATCCGCAATATTGGGGTTCAAGCTCACCAGCCGTTCTTCTGAAACCCTATACAGGTCGCTATGGGTTGGGTAACATGTTCAAGAGTCTCACCATCCTGGCTTCTAAAGAGCTTTCAGGTTATATTTATTCAAAGGCAGATTTGGTCATTCTTTTGGTGGCAGCTCATGGTGTATTTAATTTTCCTCCGCAGCACGACTCAGTTCTTCTGTCTTCCTTATTCTATTCATTGTCCAGTTTTCGTATGCATATGAGACAATTGAAAGTGTACCATAACTTCAGTCAGGCTCATATTACATCTTCCAAAGTGACATCTTGGCTTTTTGACACTTTAAAGAGGTCTTTTGCTGCATATTTGTCCAGTGCAGTCTGTCATGGGAGGGTAAAGGGGGTGGGGTAGGGGATGGGACAGGCATTAAACAACTTAGTACAAAAGAACACATTGTGATAAATGCCCTTGAAAAGGACAGTATGCAGTAAGAGAATAACAGGAAGGAATATGTGGATGATGAGTATTTGGGAAGTCCTCATTGAACAAGTAACCTTAAAATATTTTCTAATGTAAGTAACTTATGGACTTGATGAAATATTCAAGCAGGACAACGTTTACATGAAAAATGTGCCTTTATTCCATGTTCATCCCCCATAGGAACCACTGTTAAGAATTTTTGTTTTTTTCCAGAAATAGTTGTGTGGTTTACATCGGTCCATTCTACCATCTCTCCCTTCCAAAAACACATAAGTGAAGTCATATTATACATAGTATCTTCCCCTTATTATTTATTTTGAAAATATTTTTGTATCAGCACTTGTAGATTGATGTCATTTCTGTCACAGCTATCACATTATTCAGCTATAACAGGATTTACTGACCATTCTTCTGTTGATGAATGTTTGGTTTTCCTGTTGATGAATTTTTGCAGCCAGTGTGTCTTGGTATACTTTGTATAAGTACAAGCCTTAGAAAAATTCCTAATAGTGAAATTTCTGCATTAAGGTATTGTTGCTGTGAAGTGCTGTCGAGTCTTTTCCAACCCATAACCACCCTGTATAGGGTTTCCTAGGAGCAGCTGGTGAGCTTGAACTGCCGACCTTGCCGTTCAGATGGCTTTGCAGTCTGGCACATTAACCCACAGCGCCACACCAGGTATATGCATGTATTAATCAGGATTGTTTGTTGCAAGCAATAAAATCACTGCATAATTGAAGAAAGAGTGGGAAAGTTTTTTTAAAAAATGCTTACAAAATGACTGAGAGGATGAGAACTAGTATTGGTGCCACAGGCCAGAGACCGCATCTAGAATTGTGTTGTAGAATGGACAATTGCAGCCACGTTCAGGGGACTCCAGTCTTCAAGGTGGGCACTCCACTCATGCTGCCCTGGTTGCTTCCAGGATGCTGTGTCTTTCACTGCCAGGGAGTTCCTTATTGCAAAGGGTTGGTTCTTTAGAGTGAAGCTTAACCTCCCACTCATAAGGTGGTAGGTTCCCAGAGCATAGGAAGTGAGTGCAAATGCCAGGTAACCCAAAGGAATGACAGATGGCCATATAGTGTATTTTACCTTTTGAGAATCTTTGCCAAATTGACTTTCAAAAAGATGACACTAGTTTACACTCCCACCAACAGATTATGAGAATACATTTCTCTCACAGCCACTCCCACACTGGATATTTTTGTTAACCTGATGGTAAAAAATGGGAAGAAGTTACGACTCACAGCAACTCTGTATAGTATTTCCGAGGTTGTAAGTCTTTATGGGAGTCCTGGTGTGGCGCTGTGGGATAATGCACTAGACTGCAAAGTCAATTTGAACTGTAAGGTTGGTGGTTCAGGAAACCAGTCGCTCCTTGGAAACCCTCTAGAGGGTCGCTATGGGTCGGAACTGACTCGATGGCATTTAACAACAAAGTCTTTAAGGGAAGACAAAGCCTCATCTTTCTCTTGCAGAGTGGCTAATAGAGTCAAACTGCTGACCTTGTGGTTAGCAGCTGAACTTGTAATCCACTATGCTACCAGGGCCCTTAAGCAATTTGCCCTCCATTCCCCACACACCCCTAACTCCTAAGAAAAAGTTTACTTCTAGACCTGTGTTGTGCAAGGGATTGGAGTGATCAAAGGGACAGAAAGGCCAGCCTTTGTGGGATTGATGAGGCAAGTGCTCTGTGTGTGTGTGTGTGTGTGTGTGTGTGTGTGAGAAAGAGAGAGAGAGAGAGAGAGAGAGCACGAGCGAGCAGTGGGTAGAAGAGGTTGTTGGTGGTGTTGGAGTGAAGGATTCCATACAGGGGCACAGCAGAAGCAACGACATGGAGGGACAAAGAGGAATGGCAAGTTTAGGAAGGTGTGAGCTGAGGCAAGGCTGGTGATATATACTGAGTCCTTTTCTTTTTATTTTTTAAAATGTTTTATTGTGAATTATATGATAGTTTACATGAGAGAACTTTAGTTTTATATTCATTCCATCGTATATCATTTCATTGCCATGGTTCCAGTCCCCTCCATGCATCATCTTCC
>NW_006408532.1:2093056-2096578 GCF_000296735.1 Chrysochloris asiatica | reverse complement strand
TGAGTCCTCCGTGTCCACGTCACTGACTCTGGGCCCAGGAGTCCTCAGGTCTCCTCACGTTGCTTGCCAACCAGGTCCCCAACCGGGTCCACAGAAGCCCACTGAATATTATAAGGCTTAGCTCACCGCTTCATTTCTGCCTTAACCCCACTTCTCCCCATCAGTGATGTGTGTGGTCACCAATCCGAGCGTGCATTTCCACCGAGTCTCAGTCTTGGAAGGGGGCCTGTGTTGAGAGGACCAGACCACCTGCCCCATTGTCTCCTAGGGTATACTGATTCCTATTGATTTAGTCCTGGAAGTTTTCTCATGAATGTTTTCAGGCTATTGAATAACAGGTTTAGATTTGTTAAGCTGTCCAATGGCTCTGGGGAGGAGGATTGCATCCTGGCCAGAAATGTTGAGGACGTTGATGGGTCCAGTGCAGTAGGGGTGGCCACTGTCATAACAAAAAGCATGCAAAGAAACCAGCCAACCTTTAGGCTAGATCCCAGGGCTCTGCCATCAGTTTTTCTTGCTGGCTCTTGATTGCAGTGTCACAGGGATGACTCTACCTGGTGCCACTTCCCTTCCTAGTTGGCCTCTAGGCCTTTTTCCAGTCTCATTTTCTGCTCCTCCTCCACTCATACCCTTGTCCTCCTCTGCAGAGGCTTCACAGCCCACTGCTGCACTACTGCTTTCTTTCAGGAATGCCTGGTGACTGCCCCGAGCTGGGTTCGCAAGTTCCTCCTTTAGCATTTGATTTGAAACACTGTCATATTATTTTCAGTTAATCTATGCAAGGAATGCTATTTTATTATTGAGAAACCTGAAGTTTAGAGAGATGTAGAAATTTACTTTTTATCACAGCTTGTAAGTGGCAAAGTTGGGATTTGAACTCTTGTCTTGTAGCTCCATCTAGCAAGCTCCTGTATACAACACAGTTGCTGTGATTTTGTCATTTTACAGTTGTTAATTTCATTAAGCTGTTAAACCTTGCTTCTGAGTACTAAACATACAAATTCCTAATGAACATTTAAAAATAAACTTTTTATTGTTAATTGAAGATTTACAGAGCAGATCATCAGTTTTACATTCAACAAATCATACACTTTGCTACATTACAATGATTGCAATACCAGGAATTAACAGTATTTCCCTTTATTCAAGTAGATTATTTCATTCCTTCCTGTGCCTCCTGCTACCTTCATCCTTCCTCTGCTAACCTCCTTCTTGTTGTATATTGCCTGCCCAGTCACCCATGTTAACTCTCTAGCCCGTAAATAATTTTCCTTCCCCCTCCCCTGTATAACTGTCATAGATTGTTTATTTTATCAAGAAAACCTTTTCTTAACTTTTTACAAACTTGGTCTCACACAATATTTGTCCTTCTGTGATTGACTAATTTCATTTAGCACAGTATCCTCTAAATTCATCCATGTTCGTTATTCTTCAACATTGCATAGTTATTTCATTGTGTGCCGAAGTTTAACCATTCTTCTGTTGATGGACATTTATGCTGTCTTCATCTTTTGATATGTCTCTTGTAGATAGCATACTTAAGGACCATGTTTTCTTATCTAGTTGTCTCTTGACTGGCCCATTTAATCCATTTATATACAGTATAATTATCAATAGGCATAAATTGATTGCTGTCACTTTGATCTGTTTTTTTGTGGTGCTGCTGGTTTCTTTGTTCCACATAATTATCTGCACTGAGTTCATTTCATTGTGGATTTTCTTTTCGTTTCTGTTGAATTAATGTTTACTAAATCTTTCTGATTTTCCTCTTTTTTAAAAAAATTTGATGTGCATTAAAATTTTTTGTTTTTGTTTTTGAGGTTATCCTGTAATTTATTCCCCCCTCCCCCACTCCCCGTTTAAAACTGTTGGTTTGTTTTATCCTGAAGTCTACCTGACTTTTACCATTTGGAAGTTCTGTATCTACACTATTCCTATTTTTTGCCTTTAGTTTACTTTATTGTAAATTGTTATCTCTGGTTCCCTATTTTCAGTCTTAAAGGTTTGTTTTACTTTAAATACTAATACATTATGGATTTTAGAGACCTAAGAAGCTCTGGTAGTGTAGTGGTTACGAATTGGGCTGCGAACCTTAAGGTCAGCAGTTCGAAACTACCAGCCGCTCCGCGGGAGAAAGATGAGGCTTTCTACTCCCGTAAGGATTTACACCCTCGGAAACCCTGTACAGGGTCGCTATGGGTCGGAACCGACTCGACGGCACTTAACAACAACAACAACAACAACAGTGTAACACTGCAGAATAATGCATTGGACTGCAAGGTCGGTTTGCACTGCAAGGATGATAGTTCAAACCCACCAGCCGCTCCTTGGAACCCTATACAGGGTTGCTATGAGTAGGAGCTGACTCAACAGCACTTAGCAACAACATATATGGCTTGAGTTCTAGGTGGTGTTATCATGTATGGTTATCTCAGTATTAGTTCTCAGTACAAAGAATGCTCATTAACAATTTTTTAAAAGTTGGTCTGGTCATTACAAATTCCTTTTATTTGTTTATTAGGAAATGTTCTGATTTCGCTGTTGTACTTGAGGGACAACTTTGCTGGGTGTATGGTTTTTGGTTGGCTGTTTTTTTTGTTTTTCCCCAGTTTTATATATGTCATTTCATAGTCATCTTGCCTGCATTGTTTCTGCTGAGAAATCCCAACTTAGTCTTACTGGTTCTCCTTTATAGATACTTTTGTTTATCCTGAGCTGCTCTCAAGATTCTTTTGTACTGGGAAGTTTATGATATGTTTTGGTGATTTTCTTTTGGGATCTATTCTGTTTGTTGTTTGTCCAGCATCTTGTATGCTTATCTTCTCATCTTTCATGATGATAGAGAAGTTTTCTTCAAACAATTAGACAGCTTTCTGTGTGCTTTTTGTCTCTTCCTGGTCTGGCATTTTGATACCTGTAAGTGGTTTTCTTCATAGTGTCCCACGTAATTCTTAGTCTTTCCTCAGATTATTTTCATCCTTTTTTCTGATTATTCTAGCACACTAGTGTTGAGAAATTTGTCTTCAACCTCACTAATCCAGACTCCCATTGCTAATATTGTGAATTATGTAATCAGTCGGTCTGCCGTTATTGTTTTGTATTTTTCCTGTTGGTCTTTCTTTCAAGAAGTATCTTCTGTTCTTCTAGCTGCTCCAGGCTGGTCTGCTTGCCCTTTCTAGTGGAGATTTCCCACCTCAGAAGATTCTGGATGCTGTTCAGGATTCCACCTATGGTCTTATGTAATACAGAGGCTCCACAGGAAGCCTCCTTCACTGGGCATGTTGTAGCCCCATTTTAGGTATTCCAATCAGTTATAGGCAGAAGACGTACTTACAAGGTTTCTATGGTGATATTTCTGGCTATTCCTCTCTAACCCCCTCCAGTGTCTATTTTATAATGGCATGCCAGGGAAACCAAGATTTATAAGACAGCCAAGTATCTTAACATTGTTGTTGTTGTTAAGTGCCGTCGAGTCGGTTCCGACCCATAGCGACCCTGTACAGGGTTTCCGAGGGTGTAAAT
>NW_006408532.1:2087019-2088589 GCF_000296735.1 Chrysochloris asiatica | reverse complement strand
GTCCACACCTTTCTCTCAGCGGTTCTGCCAGGCGTCTGTGGCCGCTCCGATCTTTCCCCCACGTGGTCTCACCCAAGATGGCGGCTCCTGGAGCAGCCGAGCGTCCCGGACTAGAAAGCAATAGATTTCTTGCTTCTGCCACAAATTCTCCCAGCTGTGAGCCTTCCAACCTTCTAAGTATTTCTTATATGTGGTTCAGAGTTCTGGGACCATCCCCTGAGCCTGCTTGGTTGGGTATTCTGTGTTGTTTTTGGCGGAGCTCTCTGCTATATGTCCACCCGATCCGCCATCTTGTTTGTTCTCCCCAGCTTGCTTATTCTTGTAGTAGCCAGTCATACTGACATTTTTGTTTTGGGTTTTTCCTGATGATTTTTCTTTGAAGATGTATCTTCTGTCACTGTAGGTGTTCCAGTCTGCTTGTCCTTTCTAGTGGGAATGTCCCACCTCATAAGGTTATGGATGGGACTCAGGATTCCACCTAAGGTCCTATACTCTGTAAAGGCTTTGCATGAGTCCTATTTCACTTGGCAAGTTGTAGAACCCCTTTTAGGTATTCCAATCAGTTATAGGCTGAAGACGGGCTTACATGTTTTCTCTAAATAATGTTTCCCAACATTCCTTTCTATCCCACTCAAATGTCTATTTTACAATAGTAGGCAATGGAAACTAATATTCATAAGGCAGTCAAGGATTTTAGTATTATTTACCCTCTTCAAGCTATACCTAGATCCCCGTATCTCAGAGCCCTGTATTCTAAGGTTGAGTATGCATCACTATTTACCTCTGTCCCACTAGGCCATGCAAACCTGTCTCAGTGTTCCCTTATCTATCTTGTTCTTGCGCCTCCTCCCCCCTTCTTATATTGGCCTCCCCAACACCCAAACTAAACCCCCCACCTCAACCCCATTGTGGTTACCTTATATTCCATTAGGTCTACCCTCCATTTAAGACAGTCTGTTTTATCCAGTAGTCTACCTGACCTTCCCACCACCTGGAATTCTGTTCCTCTTTGTTTATTTTCTGTCATATTGTAATTGTTTTGATCATAGACTGACCTCCCAGATCCTCTGTTCTTATCTATGTATTTATTCTGTTCTTGATTCTTCCATTTGTCGATTGATTTCAGTTGATGCTGCCACGTATGTCCTTCTGTAGTTGTTGGCCTTGTTGGTTCTCAGTCCATAGAACTTCCTTTAGGATGTTTTTCATAGCAGGGTTTGCTTTGGCAAAATCCCTTAGCTTCTGTTTATCCTGGAATGTTTTGATTACCCCATCATATTTTATTGACAGCTTTGCTGGGTAGAGGATTCTTGGGTAGCAGTTTTTCTCTTTCAGGGTTTTATATATGTCTCCTCATTGCCTTCTTGCCTGCATGGTTTCTGTTGAGAAATCTGAGCTTAATCTGATTTGTTTGCTTTTGTATGTTACACTTTTCTTTTCCCTAGCTGCTTTCAAGATCCTGTCCTTATCTTTGATTTGGGATAGCTTGATTATTATATGTCTTGGTGATTGTCTTCTAGGGTCTATCCTTCCTGGGGTTCGATGAGCTTCTTGAATGCTTATCTTTTCA
>NW_006408532.1:2074676-2086919 GCF_000296735.1 Chrysochloris asiatica | reverse complement strand
TTCTTCCATTCCCCTCCCCCTTCTTGTGTATTGCTCCTATCCCCATCACCCAAACTATCCTGTGTCTATTCCCTGCCCTGTGCTCCACCTTCCCCTCCCTCCCCTCACCCCACCTCCCATATCCCAGTAACCCCTTTAGTATGGGTTCTTTTTCGTAGTCTTTTACTATAGTGGTCCTCTGCAGTATTTCTCCTTTTGTGACTAATTTCACTCAACATAATGTCCTCAAGGTTCATCCCTGTTATGCGTTGGCTTACAGCTTCCTTGTTATTCTTCAGGGTAGCATAATATTCCATTGTGTGTATGTACCACAGTTTATGTACACCATTTTTGCTTGTCATTTGTGCACCTTAGTTCAAGGTGGGTTTGGCTGGTGTCGACTGCTATCTATTGTTATAGAAGCCTATTACATAGTGTTATAAGAGCCTGGTATATTGGTTCTTGCCCTGTGGGTAGAGCTGCAGACGGCAAGTTGTGGCTGGGCTGTATGGGCTTTTATTGGGTGGGAAAGAGAAAACCCCTACCTCAAACACACACAAGAAAACAAAGCAGAATAAACAAACAAGGAACCAACAATGAAAAGAAAAAAGAAAAAACCAGGCATGAACCACAGTAAAAGATTGTAATAACTCTAAAGACAAAAGAGAGACCTAGAAATAGAGCTATTGAAGAGAAAAGTGAGGGAGAAAATAAGGGACAGAAATGTAAAAAAAAGTAGAAAAACCAAGTAGAAGGGAGATGGTGGGCGGGTGGGGGGGGGGCGCGGGGAAGAAGAGGGGAAATGAGAAACAAAACAATGCAGCTATTTGTTGAACTAGTAGCAAAAATCTGGGAGGTTCCTGAAAGCCAAGGAGCTCATGAGGTATGTATGGGAGATATGTGACAACAGAGTTCCTGGTCCTAGATGGAGTTTCTCTAGGCCTCGGTGTTAATCTGTGTTCAGGGTACTCAGTCTAGAAGTACTTAATGTGAGCCCTTGATGGAGCTGGCTTCTGTAGGTCTGGAGCTGAGCCTTCTTGAGTCTAAGCACCAAAGCTGTGTAGCTGGCCTTCTCGCAGTGGCATGATTTCCAGCCAGGGTCTACCCTGGGTGTGGATGAGCATGGGAGCTGGCTACACCTCTGGTCACAAGGGGAGCATGGGGGAAAAAGAAGGAATTGCACCATTTCTGTCACCTGTATGCATCTGCTCTGCCTGTCCACCTTCTGTTGCCAAAGCTGCTTGTAAATGTTCAAAATTGTTACACTGTATGGCTGGCCATTGATTGTTCACCAGTCAGTCATCCTCTCTAGCTGTCCCTGCTTAGCATTTCCTTCTAGCAAGCTCTCAATCCATTTTAACCTTTTCTCTCAAGTTCAGGGTTCCAGTATTTTTCATCTGTGTCTGTTTCATTTGATATCTTGTATCTTTGTTGTAGTGGCCTGGCATTGTGGGCTTTTAAAGCACTGGACCACAAGGTTGGTTTGAATCACAAGGTTGGTGGTTCAAACTCAACAGTTGCTCCTTGAAAACCTGATACAGGGTCACTATGAGTCGGAATCGACTCGAAGGCACTTAACAAATATCTTTCTTGTAGAGGGTTCCAATAGCCCATCACCCTGCTGGAAGTCCTCTTTGAGGGCATTTATTTTTGCAGATTTTTCTGTTTTTGCTGCTTTATACGCATGTTTTCTACCCTTGTTATAAACAGTATTTATTGAAATAGTTTTATTGTATCAAAGGAAATTTAAAAAAAATCCACACGCCTACCATCTTAAGACATGCTTCCTTATTTTTTGTTTCCTTCCTACTCACATCCATTGTAAAGAGGAGCCCTTTTCCAGAGAATGTAAAATACAGTTTTTGTATCACATTGGGGCTTTGTCTTTGTTGCTCTTTTAGTCTTTTTAGCTATTGTTCACTTTGGGGTGACTTGCTTACATCTTTCCTCAAGGTAGTAGTTGTTCAGGGCTGCCTTTCTTCCTCCTGAAGATTGAATGCTTTTGACTTTAGGGTTTCTCTCTCTCTCTCTCTCTTTTTTTCTTTCCAGTATTTTCTTTTCTTTGGTGAGGGTGTTGGGAGCTTAATACTTCAGAATTGCCAAAATTTGGTGGCTTTGGTTGTTTTGTTTTTGCCAAGTTTATAATTCAGTGACATTTGATTATGTTCAATGTTGTTTTACTATAACCACTATTCCATTTACAAATTTTCACATCACGCTGGCAGTTTATGTTTTAATTAATTTTATTTTTGATGAGCTACAAACAAAATCTCACTCTATGGATAAAATAGAAAGGCAAAAATCAGACTAGTTGCCATTAAGTCAGTTCTGACTCATGGCGATCTCATGGGAATGAGACTTCCCATAAGTATAGCTTAATGGAAAAAATGAATTATTTCATCTGAATTCTCATGTTTTACTTAAATTGTGAGTTTTTTATTAAGAGAAATAAAAACAAAACTTTGTAATCTTGTTATTTTTTTCCTTGAGTGCTTTGACAGAGCTGGAATCTACAAATTATCCAGGGTGTCTAAATTTTATCTATCCATGGGCCTCTATTGATGACCAATCAGGTGCTTGAGGCTACTCTTAATGTACATTGAGTAGAATACACCTTTCTTGCTTTGCTCATCTTAAACATGTTGCCACGGTTTGGTACCTTATTGAGCATGGGTCCAGGATCTTTTTCTCTGAGGGTGCCCTTCCCCAAGGGTTTACTTGGCAGAAGAATGTATTGAACTCCTTGTGGTATGGTCCTTTGACAGCTTCTGTAGACAGGATGTTAATGACCATAGCAGTGTTCTCCAGTACCGTTCCAACTATGATGCCAGCACCTCGTGTGAGCTGTATTACTGATTTAATTTAGTGACATTCTGACGTGGGCACTACCATCTATGCCTTATTGATGAGGAAACTGAAGCTCAGAGTGGTTACTTGCAAGGTCACACAGCCATGAATGAAGTGCATGAGTTTGGGATGGTGACTTCAGTCTCTGTGACTTTTCTCCCTTGGCATGTGACATGTGGTCCATTCTCACAAAAGGAGAAAGAGCCTCTTAGGTTTCATTGAATTATTTCTTTTTTAAGAGGACGATGCAGAAGATTCCAGACTGTGGGTGATTGTGATTATTGAAAGACAGGCAAGATTCTCTGACTTTTCTTTATTAAGAAAGGAAAATGGGTTTTATTTATATTTTTTACAGACAAAATGTGGGTTCTTTTAATCCTCAGATTAATTAGTTTATACTTTTAACTTGCCAGCTTTTCTTTATTAGGCAAACTGAAGTGTCAGAAGAAGCTTGGGGACCATCATTTGCTATTAGTTTGGCAGTGCTCCTTGTAGCAGCATTGGCAAGCTATATAAAATTTTTATTTTTGCCCACTTATTCACATGGAGAATTAGCATGAGTAAAATTTCTAGTATGGCATTCCTGGAAATGAGGCCCTTGGACAATTTAGGAATAGTAAGTTAAGGAATAAACATTGGTATGTACCATTAGGGAAGACTTGGGGTCACTGGCAGGGCCATCCTGATAAAATTCTATCTCCGGGTAAACTGGTTATACAATTTCCTAATCACGGGAATGCAGGTACTAAATCCCAGTTTACAGGGCTCCCTAGCAATTAATAGGATTCAGAACAGAGTAGTAAATACAGTGAATTTACCTTTGAGCAAAAGAGGTTAGATTTAAGTCAGAACATAGGTACATCAGTAGGGAGTTCAGATTTTTGTGTGTTTTTACACTAAAGTGCAACCCTTTAGTAGACATTTTAATGTTTCCAAATTACTTGATTTTGTAAGTTATCTTGCACTGGATCAAATTAGTATGTTACAAGATGGCAAATGTTTCTTCCACATTCGTTTTCAACTCTTGAATCAGGTGTGAATTTAGCAGCAGCTGTATTTAGTTTATAGGCTCATATGAAAGCCTTCTCAGAGGACATACGGACTTAGTCTCTAGTCTTGCTGAAAATTATTTTTCTTGGACTAGTGTCGGTTGTGTGATTGTGTGCAGGATGTTCATCCTAAGCGTATGTCTCCATCAGCAATGTGGATTGAGTCTACACCTCTGCTCTCTGTGGCCAGGGGCTGTGAATGGAGATGCTGAGCTGGCTGGTCTAGACATCCCCACTTTGATGGGAGCCAAAGCAGTTGTCCTAGTAGACTTTTCTGTGACCACCTGAGCTCTAATGTAGAATCTTGGAAAAAGAGAGAGAAGCCTTCGCTTGAATCTTAGCTTTGCTTGACCACATCTTAGTCAGTTATTATCTCTGAATGTCAAATCTCTTGTTTCTAAAAAATAAGTTGGTTTGTTGACTTGGGAAGTTCACAGAATTTTGGAGATATTGAAATATGTGAAGGCTGGAAACAAAAAGGATGGATCAATATTTGGCAAATATGCGCTTGATGATATAAATGATTGTGAAGATGGCATGATAGAATTTTGCAAGACCAATGACTTATTCATTGCAAAAATACTTTTTTTAAACAACATGAAAGGTGACTATTCATTTGGCCCTCACCAGATGGAGTATATAGGAATCAAACTGACTAAATTTGTGGGAAGAGATGGTGGAAAAACTCAACTGTCATCAGACAAGTCCACGAGAGCCGAAATACAACCTTGAAACGGTCACACCTGAATTTAGAGATCATCTTCAGAACCTATTTGATGAATTAGACACTAATCGCTAATGACCAGAAGAGTTGTGAATTAACATCAAGAACATTATATAGGAAGAAAGCAGAAGGTCACTGAAAAGACAGGAAAGAAAGAAAAGACCAAAATGGATGTCAGAAGAGACTTTGAAACTTAACTCTTGAGTGTAGAGAAGCTAAAGTGACTGGAAGAAATGAGGAGGTAGGAGAGTAGGGTTAATGAGTTCATCTTTACTCGATCTTCAGAGAGTATGGTTAACGAGTTCATCTTTTTTTGATCTTCAAAACTGTGCCTGCTTGTGGGGAGGGCAACTCTAGCATAGTGGTTCCGAGTCGGGCTGCTAAACTCAAGGACAGCAGTTTGAAACTACCAGCCGTTCCATGGGTGAAAGAGGAGGCTTTCTGCTCTTGTAAAGATTTACAGCCTTGGAAATCCTATACAGGGTCTCTGTGAATCATAATTGATTCCACGGCACATAACCACCACCACCACCACCAAACTCATTTCCCAGGGCTTGATGTTCTTTTATTATGTTGGTCAGACTAACTGGAAGTCATTTTATGCATCAGTTGACTTTTCACTCTCGAGTTCATAGATTAAAGATTTGCTGCTAACTAGATACGGGGTCAGATTTCCACTGATTACTACAGCTGTATGACTTTAGGTAGGCACCTTCACTTCTCTGAGCCTAGTGTTTTCTTATCTAAAAAAAACCCAGAGCTAATACTCTAGCTCACAGATGAAGTAAGAAAGAAAATAAATTTATGTAAAAGTGCTCATACACTCTTTTCAGTAAGCAGTATTTATTGTTTTTACATAGGTTTATGGACTTTTATCTGTGGTTGGTAAAACCTGATTTAAAAAAGGGGGAGTGGTAAACAAAACAAGGCAAAATTGCATTATACTGGGTGTATTATACATTACTAAAATCTGATCCTTCTGTCCTTGAGAGTTCAGAGGAACATATAAACTTGAAAAAGGCCTCTAGAGTGAGATAATCTGCAATTTGGGAAGTTACTTTGAAATGTGGGCCAGAGTAAAGGCTGCCTTTGAGAGGTCTGTCAACTAGGAGTGCCTTGAGCTCCTGCAGCAGGGAGATGCATGTCCTGTGCTGTAGACTGCTGAGTGATAGCTTGTTGCCTGGGAGAGCCTCATGATGTGGGAGACTGATTAAGAGAGGCCTAGTGTGGCATTGCAGTATAAACACTGGGCTGCTAATCAGAGGGTCGGCAGTTCAAATCCACCTGCTGCTTCTCAGAAATTCTATATAGGATTTCCAGAGTCAGAACCGACTTGAACACTTAACAGTAACAGAAAATTTAAGGTAATTATCATCCTCCCATTGTATCCCTTAAACATAGGACTAGGTGACTCCTTTGTTTTAAGGAGAATATTTTTTTCTCTTAATACCTTGTGGTAGTTCAATAAGATACATTAATAAAATAAAACCTTTCACTTTTTAGGCCTGAATGTCCCTGGTTGGTAGTCTTTTCTTACTTACTGTTTTTATTAAGTGTTTATAGCATGTCAGGTCAATGAGATGTTATAGGTGCAATTATAAGAAAAATCTCTGTTCCTTTCAAGTGGTGTTTTAAATTATTTAGAGTAGAATTTAACTACTTTTTGTCTCCTTGATTTAGAAAAAGAACTACATATTTTGAGAGTTTAGTTTTTGAGTGGAAATATCTTGAGGTATTTAAAAAATTATATTTCTTAAGCATATTAAATGGAGTGTTTATTATTCATTGGGAATAAAAGGTAGACTCTGACATTGAGGTACATTTGCTGATGAAAAGGCAGCATTCTTCCCCTCACGAGGGGTTTAAATGTAATACTCAGTGCTTACTCAGGAGTGAAAACATCAAATTAAACTGTTTATGCTGACAAAGGACAAATCTGGATTTCAGCAAGCGATGCAAGATTGTTTGATTGCTTGGCTTGCCTCGCCTCAGAAAGCTTTTGACGAAGACTTATAATGAAATGCATGCATAAAATTAAACCATTTCAAGTCTATATCTCCGTTTTACTGAGAGGTACGGTGTTCCACTGCTCTCTAGTGGCTGAACATGGTCCCCAGGCACCAACATTATTTTATATTCATAAATCAGCTCTTCACACATTGGCAGAGCTGCCCTCCAGAGCAAGCGCTAATATCAGGAGACCAGGTCTGGTAGACAGGAATGGAGTGAAAAATGATCCCAATCTAAGGCTCTCTGAAAAGCACCAGGTTTCACCCAGGACAAGTGGCCAGTTGACTAACAATGAGCAAATGTGAGTAAGCACTCTGTCAGGGAGAGCTGACACTGATGGATTAGAAAGCTCTGCTTGTTATTCTTTTACTGCAGTATACTTTGTATACCTTGGATGCCACAATGGCGAAGAGGTCCTTGGGTGCTTAAAATGGACTGCTGCTTAGCAGAAGGAACAGCTTTTTGTCCCTGAAAAGATCTGGTTAAATTGATTTGGGAAAAGCAGTAGGAATCCATTTCCGGCTCTCTCAGAACTTCATGACATTGAGAGAAGAAATTTTGGAGAACTTTGTTTCTTTTAAAGCTGCCAGCTTGAACTTGTTGAGAATAACTGTATAAAAAAAATAGCACCTGGAGGGCAAGGACCTTGTTCTAGAATAATAACAACAACAAGTTGTTAAGTGCTGTTGAGTCAGTTCTGACTCATAGCAACCCTGTATAGGGTTTCTGAGAAGTGACGTGAGTTTGAACTGCCAACTTTGCAGTTCACACCTTGAAGTTGAATACTTATCCTATGGCGCCACACCAGGATTCCTACCTTCTGAGGTAGATCCATAGTATTATCCCCCTCTGGGTGGGTGAGTAAATTAGGGCTGCTGTTGCTCTTGCTGCAGTTTCAGGGCAGTATTAAGAGGTACCTCAGAGCTTGCCAGTCATATGCATCTTTGTGTTCCCAGGGACTGCCACCAAGTATTGTTGTTAGGTGCTGTAGAGTCCTTTCTTTCTCCCTGTGCAGCCCTGTGAACAACAGAAAGAAGCACTGTATGGTCCAGTGCCATCCTTAACAACTGTTTAATCATCTCCTTAGGGTTTGGGAGGGCTTCCTCTTTTTCTGCTGACCCTCCACTTTACCAAACATGACATCCTTCTCCAGGGGCTGGTCTCTCCTGATAACATGGCCAAAGTATGAGAGAGATTCACCATCCTTTCTTCTAAGGATCATTCTGATTGTTGTTAAGTGCCATTGAGTTGGTTCCAACTCATAGCGATCCTATATTGCAGGGGTAGGGGAATGTCTGGCCCAAGGGCTGTGTTGTAAGGTCTGTGAAATCATTTGGTCTGACCCTGCCAAGGTTATTGCAGTTCCAACAATCACATTGTTGTTAAAGTGCTGTCCAGTCAGTTTTGACTCATTGTGACCCTGTATAGGGTTTCCAAGGAGCCGCTGGTCAATTAGAACCACTGACCTTGTGACTCAAACAACCTTGCGGTCTAGTGCTTATCCTACAGTTCCCCACCAGGACTCCTAACCATCACATTGTTGTTTGTTTTGAAGTGCCGCCAAGTCAGTTCCGAATCATAGTGGCCCTGTATAGTGTTTCCAGGGAGCAGCTGGTGAGCTTGAACTGCCAACCTTGACGTTTAGACAGCTTTGCAGTCTGGTGCCTTAACCCACAGCGAGACACTAGGACTCCAGCCATCACATTAGGGGCGAGTTAATTAAATGATTGACTAAATATTTTGTTGTTATGTGCTGTCCAGTCACTTCCAACTCATGGCGACCCTGTATAGGGTTTCTGAGGATTGCCTGGTTGAACAAATATAGCAAGCTAATTCTTAAGTTAATGATTTTGTCTGGCCAGCGAATGAAGTTACACATTTTGGCAGAAAAAAGGTTCCTTACCCCTGCTCTCCTGGTGTGGTACAGGACTGAAAACAATAAGATATAGGTTGACTATCTTGGCTCCATGTCCTACTAACTCTGTTACCTTGGAAAAGTTCATTAAACGATTTGAATTTTAGTTTACTTGTCAGTAAAATGGGGAAATAGCTACACCATTTGAGTTCAGGGTCTGAGACGTAAAGACCCTCAATAAACCGAGAGTTGGTGAGCAGAGTCCTTATTAGGAAAAGCACATTTTTCACCTGCTGATTTTCAGATTCTTTCTGAGTGTGAATCCTTTAATGAATGTTGATATTATAAATATAACATGTTTGAAAAAACACTGTTTGTAAACCATATTAATGGAAGTTTTTAAATGTACAGATCAAGTAAAAGCAATGTCTAAAGTAAGACGGTAACATTTTGACATGAGTTGGATTGTTCAAATTGAGCTAATGATGTTCATAACTAAGATTTTAAAAAAGAAACACGTTGTGAGACTTTAGAAATTTTGGGGATTAATTTCACTGATTTGTTTTTAATGTGTCTGTTTTTAGATCTAGCTATTAAAAAAATATATATATGTAGAAGTCCTGGTGTGGCTTTGCAGATTAATGTGCTGCATTGCAAAGTCAGTTTGAACTGCCAGGTCAGCAGTTCAAGCTCACTAGCTGCTCCTCAGAAATTCTATACAGGGTCACTATGAGTCGGAACCAACTCGATGGCACACATCATTTTAAAATAAATGCCTTTATAATTGATACTGGGTGGCATTGCTTGGTGAACAGTGAATGACATATGTTTAATCACTTAAAACATTGAACTAGAGTTCCATTCTAATTTAAGTTTTCAAGCAAAAGAACACACATGAACAATATCCAGATGTTTGGTAATCGTTGTGTTGAAATCTGAAGAAAAAACAAGTTTGAAAGGATGTTTTTGGTATAGGGAACTAAGAAAAGATAGCTGCTGCTTCCAAGCTGACTTTGCTAATTGAGAGGCAGCATTGTTGTTAAGTGCCTTTGAGTTGGTTCCAACTCAAAGCAACCCTGTATATGGTTTCCAAAAAGCGACTCGTGTGTTTGAACCACTGCCCTTATGGTTCAAACCAGTTTTGCAGACCAGTTTTCAAACCAGTTTTCCATTTAACCAGGTGGAATGGAAAGAACATATATTTTAAAAGTCAGAAAGATTTGAAAATCCTGCATTTGCTAATCACCGGCTCAGGGATATGGGCAAGTTCCTTTTCTCTCTGAGCTTCGGGAAGCCTCCTCTTATTCTTTTTTTTTTCCACCTTAAATAATAAACACACACCAAAACACAACAACTCATCAATTTCTACATGTACAATTAATTTAATGACATTTGTTTATTTACATTCTTTAAGTTGTAGAGCCATATTCACTCTTTCCAAGTTATCCCACTACCATTAATATATATTCAGTTTATTCTTTAAGTAAAAAACTTCCTATTTCTCCTTCCTTTCTGACCCTGGTAGCTACTAATTACTATAAGTTTCTGTATATTTAGTTATGTCACACAAGTGATGCCATGCAGTATTTGTTTTTTTGTGACTGATTGTATTTAGCATGCTGTCTTCTGGGGTTCACCCATGGTGTGGCATGCATCAGAATTGCGTTCCACTTTCTGGCATTTTATCTGTTTTTATAAGAGCAGACAAAACAGATGTGACTGTGCTTTGAAATGCTTTAAAAGCTGGTTGCACATACTGTAGCTTTGTTTTCTGAGGTCTGTTTAGTACTTTGCCACTGTTTTAGATTGCTAGAAAAGTGGGGTCTGGCTTGATGCTGGTATGCTCAAAGGACTTCATTATTAAGATGATCTTACCTCTAAAGCTAGTCCTAGGGAAAGCCTTCTAAGGACCGCGGTAAAGAGAGATAAGGAGTATGTGTTTGTTTGAGATGATTGATTGCTGTTGTTCCTTGGGACTCTTGACTCCTGCATGGATTAACCTTAAGCCCCCAGTATACAGATTTAATTTAAGGAATCAGCTGCATTCTGCTGCTGTAACGCAGAAAGACCGTGACAGCCGCTAGCAAGGTCTTGCTTGGTTTGTTTGCTATTTTGTTTTAATCCCTTCACAATGATGGATTCTTGTGTCTCCAAGATAATACCTTAACTTTGCAAAAAATTTCAAGTAATGTATGCTGTTTAAAGAAAAATGAGAAAATACAGCTAAATGAAAAGAATATAGAACCATCCAGCAATGAGTATAATATTTTGATTTCTATTCTTCCATATTTGCATAATATATACTGCCATAAGCATATCTATTCATATTGTTTTGGAGCATGCCTCCCTCCCGTAGTTACCTTTCTATTGGTAAAAATATATCTACTTTGTTGCTTCTACTGACTGTATATATAGTATGTTATTATTTACTTCCCCAATCACCTTATTGTTGGACTTTTTTACATTTATCTTCAGGTTTTATTGCCAGTCTAAACAATAATTTTTTTATGTACACGATTTTGGTGCTTGTCCAGTTGTTTTTTTTTGGTCTAGAAAATTTTAACAGGTATATTTATAATTGTTGTAAAGTTGAACTGCTGAAACTTGTTTGCTGAAATATTTTGAATTGCCATTTATGCTTTATGTCCCTGCATTTATATAAAAAATTCACACAAATGAAAATGAAAAAACTGCCAATACTTGATTGCTGTCCCCTATTTTTCCATTCGCAATCATATACTTAGGTACCTTTTTTTAAAATTTTATTTAATTTAAGGTGTTTATTGTAGATTGAGTGAAAGTTTACAGGGCATATCATCAGTTTTACATTCAACAAGTCATACACCTTGTTTCATTACAATGATTATAATCCCCTCCATGTACCATGAGTTAACAGTATTTCTCGTTATCCACTTTAGCTTTTTAAAAAACAAACAAACCACTCAGGCATATATAATAATTTACATCTACAAAGGGCACATTCTGTAAGTCTGCCTCCTGGCCACCAGCTCTTGGTCTCTCTCTTCTTAGTCCATGAATCTAGAGTCCTCAGCCACTCCCCTTCTCCGTGCCTCCATCTCTGGCGCTGCTGCTTCTCTGGATAAGGTCCCACATTCTGCATGTGTGCTTTTCTCTTGATGGTCCTATTGTCCTGTGTTTCTGGACTGTAAGATTAACCACTCCCCTGTTTTTGTTACAGAACTTTTACCTTTACAATTGTGATAATCGCAATTAGTCATGATAACAATTATTCACTGTTGAGTCTTGCGAATCTTATCCCCATCTCTTTTAACCAGACCCTTCTAGACAAGATGACAGCTATTCAGTGGGAACTCTTTCTTTCCCCCCATACTCTTAAACTAAACTCACTCTTGAAACCTTGTAAGCCAGTCACTTCATGCCTTTATTGCCCCCCTTATTTTAGCAGTGTCTAAGTTGCCCGTCCCTATCAACCCTATGTACAGAGGGGATAGCATTGATACTTGCTATGAAGACTCTTTCCCTCTCTGTTGGTATTTAGAGTAGCTACCGCTCTGAGTATAGCTCAGGTGCATCAAATTGAAGCAATTTACCCTTGTTTCCTTTATCCCCCCCCCCCAATTTTAATTTTTATCCCCTAATCTTCCCTCTAGTCGAGTTCTGATTATCAAGTCATCGAGGCTAGGTCAAAAGGGTACTGTATGCAAGTTTGGGTGTTCTTGTGCATTCCCCCTCACTTCATATCAGCTGGATGCTTCACTCTCAGCTCTAGCTCTCTGCGGCTAAGTACTTGTCCATGG
>NW_006408532.1:2027390-2069346 GCF_000296735.1 Chrysochloris asiatica | reverse complement strand
TTTTTTTTGGACGCATTCAGGGGTTATCTGTGGCCTTAATACTTAGACTGGTGTCTATTTTGATTTTTTTTTATGCTTTCTGATTGCCTCTAGGTAGATGTAATCAGGAAATGGACTTCCCTTTTTACTCTTCTTGAGAAATTTCAGCATGACACTGTTGGTCATTGTGATGTAACTTAGCATTTAATTTTTGGCCTGTTTACTTTTTTGTCTGCCTGTCCCGCTCCACAATCCTCGTTCAGGCCTTTTTTCTAGTTAAACAGTTCAGGGCCAGCTGTGGACATTTTGGTTTAAGTGGAAACTCTGTTTAAATTTCGAAGAGATCTGTGCTCGGGTGTCCACTAGCTCAGGGACCCCGATAGTCACCAGAATGGAGATGGGCAGCAAGGGACCAATGAACAGATACCAAAAGAAAAGAATGTCCACACCTTTATCTCCGCGGTTCTGTCAGGCGTCTCTGGCTGCTCTGATCCTTTCCCTGCTTGGTTATTGCCTGAGATGGTAGCTCCTGGAGCAGCTGACCAACTTGAATTAGAAAGCAATGGATTTCTTGCTTCTGCTACAAATTCCCCTAACTGTAAGCCTTCCAACCTTCTAAATATTCCTTTATATGTGGTTCAGAGTTCTGGGACCATCCACTAAGCCTGCTTGGGCCTGTATTCTGTGTTGTTGCTGATGGAGCTACTTATTGCACTTCCACCTGAACCGCCATCTTGTTTGTTCTTCCGAGTTATTTTCTTTAGAATAACTTCCTAGCAGTACAATTGCTGGATTGGTAGAAATGTACAGCTTTGTGTTTTCTGATTGACCACTAGAGAGTTCTGTTTTTTGATCTATCTGCTGTGGGTATTGGACTACAAACTTCATTTTGGCAGTGTAAACCCACCCACTTGGTGGGAGAAAGTTAGGGCTATCTGCTCCCCTGAAGGTTTATAGTCTGGAAACCCTGTATACAGCCACTGTGAACCAGATCGATTTGATGGCAGTTGTTGTTTAATGTGTTAAGAGTGCCCATTACACCACACTTTTGTTAACACTGTTGTGCCATTGAGTTGGTTCCAGTCCAAAGCGATCCTGGTGAGCTTGAACCACCGACTTATTCTTTTGAATCTTTGCTAATATAAAAGGAGTCCTGGTATGGTATAGTAATAAGCACTGGATTACTAACCGACTCCATGGCACTTAACAACATTGGCCTTCTATCAATGAGAACAGCTATTTCATTCTTAAAGATTGACATTGTTATTTAAGACAAAGCCAAGTGGAGATACAGCCCTTGTGGCACTTGTCCTTGTGATTCCCTGCTCCTGAGGCAGCATACATTGGTGATCTACAGTATCACCTTGATGGTCTGTGAGTGACTTAAACCTTGACAGTCAGAAATGGTGACTTTAAAAATGAACGTATAACAGGAGCCCGTGGTGGCTAACAAAGTGGGCTGTAGTGCCCTGGGAAGTGCAGACTGTTTCTGGACTCCCACTGGAGGCCTGTGTATACATTGCCTCTGAGCCACTCAGCCCTGCATCTCTCCATGGCCTAGATATTGAGTGGTGTGGGAGTCAGTCATGATTAAGTAGAATGGGTGGATATAGGTGGTCACAGGAGGCACTGGGAGCTTAGGGGAAGACAGTGGATGCATCACAAAAATCAGGGTTACTGGGTAGCTGGTCACAGTGTCTTCCACATAGTCATCTTTCTAAATGCTGGTCACCGAATTGGCACCTTGTTTTTCTGTAGTGTCTTCTGCGTAGTCATCTTTCTAAATGCTGATCACTGATTTGGCATCTTGTTTTTCTGGTTTAAAGAGCTTGGTTCTGGAAGTAAAACTGGCTCCTCAAATACTGTGGGTGGGCTGAAAAAGGCTGACTTGGTGGAGGTTGTTAAGGAGCAGCTAGCTACATGGAAAATAGTGATGAGGCAGAGAGCTTTGGTAGTAGAATGCAGAAATCTAAGAGGGAATTTCACTTCTGCGATATCACAGTGGTTTGGACCAGACTGGGACATATAATAGGACATAGCTTTGTGCTTTTAAAGTGTTTGAAAATTGAACTTGCATTGCTCATTGGAGTTTATCTTATATTCAACCCAGTGTGGTAAATCAAGCAGTAATGTTCTTTTGCACTTTGTCAAGGCAATTTCTGCTATCATCACTCCTTTAGGGCCAGTTCAGAGTTTTCCTGGCTCCTCCATTTGAACAGTTGTACTCACGATTCACTGCAGCTTACGTCAACAAATATCGATTTAGTGCTCACTGTGTGCCATAGATGGTTAGGTATGGGAGATGCAGCTATGAAAGGATGGACAAGTTGCAGAGATGAAATTGATAAAACTCTTTTGGAGTGAGGGTGTGTGAGGATGGTCAGGGAAGGCTTCTAGGAAGACCTAATCCTCTTATCTAGGGTTTAATGGACGAATAGTAGCTCTGTGTGTCATCACAAGGGCAAGGGGAGCATGTGAACCCAGTGCCAAGGTGTGCTAGACTTAAAGCATTGTGGGCATTTAAAGTGTGTGTACGTGTGGATCGGGCAGTGTCTTGTTCTGTTGTGCATAAGGTCGCTATGGGTTGGTACCGACTCCATGGCACCTAACCACAGCAACACCATGTGTATTGGGGAAGAGGAGAGGCCCGAAGGAGGCAGAAACCATGGTCATGGAAGGTTTCAAATGTCCCCTTTGATACTTGGCATATAGAACTTTCTGTGAGCAACAGGGTCATATCTGAGGCAGAGACCCACCCTTCTGTGCTTGTTAGTTCTGCAGCCCTGAACAGGAAGCCTCACCCTATTCATGGGCACTCTAGGATAAGCATGAGACTGCTAACCACAAGGTTGGCAGTTCAAACCCACCACCCATTCCTCGGAAACCCTATACAAGGTCACTGTGAGTCTCCTAACTGACTCAACAGCACTTAACAACATGAGGATAACTTGCTCTGCCCTCTGCTGCTGCCAAGTGGATTCCAACTCTAGCTACCATAGGACAGAGTAGAATTAGGGCTTCTAAGGTTGTATATCATTACGGGAGTAGAATTAGATGACATAAAATATTATGCTTGGCACTTGGTAGATGTTCAACAAAATGCTCATATTTTTTCTGACTCCATACTATAGTGTAAGTTCTTTGAGGACAGGTCTCAAAGGACCTTTGCTTTGATTTTAAATGTAAGAGAATAGATAGTGAAGATGCTGAAATAATGGGATGTCTCAGGACATTATTATGGCTTATGGAAAAATGTGATATATTGTAAATGTTTTGTAGGTCACATGGTTACTATAAGAATTATGGCATTTATCTTCTGTCTTATATACAAATTTTGGGTGTTGGACCAATATGTAGGCAACTTGAACAAAATATTAAAAAACATTGATATCATTGGGTTTACTTTTTTGTTTGTTAAAGGCCGGTTTTCCTTATTCCTTCCCCCAGTTTCATTGCCTTGAATTTATGTGAGGATTTGAATAATCTTCTCTTGCCACTTTGGGTAGTTGCTGTCATAATTTAAACTCCCACTCCATTTTCTAAATAGCAGACACACATCCAGATTTACCTGGAAACCTGTTGATATAAAGTCAATATTCTCCATTTCCTAGCACTTCTGTGTATTTCTGAAAAGGGGATGACAAAGGCCTCCTTTCTTATCAAGCTAAGAACAGGAGCTAATTTGCAAGTAATTTAGGAATTGTTTTTAATGTTTCTCTTTTCTAGTTTATTTTGGGGCCCACTTATCTTTGATTTCATGGGAAACAGTTTAGGAAACTCCTGCACCTTGGGAAATTTTTTAGGGGTGTGTGTTGGAGGACATGGTGTAAAAAAGGAGAGACTAGCAATAGCTCTCATGCCCTTTCTGTGTTTATTTACCCTACACCTTGCAATGCTTAAAAAAAAAATTTTGCCTGTTTCTGGTAAGAGGGAGATCCCCATACGCTATTGTTGTTGTTAAGTGCCATCGAGTCAGTACTGACTCATAGTGACCTTATGCACAGCAGAATGAAACACTGCCCAATCCTGGGCCAACCTCACTACTGTTGGTCATGCTTGAGTCAATCGATGCTGCCACTTGGCCAATCCATCTCCTTGGGGGTCTTCCTCTTTTTCTCTGACCATCCACTTTACCAAACATGATATCCTTCTCCAGCGACTGATCCCTTCTGACAATATGTAGTCCCTTTTTTTAAGCCCTCATTTGTTCTAAGAGTCTGGGTTTAGTATGTAATTTCCACTTACAGAAAATATCAGCAGTATTGTTTCTAAGTAGGAAAATCTTTGATAAAGGAAGAATTATTATATTGAGGAAAAAAAAAATTTATTTCTTAAAATACTGGTTAAAGAGGAGCTGAAGGGAGTATCTGTATCTATGGTGGCTCCATATGCTAAGCACTGGTTTGAGCCCGCCAGCTGGTCTGTGGGAGGAAGATGAGGCTTTCTGCTTCCTGGAAGATTTAAAGCTTGGAAACCTTACATAGGGATTCTTTGAGTCAGAACCTACCTACTTGATGGCACTTAACAACAACAAGAAAAAGAAAAGAACAAAAACAATATATTTATTATGAAAGGCCTAAGAAAAACAAACAGAGCCCAGGAATAAAAAATAGGACCAATAATTTTTAAGAAAAAAATGCTTTTAGGGTAAGCTTGGTTTTTCTTTTTAACAGTAATTCTTATGTATTATTCCACAAAGTTGTTATCTTATATGTAAATGCCTGCCCTTCCCCTGTCCTTTTTAATGTTTATTTCCGGCCTCTGTTTTTTTTTTACCCTTGGGCAGAGATATTCTTGGACCAGGTTGGAAGAGGCACTCCTGCTGTTGGGTTCTCTGCGGGAGTATCTTGTATTTAGAAGATTTCTTTTCCCTGCGATTTCCTCATTTGCAATTTTCTTGTGCCTTCCTGACAGCTGTCCTTTGTTTTCCAAACAAAATCAGTTCATTTTTATTATTAAGTCTGAGACTGGTTCTCACCAATACCTTAAAATGGAAACTTGGCTTACTTTTGCCCTTGACTCTGAATCTCAAAGTAAATGCATGACTCACAGAAATATAGCTGGAATTTATCTCTTTCTCCAGATTTCCAAGGATATTTTTACTTCGAAAATCAGAGGTTTGGTTTTGGTGAATTTACTCTTGCTGTTTTATCTGAGTGCATTGACTTTATATCTGTTCAATATCTATTGCCTTTCCAAAGGGTTTTTGTTTTGTATTTTAATATCTTTAAATTCCTATTTTAGTTTTTTAAAAATATATAAAGAGAAAAAAGTAGAAGAGGGGAAATGGGGTTGGTTGCCTTTTGCTCCCAAAGCCTAAATGAATAGTCATTGCTTGTAATGCTGGTTTACACTTGACACTTCCTACTGCTTTAGATGTGATGTATCCGGTACTGTGAAGGTGTAATGATCCTCAACCACAGCAATATCCCGTAACAGGAGTATCTGTCATATTCATCGGGATTACCATGTTCATTGATTTGTGTCTGTAAATCTGCTGTTTCTACCCTTTAAATTTGATCTGTAATTGGACCTCCTTAAATGGTTCAGATAAGGTAGTCTGTATTTTCTCAATGCAGCATTGCTGTCAGCTTCCCCTTTTTCATTATACATTCAGCCAACTTGAGAAAATCAGCAGGACACCTCATTTGAAACTGTTTAATCGCTGCCTTTTTCCTTTGCTAAACCATTGAGGTGGTCAAGCGATGTACACAAATCATTTTAAATAGAAAATATGGTTTTCTCTGTGACCCAGCTAAATAGATAGTGTTATGCAAAACAAGTTAAAAAGTAATAAATGCCAAAAAAATCTTCTAATTGGAGTAAAAAATTGTGAACAACTCTGTCCTCTCTCCAAAAGTAGAATATCCTGAAATATTGCCAGAACCCTGTAAAGACAAGATGATGGTTTTCTAAAGATTCTCTGGTTTCTGAACAAAGCAACTTTACATTTTCAAATAGTGCTGAGCAGCCTTTTATATCCATTTAGAGGGAGCCCACACTTATTTGTAATGCCTTTGCATCCTGCCTTTGTCAGGACAAATTTGCTATCTTTAATATCTATGCAGCATAACCTTTCAGCCATTTGCTATTGTGATAATAAATTTTTGTCTTTGTCTGTCATTTTGTCTACTCAGCTGTTACTCTTCAAAGTACAAACTAAAAATAATAGCTCCAAATAAATGCCACATAATAAAGTGTTTTACAGTTGTAGCTGGAATATACTGGTGGCTGCAGCTCACTGTCCTATTACCATTGCTAGTGCAGTAGTTTCTTTCCTCTATGTCAGGGTGACTGTACTGGGACCAGCTCATTAAAGCAATCTATTCTTTCTAACTTGTTTGGTATTTAACTCTCTACCTAGCAGCCTGCCAAGGCACAGTTGTGAAGCATAAGACTCAAAGCATAAGGATATATGAAATTATGTGGCATTCACTTTTCAGGAGGGAAAATTTACAAATTTTCCATAACCTGATTTTCATGCTTCAGCATTTTGCTGTGAATAATTTGCAATTATTCCTGTTAGAAGTAGAAGTAGGGCCATGTGCTGGTTTACCTGAGATAGTGGTAAGTGTGACTCCAGGCTTTTGTGGAGCACTGTTGACCTGGTTTGTATTGTCCTGCAGGATTAATATTTACAGTGTACATGAATGTGACACCAGGAGTGTTTTTGCCATTTTTGCTGCCCCGAGGTAAACTTGATACCAAGAAGCTGGGAGTTGATAATACATACTAAAAGTGCATCTTTTTCTTACAGGTTCTGGTTCCTTGGCAGCAATGGCTGTATTTGAAGATAAATTTAGGCCAGATATGGAGGTATGTAAAGTCCTTGCAGTTTTATTGTCCTTCACATTTTTCCAAATTGATTGCGGATTCCTCCAGAGTTTGTACAGTATTGTTAGTTGGAATGCTTTGTGGTGCAGATATTATGTTTGCTGAGAAGACTCTAGTTAGTTGTTTTTTGAAACCCTGCCTGCGGCCTCCGTCAAGCTTGGGGAACCAGTACTATACAACTTTCAGCTCTGAACTAAGAATCTTCTTGTCTGTAAATGCTGCTGCAATGTGGACTGTTTTTTTGTATACTAAGCTCTGTCAAGATACCTCAAAATGACAGGTGTTTCTGCTCTCACGCTAAGAATAGAGAAACTATGTATGTCTTTGTCACACACAGACCTTACCTGAAAATGGGAGCAGTTATTTATACAGGTCCATGTCGTTTAACGTCCGTGATATGTTCTGTGAAATAGGATGTTATGTGATTTGGATGTTGTGTTTACATCATATTACAGCCTCAAGGGAGCTTGCTTCTAGTTGTTTTTGTTGTTACTGCTACTATTGGGGCTGCTGGCAGAAGGGGAGTGAGAGGAAGAGAGTGAGGAGGTTGCGTAGCAAGTCTAACCTGACTGCTCTTTGGCCTGCTGCCCGCCAGTTGTGAGAGCCAGCTCCCAGAGCCATGTCCTCTGCTTTATCAGCCTGTATCTCTGTGCTGTAGTGCAACAAGAATCTGGATATGGAGACATTAAAATCATTTGGGGGGGGGTGGAGAGGGAGTTAAACAAAAGGAAAGCTGCTTTTCTCTTTAAAAAACAGAACATTATTGAACCATGGACTTATATCTTGTTGGATGTTGCTAACACTTGCTGTGCATTTGCCAGAAGATGGGGACAAGATCTTTTGTGGGTTAGATCTTCTCGATGTGTGATGGATCTAGTGTAATGATCATATTTCTAAGAGATTGTTTTATGATACAGGTTGTCCCTGACATAAGAATGGGTTCTGTTCTACTGAACCAACATAAGTCAGTTCTAACATTAAGTTGAATACCACTTTTTTTTCATGTTTTATTGTGAATTATATGATAAAATACTACTTTTTTTTAAAAGTTCTCATAGCTACTGTGTTTTTGAGCAGTCAGTAAATCATAACATTGGACATCTGTAAGTGTACATCTAGGAATGATACCATCAGCAAATTATATATTGCCAAGTTCTGGTGTGGCGCTGTAGGATAAGCACAGGACTGCTAACTGTAGGGTCAGTGGTTCACACACACCAGCCACTCCTCAGAGACCCTGTATAGGATCATTATGAGTTGCAATCTGATTCAGTGGCACTTAACAACAGCAACACTGTATGTAGTACATATTACTGATAATAAAATATAGGTGGGAAAAGATGGTGGTAAGTGTGGTTTGTCATAACCAGGATACTCCCAAGTCAGGGACTACCTGTCTTCTTTTCTTTGGTATCAGTGGAGGTGATATCTTCTGAATGACATTCCATGTAAATCTGCTTTAATTATAGGTGTGTCCCCATTAAGCAACCCCTCCAAAATATTTTGAGAGCAAATCTGTAGGTCTTCTATTCTTAACTTTAAAGGAATGATCAATATACTTGGGTACTTCTTGGTACTAAATAATTGCTCCACTGTGTTTTATCCTCATCATTAAATAAGCATATAGACACATAAAGGCGCTCTGGTAGCATAGTGGTTACGAATTGGGCTGCGAACCTCAAGGTCAGCAGTTTGAAACTACTAGCTCTTCTGTGGGAGAAAGATGAGGCTTTCTGCTCCCATAAAGATTTACAGCCTTGGAAACCCTGTACAGGAACTCTATGAGTCAGAACCAACTTCACAGCACATAACCACCACCACCACCATAGATGCATATGTCCTAAAGGCAGCTTTCCTAAAGTTTAGTTTTTGATGGAGTATGTCAACTTTTCCACAATTTGTTAAGTGCTGTCAAGTAGGTTTAAATTCATAGCGACCCTGTATAGGGTTTCTGAGGAGTGGCTAGTGGGTTTGAATTGCTGACCTTGCAGTTAGCAATCCAGCGTTTATCATATACCACCACACCAGAACCTCCTTTCAACAGTTGTTACTGTGAAGTGTTTTTGAGTTGGTTCTTACTTACAGTGACCTTGTATAGGGTTTCTGAAGAGCAGCTGGTAAGCTTGAACCACCGACCTTGCTGTTCAAACGGACCTTGTAGTCTAGCGCATTAACCCACAGCACCACACCAGGACTCCATTCAACAACTAATAAGTAGCTTATAGAGTGGTTTCCTCTGGTTTTTAATATATAGATTTTTATCACTTCTGATTCTACAGTAGTGTTTAGATATAAAGGCTGTCTCTGGGAATTAGTCTGACAATCCTTTATGCTTCAACATCTTTGGAGAAGATCCCTCTTTTCCCTTCTACCCCATCTGCATTTTTTGTTAACCTCCCTCTTACTATATATTGCCTTTCCTTTGCACAAGTTATTATGTGTCTACCCTCTAGTCTTGGTGTGGTACTTTAGGATAAGCACAGGACTTCTAATTACAAGGTTGGTGGGTCAAACCCATTAATTGCTCCTTGGAAACCCTACAATGGGTTTCTGTGAGTCGAAGCTGCCTCAACGGCACACCACAACAGTTAAAACACCTTTTAGTTAGTAATTTACTCTCCCTTCCCTTGTACCCCTGGTAGCTATCAGAGCATGTTTCTTTTAGTGTAAAAACTTTTTTTTTTTTTTTTTTTACTTTTTATAATCGTGATCTCATACAATATTTGTCCTTTTTGTGATTGACTTATTTCATCTGTTAGGTGTTTCACAGATTCAGTTACTCTTCAATGTTGAGTAGTAGTCTAATGTGTATATAATATGTACCATAGTTTGTTATTCCATTCTTCTTTTGATGGACATTTAGATGTTTCCATCTTTTTGCCATTGTCAATAGTTCTGTGGTGAATATTGGGGGTGTGTATATCTGTGTCACAGCTCTTAATTTTTCTAGGTTATATACCAAATAATGAGATTGTTGGATCACAGGGTATTTCTACTTTTAAAGGAAGTGCTATATCATTTTTCACAGTGGGTGCACCATCTTACAGTCCTACCATCAGAAGATCACATAGTTAAACATTTTTGTTCTACCATTTCATTGCCATTGGAGCTCCTTGAGCTTTGGGCCAGGTGCTGTGAAACTCCTAGGGTTGTGAGTTCAGTCTGACCAGGTCAGGGTCTCGTGCTGGAAACCACTACACCCTTGGAGTATGAGGCTAGCACAGATAAGTGGTTTGCTTACTGATAGCTAGATTTCTTGTCTTTCTTGCACATCTACAGGATTGAATATGTGTGACTGAAGATGGGATTTAACTGTGTTTTATTCTAAAAACAATAGTGTCTCGCTCCAATTAAGAATAGTAAAAAGATTCAAGTATCAACTATAAATGAGATTAGGATTCTGTTCTCATTTCTCAATGTGAAAATTTATTCCCATATCAGCATTATTTTCTGTTTGGGATTCTTAAATACACAGAGAAAAAAGAAGATACACTAGGTCACTTAGAGAAGAAAAGGAAATGGAAAAAAAAAAAAAAAAAGTCTTCTATTAACAAAAGGAGAGGTATTCCTAAAGCCGTACAGATCCATTAGAACTAACAAAGATATGGGGAGAAAGACTCTGGTCATTTTTGTTTAGAAAATCACCTCAGTAATGCCAAGCCCTCCTTTAAGCCACATTAATCTTTTAAATTTTTCTTGAAAGTGTTACCTATTTCAAATTGATTGGGACCTCCATATGCTAAAGAAAAATGGGAATTGCAGTGAAAGTTTAAAATAGGTATAAAAAGTGACATAACATAGTCCTGGTGTGGCGCAGTGTATTAATACGCTGGATTGTAAAGTCACTTTGAACTGCAAGGTTGGTGGTTCAAGCTCATCAGCTGCTCCTAGGAAACCCTATACAGGGTCACTATGAGTCGGAACCAACTTCACAGCATTTAACAACAACAAAGTAATTGTATATTAGTTATGAGTTTGGATTTGAAATCTTTCATAGACCATGAGTTTAATATTGATGCCATTTTTAGGAAGTAAAGGGAGTCCTGGTATAATGCTGCAGGATAAGTGGACTGCTGACTATAAGGTTGGCAGTTCATGTCCACCAGCCGCTCTTCAGAAACCCTGTATAGTGTAGCTATGTGTTGGAATTGACTCAGCAGCACTTAATAAAAACAACAAAGGGAAATGTGAAAATCCTTCAGTCAAACTCGTGTGATTTTATCAGTCTGAAGAATGTGCTCCTTAGATGAATTTGTCTGTCATCCAGAGCACTTAGTGTTCTGCGTTAGCCAGGAGAACTTAGAACAGGTTGACCAAATTCCCATTTCAGCTTAATTATTTACATTTACAATTTCAGGTGACTAGAATTTATTCCCTGTGTTTCTGAAGTTATGTTTTATATTCAAGACCAACCATCAGTTGGGTCCTTAGTGTGGCACTGTAGGATAAGCACTGGACTGCAAGGTCGGTTTGAACCACAAGGTTAGCGGTTCACACTCACCAGCTGCTACTGGGAAACCTTAGGCAGGGTCCACTTCATGGCACTTGACAAGCAATAGCAACAGCCATCAGTTGGAATCTATGGGTGGTGCAGATGATTAATAGTGCTCAGCTCCTAACTGAAAAGCTAAAGTCGACCCAGACCTTCGTAGGCTAGTGATCTACTTCTGAAAAAGAGCCATTGAAACCCCTCCTAAGTACAGTTCCAATCTGACACACATGGGAGTTCCATAAATTGGAATCAACAGCAACTGGCAACAATCACTTAATTACACTTAAGGTAGTACTTCTCCAAAACTATTGTGAAGACCAAGCAAGTAACTGTTGGCCACACTATTTACTTGCTTTAGTGCACATGAAATGATGCGGTGTCAGTGGAAGGCTCATACTGCCTAAGAGAATCGAGAAGAAGCTGAGTTGTTGAATGTCTTTGTTGTAAAAGAACATTCAGCTAAGGTGTCACCTCTAGCCCTGCATGTTTGTATGGAACTTGTGGAAACAAAGATATAGTGGCTTCAAATTTCTAATTAAAAAACATTTTTTTCTTCTTTCCAGGGAGCTTTTCTGCGTTTCTGTGGCAAAAGCCCTCCATACTTTCTTTCTTGTTTATTTTAACTCTTTGGTGACTATGTCTGCTATGGGAACAGAATCTTGGCATACCTCAGACAGAAACCTAGGAAAGCAGCACTACTCCCTCACACATCTTCCATGAGGTGCTGCACACTTCACAGAGAATTGTATTGGGAGGAAGTGGTTTTAGGCTAGTCTGACTGAATTGTTTGCCAAACAAAATATTAAGGCGCTCTGGTTACGAATCGGGCTGCAAACCTTAAGGTCAGCGGTTTGAAACTACCAGCCGCTCCGCGGGAGAAAGATGAGGCTTTCTACTCCCGTAAGGATTTACACCCTCGGAAACCCTGTACAGGGTCGCTATGGGTCAGAACCAACTCGATGGCACTTAACAACAACAACTGAATTGTTTGCCAAACAAAATATTAAGGCGAGACTTATGAAGCAAATGCCAGGCTTTATTATTAAGACAAATAAATTAGAGGAAGCTCTAAGCCTTTTTTTCCTTTTGAACTACAAACTTGTGCCTTGGACAGTGTCAGGTTTGGACTCACAACATTTGTGAAAGTCCCTCCCTGTTTAGAAACCTTTAATGTGAATTTCCCATGTCTCTAATTGCACTGTCTAACTTGTTAGTACTAGCCACATGTGGCTATTGAGCACTTGAAATGTAGTTGGTTAGAATTTAGCTCATTAATAATTTCTATATTGATTAAGATTTTGCTGTTTTCAGAATTAAGTATGTTGAAATTAATTTCACTTATTTTTTTACTTTTTCTCTCTCTGAACATTTTATTATAGGTTGAGTGAAAGCAAATTAATTTCTCATTCAACAATCTTTGCACATTTTGTTTTGTGACACTAGTTGCAATCCCCTCAGTGTAACGGGACTCTTCCCGCTCCTTGGGTACCCTGTTTCCATTCGTCCATCTTTCTAAATTTTGTTATTGGGAAGATGCTACCCTTTTGGTCTCATATGGTAGATTGTTCTGAGGAGCACCTTACTCATGGTGTTGTTTGTTCACTGTATGTTGTGTGCCATGGAGTCGGTTCCGACTCATAGCAACCCTGTATAGGGTTTCCAAGGCTGTAAATCTTTGCGGGAACAGAAAGCCTCATCTTTCTCTTGCGGAACAGCTGGTAGTTTCGAACTGCTGACCTTGAGATTAGCAGCCCGATTTGTAACCACTAGGCCTGTCTTATTATTTAACTGGATGGTGAACACTGGGAGTAGATTCAGCTTCAGGTTTGAAGGGAGTCTAAGGGCCGTATTCTTGGGGGTTCCGCCAATTTATCAGATCAGTAAGTCTGGTCTTTTTTATAATTTTGAATTTTGTTCTACATTTTCCTCCCACTCTGTCCAGGACCTTCTATAGTGATCCCAATCAGAGTTGTTGGTAGTGGTAACCAGGTCCCATCTAGTTCTGGCTAGTGGAGGCTGTGGTTTTTGTGGCCCATTAGCCCTTTGATTCCTTAAATCTTTGATTTTCTTAACTCTTTTTGTTCTGGACAGGAAGAGACCAATAGTTATGTCTTAGATGGCTGATCTCAAGCTTTTAAGATCCCAGTCGCTACTTCCCAAAGTAGGGTGTCTTTATGGACTGTATTATACCAACTGATATAAATGTTTCCCAAAACTATAGTTCTAAACCCTTAAACCCAGTGACTCAGTCTCTCAAGGTGTTTGATAATGGCTATGAGGTTTGCATAACTTTGCTCCGTATATTCTCTGCCTTTTATCTGGATATAGTTGCTGCACATAACAAATAATGTATGTAGAAATACCCTCTGCCAAACCTACATATGCTTTATGGGTGGAGTTGTTTTGCTAAGGGCCTGTTACATATTTCTCTATGTATCTACTCAAATTGTTGTTTAATATTGCTGTTATTGTAGGATTATTTATGTAATAGCATAATTGCTGTTGGCTTTTACTACTTTTATAGTGATCTCATACTTTTTTAAATATAACTGCTAGAAAATTTAAAATTACATCTGTGGTTCATATTTCTATTGGACAGGGTTGGTTTAGCATGCTTCTTGAGCATACTACAATTATGACTTCTCCATTTCTAGGTGCTACCATGTTATTACTTGAAAACTATTTTTAATTAACTCTTTAAAACTTAGGTGTAATTTACAGATAATAAAATGTACAGATCTTAAGTGTACAGTTTGATGGGTTCTGGCATTTGTAGTCACCCAAGTAACATTTCCTTCACTTCAGAAAGTACCCTTCTCCAGTCAGTTTCCTCCCCTCTCACTCCCACAACCAATTCAGTTTCTCTTTTTCATTTAAATCTGTTTTTAAAATCCTGTTTATAGCTATGAAATCCTGGGTTTGATGTGCTGGTTATATATTTTTTCTAAGACACATGAATGTGAGTTGTTGGTAGGTGCCATCCAGTTGGTTACGACTCCTAGCCACCCTGTAGAGGGTTTCCAGGGAATAGCTAGCTGGTGGGTTTGAATTGCTGACTTTTGGGTTAGCAGTCTAGTGCTGATCCTACAGCGTTGCGCCAAGACTCCCATGAATATGAGTGCGTACTACTAATTAAGTAAAAAGATATCACTGTACCACTATCGTGTGTAACCTTACAAAAAATATGCATATTTAAACTTTGGCAGACATAGATCTGTATTCCTAGTCTGCTTTAACCGTTCTTTCCTGTTCGTTGTTGTTTGAATATACAGGTAGTCCCCAGTTTATGATGTACTTGATTTACTATTAACTTAAAGCCATCATTTTTTTCTTTTTGCACGTCTTACACAATTGGAGCCCTGGTGTGGAACTGCAGGATAATGCGCTGTAAGGTCAGTTTTAGCCGCAAGGTCAGCGGTTCAAACCTACCATTCGCTCCTGTATGGGTCACTATGAGACCCTGATGATAGGGTTTCCGAGGAGCGGCTGGTGAGCTTGAACCGCCGACCTTGCAGTTCAAATGGCTTTGCAGTCTGGCGCATTAACCTATAGTGCCACACCAGGACTCCAGTGCATAATTTGCTGATATAATTCTCAGATGTTCATAGATCAGATTTGTAAAAGTATTACTAATAAAATGGAGTAATAATGAAAACTTAGAAAGATTTGACATATGTCAGAGTCCTAGTGTGATGTTATAGGATAAGCACTGAACCACAAGGTTGATTTGAGCCATAGGTGGCAGTTCAAACTCATCATCCACTCCTTGGAAACCCTATACAGGGTCGCGGTGGGTTGGAACTGACTTGACAGCACTTAACAAGAACAGCAGTAACTTACGACTGAGTCACTGAATGGAATCCTCTTGTAAGTTGGAAGCTACACATGTAGTGTGTTCTTGCTTGCCTCAGAGTCCATTTTACTACATGTCTTCCAGAAATGCCTGCAGTTGCTTCTTCATTTGTGTTCCTATACTCCATTGTACACCCTGCCCTGTTTTTTTTGTTTTGTTTTGTTTTTGTTTCTGACTGTTTTTAGGAGTGATCTATCACTTGCTAGTGAGAAAGGGAGCTTCTTGAGGGCAGGGACTGTGAAATCTTCTTTTCTTCAACTCCTAATGTTCAATATGTATTACTTGAAATGAGACATGGCAATTTTGAGCCAAGCAAACTCTGAGTTGTAAAATACATGGGAGATAGAGACAACTTTCTCTTTTATATCTGGAACGTTTTGAATATCTTTGGAAATGAAATAGGAAGATAGTTAGTATACCACTCAACTAATGTACCATATTTGGGGAAGAATTAACAAAACAAATATCCCACCATTAAAAACACAGGCTAAACAAGGAGGGGGACAAGGGGCCAAATACATTTTAAAATTATAGGCCAAAAAGCAGGACAATGAAACCCAGCTGGGATTCATAAATGCCTAAGATGAGCCACTGATTGCCTTGGGTAAAAGCTTTTGATTCAAGGTTTCAAAGAAACCACCTGCTAAACTAAGTGAGTTTAAGGCACTTAACATTAAAAATCTTAAAAAACAAAAACATTCATCCCTGATAGTGGCCCTACTACTGCTTTAAGTGTTTCTGTAATTTTCATTTTTGTTTGATTTTCTCCTTCCTGGAAGCTCATTGAGGACAGGGACTGAATTTACTCAATTCCATTTCCTTAAACCTAGCATAGTAGCAGGAACGTAGTAGTTATTCAGCCAGTATTTCATTCAGAATTCACTTACGCAGTTGCCAAATCCTGAGACAATCACACTCCTTCAGTTGTTTCCAGATTATCCTTTAGTGTTCATCATACTGTTTTGATAAGGAACTAATAGGCATAAGACTTGTATTGTTTTCAAGGCCTGGTGATGCTTCTCAGGCTTTATTTTTGTTATTTTATTCAGATACTGTACCTGTGTATTAATAGTACAGTGAATTATGAGTTGACCCAGTGACAAGAGGTAAGTTATATGAAAGGTTCTTTGTGTGTGTGTGTGTGTGTGTGTGTGTGTGAGAGAGAGAGAGAGAGAGAGATGATGATAAATTAAACAGAGCCATTCCTCTAGATTTTTCTTCTCTATTATTTAGGCTGGCTCGAGAATTAAGCCCCTGATTTTGGTTGTTACTCACAGGAAACACTGGTGATAACCACACTGTGGCATTTTCATTCCATTTTCAGTTTAAATGTAAGGAATTTGACCATAGTGCCCAGAAATAAAAATTTAGGATGTTATCTTGGTGGGACTATGTATTTTGAAAATTGCTGAAATAAAATAGAAACTGGTTGAGGAGGGAATTATAACAATGAATTAGATCTCTTTAGGTTAGTTTTACTTTTCATTGTAAGAAGCAATGTTTCCATTTGGCCCAGAGAGAAATGTAAACTCTTAAAGATTACAATTCATTAAAATGGGTAGAAGATTAATATTTAGTCTGTCAAGATCAATACTGTCCCCCTTTGCACTAATTGTCAGAATATCATGTGAGAGCTGCTGAAGGGTAGTGGTGTGCGGCAGGACCCTTATCACAGGGAGATGATTCAAAGGCAAACTGTCCTGCACCCTCTGGTATCGCCTTGCAAATTAGCATCTGGAATCTAATTAAACAAGCTTAATGAAAGTAACAGCTGAATACTGCTGGAAAAGACAATCAGCTCCCACCCCCCCATACATATTCTGTACTATTGAAGTTGGTCACCAAACACATCATGTGAGCACAGTTTAAAAAATTAGCATTTATTTGAAGAATAGAAACTGTTTTTCATTCTGTTTTGCATTTGGCATGCTCTGGCGTCCCATGAGAGCCATGCCACCGCAGATAGTACACAATATTTATAAATCCATGACAGGCAATAATAGCAACTTGAAAAAATTCTTTTGCTAGAATCTCAAGTTGAGAGCTGCCAAAAGCTGAGAGGATCAGATCTGCAGTGGCAGCTGCTGTGCCCTACAGTTAGAATTCTAGACTTTGAAGATGCTCAACTTAAAGAAATGAAGACTGCAGGCTTAGCCAATTTTTGCAGGTTTCTAGAGCTCTGGCTCTCTGCCTTTTGAAGATGAGTTGCTGAAGCTTCTACCACTGCCTGAGGCGTGCTAACACCAGCAGGATCTTTTTTTCCCCCCTAGTCTTAGTGTGTCTTCAGTTTTAAGTAGCACATGCTTAGTCAATGACAACTGTGATGGTACTTTCTCTGGTTGCAATACCAGGGGATGAACTCTTACCCTACTCTTCAGAGAGAAGCTATGAAGATAGATGGTGACGTAGACAAGTACCACTTCAGCTGTCTGATTTATGGAGTCATATTTCATCACTTGGCAAGTGCTGGCCTCTCCAGAAGCCCTTATAGATTGCTAAAGATGTGAGCAGCTATTGCCTTAAAGACTTGTGTTTACCTCATGAATATGATACCAAATGCCTAGCAATTGAGGATACAATTAATCTGTCATTGCAGGCAGCGATAGGTCCACCTTAAGTAATTAAAGAATTAATACCAGTATGATATTTTGACAGCAAACCTTAGAAGTAGCAGTAGAGTTTTTTTTAGTCCAGTAATAGAAAGATGTTGAAGTTACAGATTCATTTGTACAATAGTGTGAGAGATCTGCATGATTTACTTATTTAGAGTAGTCCCAAAGAAAAAATAGGGCATGAGTGTGATTGTGATCAGATAAGAAAGGGGCATGGCTATGAGAGTTTCTTGTGTGTCTTCATGGCATGACTACTGGCAAGTCATAGCCCTAGGACTAACATGAGTATCCAGATTACGGTGATGAGTAGATGTGGTCTGTAAAACACACAGTTGCTTCTAAAATATGGCAGCTGCTTTTAATTTTTAGTTATTCAGTAGTAGAATACAAATATCACAGCGCAACGACTAACACAGTTATTTGTACTGGCATCAGACCTGTGATTTATAGCATAATAGAGATAGATGTGATCCTTTTTTGCCATCTGAAAACTTAAAATCAGAGACCTACATATGTCCTCATAATGACAGAAGGTGAAGTCTGTTTAACACATTTCACAGGCTACAAAAGTATTGAAAAGGGGGAACGTATTGAAAATGCAGTAATCTTAATAGCTGATGATCATTGAGTGCTTATGATATGCCAGACTTTGTTCTAGCAGCTTTTTATGCATCATCTCATTTATTTTTCAACAGTTCTGTTAGATGTCAGTACTTTATTATTCCCATTTTATAGAGCAGAAAATAAGATTATGGAGAAGCTGAATAACATACCTAAAATCACACAGTTAGTAAAGGATGGACTTAAGATTTGAATCCTGGTCTGTCTGACTTACCATATTTTGCCTCTTTTTGAAGCCTGCAGTTCTTTGACAGCAGTGTGAGGAAGACATCTTATTCCAGGTGAGCAGAAGTGTGGGCTGCTCAGGCATTTTTTTGTTTTTTTCCACCCCCTTCCTCTGATGGGGATTTGTGAAGATGGCAGAAAGCCAAACCAGTGCCGGAGAAAGTGCATAGGCATCTTTGGTAATCTCAGTGTTAGGAAGGAACCCAGGAATAGATAGCTGCAAAGAAGTCAGAAATAAAGAGATACCAGTAAGTCAAATAGTCATTTGGTTATGGGATATGCAGAATTCACTTTGAATTGTAGATTTTTTTGCATTTTCATCTTTCAGCTGTCCTCTACCCTATATATCCTGTGATTCCCTTCCACCCCTGCAAAGGTTTTAAATATTTTTTGCAAGAGAGCTGTTGTTCTTTCTATAGCTAATAATCAAATGGCACAGGCCGCCTCATATTTAGTAATGAGACCAAGAAATCTTTAAATATTAGTGGGTTGCATTTGTCCATTTGAGGCAAAGCATGAATAACTTTAAAAAAATAATAAGACTATCATATTTGAATAATGAAGTGCTTTTCCCCCCCCAATTGCCAAAACTTTTTAATCTTTGTCAACAATTGCTCTGTCGTCCGTCTTATTGAGGTTGCATCTGTACGACTCTGAGCTCAGGAGCCCTGACAAGCAGCATATGAATTCTGTATTCATTAGTGATCTTGATCCAAATGCCTCTGTCCCTGCCACGGGGGCTCAGGTGTGGAAGCTGCTGGCTAATCCCACCAGCTGACATTCAGAGGTTTAATGACTCCATAGGAAGGTGACCACTCGCTGAGAGGTTTGCTGGCGGAACCCACACGCAGACAATGGAGATCAAGGAAGACTATCAGTGTTTTGCTGGAGAACCTTCCTGTGTGACTTGAACCCTGTTGGCATCAAACAGTGTTTTTAGCAAATGCAAAATTAAAAAAAAAAGAAAAAAATCTGATGCTTGATAGCTATCATAAACAATAGTTTCCCTATCTGTATTGCTGCTGTTGAAGGCTATTTTTCTTGTAGCACTTTTAATAGGTGTCAGTTTAATGAGCTGAAAACTTACTTTTCCAGATTTTAGGTTTTAAGGTCTAGTTGTTGCATCTGTTTAGGCATTTTATATATCTGGGAGGGGAAATACATTGTTAGACTGAAAATAAATGTTCTTAAGATTTCTCCTAATGTTGTTACTAATTTTCATCATTAACTTTTAAAAAATTACTTTTAACATATGAATTATTTGGCTGACTTGCGACATGTCACTAGATTTTTTTTTTTATTAGATCACCAGTTTTAAGTATATGGAGCCTTGGTGGAACAATAGGTTCAGTGTTAATGCTATAAACCGAAAGGCTGGTGGTTTGAAACTACTAGCTGCTCTGAAAGAAAGCTGTGACTGGCTGCTTCTGTAAAGATGTACAGCCTAGGAAACCTATGGGGTACTTTTGTTCTGCCCTGGACAGTTGCTGTGAGTTGGAATTAACTCCATGGCATTGGGCTGTATTCTAGGATTCCTAATTTGGTCTGTTTGCTGAGCAAATAATCCAAAAAGCAGGATTATATGAAGAAGGATGTAGCATCAAGCTTGGATAAGACTTATTAACAACCTGTGATATACAGATGACATAGCCTTGCTTGCTGTATGTAAGTGAAGACTTGAAGCACTTACTTACTAATGAAGTCTCAAAGACTGCAACCTTCAGTATGGAGCACACCTCAACATAAAGAAAACAAAAACGCTCACAACCAGATCAATAAGCAACATTATGATAAATTAATTTTGAATTTGTCAAGGGATTCATTTCACTTAGAACCACAATTCATGCCCATGGAAGCAGCAATCAAGAAATCAAATGACATATTGCTTTGGGCCAATCTCCTTTAAAAGACCTCTTCAAAGTGTTAAAAGGCAAAGCTATCACTTTGAGGATTAAGGTGTGCCAGACCCAAGACATGGTCTTTTCAATTTCTTCTGCATGCAGAAGCTAGGCAATGAACAAGGAAGACCACAGAATTATTGCTGCCTTTGAATTAGGGCATTGGTGAAGAATATTGAATATACCGTGGATAGTCCGGAGATTGAACAAATCTACCTGGGAAGAAATATAGCCAGAGTGGTCCTCAGAAGCATGGATGCTTGGAAGCATGGAAACAAGACATCATGTTGTGTACTTTGAAAATGTCATTAGGAGGCACCAGTTCTTGGAGAAGGACATCATTCTTTGTAAAGTAGAGAGTTGGTGGAAAAGAGGAAGACTCCCAACAAGATGGATGGACATAGAGGCTGAAACAGTTGTGAGGATGGTGCAGGACCAGGCATTGTTTCATTCTGTTATACTTAGGGTCATCATGAGTCAAAACCAGCTCAACTATACCTAGCATCATTTCTAAGAATGTCTTTATTATTACTACTTTATAATAGCTTCATTGAGCGATAATTCACATACCATATAATCACTTATTTTACATGTACAATTCAGTTTTGAGTATAATCACAGAGTTGTACATTTATCACCACATGAAATTTAAACATTTTCATCAACCCAGAAGCAAATCCTGTACCCATTTTATTAATTCATTCTCCATTTTTTTCTCCAGCTTGCCCAGACCTAGGCAACCATTGATCTATTTTCTATCTCTATAGGTATACCGGAGTCCTGATGTGGCATGGTAGGATAAGCCCTGGACTGCAAGGTATGTTTGAACCGCAAGGTTGGTGGTTCAAACTCACCAACTGCTCCTCAGAAACCCTATACAGGGATGCTATGAGTCAGAACTGACTTGATGGCATTTAATAACAAAAACAACAGCAGAGACATACCTACTTTGAACATTTAATAGAAATGGAATCATGTAATATGTGGCCTTTTGTGTCTGGCTTCTGTGTTTTCAAGGTTCATGTTGTAGCATGTATCAGCTTTATCCTTTTTTATGGTTGAGTGTGGCACTGTGGGTTAATGCGCTGGACTGCAAACTCACCAGCTGTTCCTTAGAAACCCTGTACAGGGTCGCTATGAGTTAAAACCGACTCGATGGCACTTAACAACAACAACATTTCATTGTATGGGAGCATCACATTTCAATTATCCATTCTTTAGTTGATAGATATTAGAATTGTTTTCACTGTATGGCTTTTATGAACATTCCTGTAGAGACTTTTTATATGGACATATGTTTTAATTTTTTTGGAATGGAATTCCTAGATTTTATGGTAACTCTTCACCACTCATCTGTCAGTTTGTGGCAATGTGGCGGCTTGTGTGTTGCTATGATACTGGAAATTATGTCACCAGCATTTAAAATACCAACAGGGTCAGTCACCTGTGATAGACAGATTTCAGCTGAGTTTCCAGATTAAGACAGACTAGGAAGAAGAGGCAGATTACTTCTGAATATTTAGCCAATAAAAACATTATGAATAGCAGTGGCACACTGTCTGTTAGTACCAGGTTATTGTCAGATATAGTGCCGGAAGGTGAATGCCTCTGACTGGAAGACACTCAGAATATGGCTGGGGAAGAGCTGCCTCCTCAGAGTAGAGATGACCATGATGATGCAAATGGCATACGTAAGGCTTTCAGGACCTTCATTTGCTGATAAGGCACAAGTCAAAATGGGAAACAGCTGTAAACATCCATTAATAATCAAAATATAAAATGTGTGAATCTAGGAAAATTGGAAGTTGTCAATGAAATGAATTGCATAAAGATCAATATTCTAGACATTCGTGAGCTGAAATTGGTATTGACTGTTTTGAATCTGACAATCGTGGTTTACTATGTTGAGAATGACTGATTGAAGAGGAAAGGCATCATTCATCATCAAAAAAAAACTTTCAGTATCTGTCTTAAAGTATAATACTGTCTGTCATAGGACAGTATCCATATGCCTACAAGGAAAACCTGGTGTGACACTGTTGGATCAGCACTGAACTGTGAACTACAAGGTCGGCAGTTCAGATCCACCAGCTGCTCCTTGGAAACCCTATAACATTGCTATGAATTGGAAATGACTCAATTCCACTTAATAACAGTAAGGAAGACCAGTTAATACCACTATTATTCAAATTTATGCACCAACCACTAAAGCCAGCGATGATAAAATTGACAAATTGTACTGATGTGGGTTAATGCATTGGGTTGCAAAGTCGGTTTGAACCATAAGGTAAGTGGTTCAAGCTCACAAGCTGCTTCTTGGAAATCCTATGCAAGGTGCTATGGGTTGGAACAGACTGGATGGTACTTAATAACAGTAACTTCTTCCGTCTAAAATTGATCAAATATGCAATCAAGATGTATTGATAATTACTTGTTATTGGAATGCAAAGATTTGAAACAGAGGGAGAAACAGTAGTTGGAAAATAAGGCCTTGGTGGTAGAAACGATCCTGGAGATTGCATGAAAGAATTTCACAAGACTTATACATTGCAAATAAGGAGCTCTGGTAGCGTAGTGGTTACGAATCGGGCTGCGAACCTTCAGGCCAGCAGTTCGAAACTATCAGCCGCTCTGTGGGAGAAAGATGAGGCGTTCTGCTCCCGTAAAGATTTACAGCTTCGGAAACCCTGTACAGGGTCACTATGGGTTGGAACCGACTCGACGGCACTTAACAACAACATACATTGCAAATACCTTCAACACAGAAGACTAGTATATACATGAATCTCACCAGATGGAAGACACAGAAATCAAATTGACTATATCTATATGAAGAGACAGTAGGTAGGCTCCATATCATCAGCCAAAACAAGGCCAGTGGCAGATTGTGGAGCAGAGCATTAATTGCTCATGTGCAAGTTCAGGCTGAAGTGACCAAAATGGATGTCAGAAGAGACTCTGAAATTTGTTTTCCATCATAGAGATGCTAGAGTGAATGAAAGAAATCAGGAAGTAAAAGAGCTGAACAAAAAAATTTCAAAGGGTAGCTCAAGAAGACAATGTCAAATATGAAATGTGTTAAGACCAAAAGGATATTATATGCTCAGCCTATCTCAAACTAGGATTCCATGGGCAAAATATTGAATGATCCAGAAAGCATCAAAAGAAGATGGCAGGAATACACAGCGCCACTGCACTAAAAAAGAAATGGTCGAAGTTTAACCATTTCAGGACGTAGCATAGGATCAAGAACCAATAGTCTTGAAGGAAGAAGTCTAAAGTGCCCTGAAAGCATTGGCAAAAAACTGGAAATTGATAGAATGCACATTGAAATCTTTCAACAAACTGATGGAGCACTGGAGGTACTCACTCATTCATGTCAAGAAATTTGGAAGACAGCTACCTGACCAACTGATTGGAGAGATCAATATTTTTGCCCATTCCAAAGAGAAGCAAGTGGAAACCATTGGACAATATCATTTATATCACATAAAAGTAAAATTTTGCTAACGATGATTTTTAAATGACTGCACCAGTACATTGGCTGGGAACTGTGAACTGCCAGAGCTTCTAGCTTGATTCAGAAGAGGATGTGAAAAGAGCAGTGTCATTGCTGATGTCAGATGTATCTTGGCTGAAAGCAGAGAATACCAAAAATATGTTCCCCTGTGCTTTATTGACTATGCAAAGGCTTTTAACTGTTTGGATCATGACAACCTATGGATAACATTGTGAAGAATGGATATTCCAAAAGACTTAATTATGCTCATGAGGTACATAGGCCAAGAGGCAGTCAGTTACATATGTTGAGCAAATAATCTGAGAAGATGGATTATATGAAGAACATGGCATCAGGGTTGCAGGAAGATCATTAACAACCTGTCATATGTATATGATACTTGCTTGCTGAAAGTGAAGAGGATTTAAAATACAGATGAAGATCAAACACCACAATCTTCACTATGGGTTGTACATCAATGTAAAGAAAATAAAAATCCTCACAACTGAACCAGTAAATAACATCTAAATAAATGGAGAAAAGATTAAAGTTATCAAAGACTTCATTTTGTGTGCATCCACTGTCAACACTCATGGAAGCAGCAGTCAAGAAATCAAATGACATGGGGCAGATCTGCTGCACAAGACCTCTTTAAACTTTTGAAGAGCAAACATGTTAGTTTGAGGATTAAGGGTGTGCCTGACCCAGTCCATGCATGGTATTTTCAATAACCTCATATGCAGGTGAAAGTTGGACAGTGAATAAAGGAGGACCATAGGACTCGACGGCACTTAACAACAACAACAACAACAACAACAACAACAACAATAGGACAATTAATGCATTTGAGCTATGGTGTTGGAGGAGAATATTTAAAAGTACCATGGACCGTCAAAAGAACAAACAAATCTGTGTTGAAAGAGGTACAGCCAGAATGCTCCCTGGAAGCCAGGATGGTCTTTTACTTCGGATAGTTTCAGGAAGGACCAGTCCCTGGTATCATGTTTGGTAAAGTGGAGGGTCATCGAAAAGGAATGGCACAGTGACAGCAGCAGTAGACTCAAGTAGAACAATGATTGTAAGGAGGCACAGTACCGGGCAGTGTACAGGGTCACTGTGAATTGGAACCAACTCAGCGGTACCGGTACCTAACAACAACAATGGTAACTCTTATGTTTAGCCTTTTGAAGAACTGCCAGACTGCTATCCAAAGCATCTATACCACCAGCAGTGTCTGAGGGTTCCTGTTTCTCTATATTCTGTCTAATGCTTGTTATTTTTCATTTTTTTGTGTTTTTAAAATTAAAAAAATTTTTTTTATCATAGCCATTCTAGTTAGTTTGACGTAGTATTTGCTTGTGATTTTAATGGACTCCATTTTGATTAAAAATGAATGCAACTTTTGAAATTGAAATACTTGTCTTTATGCAGTATATTTGGGTAGTAATTCATTTATGATTGAGTGGGTAACTTGGTGAATTTACCTGTTAACATCTTTAGAATAAATGATGAGATACTATTGTTTGTCAATGCCTCCTGCCAGTTTAAAATATTTTCTGTTGTCTCTATTTTTAAAAATTATTTTGTTTTGAATATGAACTTACTGGGCCAACTTTAGGGAAACATAAAGTGACTTGTTGGATTAAGGTTACTCCCTTGGGTCTTCTTGCTTGAAGTTTCATTTTTGTGATTCTGTAGAACCCTGGTAGCATAGTAGCATAGTGGATTACATGCTGGGCTGCAAACCACAAGGTCAGAAGTTCAAATCTACCAGCTACTCCACAGGAGAAAGATTAGAGTTTATGCTTCCGTAGAGAAAACCCTATGTCTCGGTAACCCTATTCAGGGTTACTTACTATGAGTTGGAACCAACTTCGTGGTACACCATCACCACCACCACCACCACCACCACCACCACCACAGGGCAGTTCTCTTATGTTGTTCGCCTGATGATTTAAGACACAAAGTTTGGAATTTAAGAAGTAATTGCTCCTCTCGCTTTGATTCTGTAGCATTCATTAGCCCTTTCTGTATTAGAAATGACCTCTTAAATATCTCTTTTTCTGGTAGAGCCTGTGTCTTCCTGATTGTTATATATCCAGAGTCCCAAACTACCAGCAGTTCCATTGGAGAAAGATGAGGTTTCTGAAAAGATTTACAGCCTTGGAAACACTATCCAGGGTTGTTGAGTCGGAACTGACTCCATGACACATCACTCCCCCCTGCCCCCTACACACACACACACACACACACACACACACACACACAGTTTTGGTGGCAGGTTATCCTAGTTGTTGCTGCCCTCACTCAGGTTCTGTCTTTGATGTAGTTGAAAGTGGGCTATTTTGGGAACTGGTGACGTACACTTTAGAAAGTGTGTTCTGTTCTTCTTATTTACTTTCAGTAATTAAAAGAGGTTTGAATGGGAGGAGGTCATGGGATAAAAACTTACAGCTCACTTAAAATATCCAGTGATCTGGGAATGGATTCTTCTTGGGGCCAGGCCTCTAGAATTTAAGAATCAAATCTTAAAAAGTAATCCTGCATAAGTTTTAAAGGTCATTAATTCCAAATTCTTTAAGAAGTGAAAATTCTTTCATTTTATAATTTATTTACTAACTTTGGAGTCCTGATGTGGTGCTGTGGGTTAATGCGCTGGACTGCAGAGTCAGTTGAACCTCAAGATCAGTTCAAGCTCACCAGCCACTCCTCGGAAACCCTATACAGGATGGATCACTATAGGTTGGAACCGACTTGACGGCACTTAACAGCAACAGACTGACTTTGAGAATTTGTTGCTAGTTCTTCTGCCAAACTTTTTTTTTTTTAAAGTTTCTCCGTGTGTTCTACCCTGCTATGTTGCTGTTGTTCCGTGCTCTGGAGTTGGTTTCAGTTCTTAGCAACCCTGTATAAGGTTTCTGAGGCTGTAAATCTTTTATGGGACAGAAAGCCTCATCTTTTCTCCTGTATAGTAACTAATAGATATGAATTATTGATCTTCTGATTAGCAACCCAGCTTGTAATCCACTATACTACCAGGGCTCCTACCCTACTACGTATGCATTGAGTTTCATTTTCTTACATCAATCAGCAGATACTTTATTCAGCATTAAATGAGTGCAAGATGCTATACTTGGTACTGACATCCAGGAGTAGCATTAAAGAGACCATTCTGTATGGCAGAAGAGATGCCTTATACAGCTCCTGGCAAACTCAATTGAAAAGAAGGAATTATTTCACTCTGTAATAGATAATTACTTAAGATGTGTTTCTTTGGATTGGTGTTTCATCTGAAATACTTTTTGGTGCATTTTTCTTATAGCTGTGAAATGTAGGGGAAAATAGGTCATATAGAAATATTTGACAAAGTCTGTTTCTTGCTGCATCTGTGGCAAAGATCCAGCAAGCAAAATTTAACTTATTTGTGACCAGAGACTCCCATCAAAGAGAGACAAGACCTAGAGGCAAAGTAATGTTGGACAGAATAAATGTTTTGTGACTTTCAACTGTACAGGTAGAATTAAAAGATAGATACTGCTAATAAAATATTTTGAATCATGGTTTCAAAGAGGAAATGGGTTTCCTTACCCTATGTCTTATCAAATTACATTGCCTTTGCTAGCTTGGGTCTCAGAGTCCTGGTGTGATACTATAGGGTAAGCACTGGACTGCTGAGGTCAGCATTCAGCCACTCCTGACTTAACACATGATAACAATATCTTTTTAAACTTTGTATTGTGAATCGAGTGAAGGTTAATACACAAGATCATCAGCTTTGCATTCAGCAAATTTTACTCTTTATTTCATCTCAGTGATTACAATACCCTCCTTGCAACAAGTTATCCTAACTTCCTCTATGGCTTTCCTTTTTTTTTTTTTTTTTCACTGCAAATACCTTTATTCAGCAGCATAAAAGGTGACTATACATATGGACCTCACTAGACAGAATGCACAGGAATCAAATTGACTGCATCTCTGGGAAGACAATGGAGAAGTTCAATATCATAAGCCAAAACAAGGCCATGGGCTGTCTTGTTCATATGCAAGTTCAGGCTAAAGCTGAATAAAATTAAAACAAGTTATGGCTTTCCTTTTATAACTTAGGTTTCACAAATGAACAAAGTAAAAATATTTAAAGTACACATAAAAACAAAAAATACATATTTGTTTAACGGTCCCAAGGGCATATTAAACAAGCCAACCTCCTGCCCGAAGGCACACAGCCTTAGTCCATGGGCCTAGAGCCCTCACCTGCCACGTTGCACTGTGCCATCACCTTTGCCTCTGTCTCTGCTGTGGCCGCTTTTCTAGATAGGATCTCATACTTCACTCATGCTCTTTCTTCTTGATGAGATGGTCTGTTCCTGATATGAAAGATTAACTCTACTCCCTCCTTTTAGTTATACATCTTTTACAATTACAGTTGTAGTAATCGTAATGAATCCAAATAGCAGTTAACTTACAATTGAATCATAAAATCCTATCCGTATCATCCTCCATCTCCTTTCACCAGATCCATCTGGAGAAGAGGAAAACTATTGAGTGGAGGAGTTTTACCTTACCTCCTGCCCTTAGTTCTGAAACTAAGCACACTCTTGAAAGTTTGTAAGTCAGATACTTCGTGCCTTTATAGCCCCCCACCCCTATTTTTTTTTTTTTTTTTTTTTTACGTTTTTATTGTGAATGATGTGATAGTTTACATGGGAGAACATCAGCTTTACATTCATCATATCATATTTCATTTCATTGCAATGATGACAGTCCCCTCCATGCATCATCAGACAACTACAGGGTACACCCCACTGGCCTGCCCCCTGGCCATCAGCACATAAGCCCTCTCCTTCCCTGAGTCCAGAGTCCCCAGCGGCTCCATTTCTCCATGTCATTGTCTCTGCCTCCATTTCTGATATCACTGCTTCTCTGAATAGTGTCTTGCACTCCGCTCTTCATACTTGATGGTCCCAGTGACCTCCGCTCCTGGACTGCAAAATCATCCACTCCCCTCCTTTTGTTACAAAATATCTACCTTTACATTTCTGACCCTCACAGTCATTCTTGATAGCAGTTATTCATTATTGCACTATAAGTGTCCTATCACCATATCCTTTCATCAGCCAGGTCCCAACAGATTGGAAACCACTCAGTAGAGATTATACCTTCCCCCACTCCCTCTGGAACTAGGCTCTCTCTTGAAAGCTTGTAAGTCAGTCACTTCTTGCCTTTGTACCCCCCCTCCCCCCATTTTGGGTAACCAATGACTAAATTGTCCATCCCTGTCAATCCTGTGTACCGAGTGGGTGGGAATGAGCCTTGCTGTAAAGATTTGTTCCCTCTTTTGAGCTATTACATCCATAAGTATAGGTCAAGTTCATCACATTGTAGCAGATTACTCTTTTTTATTTTCCCCTCTTCTTTCGTCTTCTAGTCGAGTTCTGATCATCCAGCCATTGAAGTCAGGTCAAGTGGGTACTATCTGCAAGTATGGGTGTTTATCTCCCCTCACTTCATATCAGCTGGACGCTTTGCTCTCCATTCTAGTCCTCTGTGGCCATGTCACTGTCTCTGGGCCAAAGAGTCTAGTCTCTCATTTTTGATAGCCAATGTCTAAGTTCCCTGTCAACAGGCCTTTTCCTTGATATGAGGAATCCTTCTATGTCGGTTGGGTTTTGAGCAACTACATCCATAAGCAAAGATCTAGCTTATCAAATTGTAGCACCTTAACACTTACTTGCAGTATCAAGCCATCTTTACCTTCATCTAGTTAAAACTAGCATCCAGGCTAGGTTAGTTGGGTACTAGCTTCAAGTTTGGGAGTTTATGCACACCTCCCTACACTTAGATCAGCTGGCCACTTCACTCTTGGCTCTAGACCTCAGGGGCTCGGAGTGCCCATGGACTCTGGAGTTCACACATCTCCCTAAGCTTCAGACCAGCCAGGCCTTCCTCTTTTCTCTCTCACTTCCAGGTCATTGAGTGTCATGGAACATGGCCAAACTCAGCCCATGTCTTATTGCTGCATTTTCCCCACTTCTGCTCATAAGTAGACCCAGGTGGTCACCAGAGACACTAGACTGCTCTTGGGTTCTCTTTGAGTTTCTGTCTTAGTAGGGCGTTTTCACTGATGGGCTGACTTTTGTCTGCCCCCAAAGCAGACAGCGTGCTTGATATTTTAACAGCCAAACCATCTGCTTTTTTTCCCTTGCAGATCTTGCTCTCAATAAATTTCTTCTGTTCTCCACACAAGCAGGCTTGTAAACTCACTGGTGACCATCTTGGTCTACTTGTGAGTGGAAGTGAGGGAAATGCAGCAGTGAAGACATGGGCTGGCTTTGGCCATGTTCCACAGACACCCTTTGAGTTTAAGATGAGAGATAGAAGAGGAACGACTGGCTGGTCTAAAGTTTAGGGAGATGTGTGAACTCCTGAGCCCATGGACACTGACCACCTAGCCACTGGGGGCTAGAATTGAGAGTGAAGTGGCCAGCTGGTCTGAAGTTGGGAAGGTGATAGCGTCCAAACTTTGTAGATAGTACCCATTTGGCTTATCTTAGATGGCTTAATGACCAGAACTTGACCAGATGAAGATAAAGAAGTTTGATATGGGAGCAAGTGTAAATTGCTATAATTTGATAAACTCGACCTTTGTTTATGGATGTAATTGCTCAAAATTCCAACTGAAAGGGAAGGATATTTCATATCAAGGATCAAACTTGCCTCCTCTGTGCACTGGGTTGATAGGGATGGGCAATTTAGACTGGCAGTTAAAAATGGGGGGTTATAAAGGCACAGAGTGGCTGGCTTACAAGCTTTCATGAGTGTGCTTATTTTGGAACAGGGGGGTTAGAATCCCCACTGAATAGTTTTCTTCTTATTCAGATGGGTCTGGTGAATGGTAATGGAGGAGGATGGGGGTAAGATTTTTTTAATCAATCGTGAGTAATTGTTATCATGACTAATAGCGATGGTCACAACTGTAATGTAGAAGATGTGAAACTAAAAGGAGGGGAGTAGTTTCCCTAGAACCATCAAGAGGAAAGAGCATTCATGAGTGGAGTGTGAGATCCTAACCAGAAAAGTGACGACAGCAGAGACTGAGGCAGAGGCAATGGCATAGAGAGATACAGCAGCTGAGGACTCTAGGTTCATGGAGTGAGAAAGGCTGTGTGTGCCTGTGAACATTAGGCTGGCTTGCAGAATGTGCCCTTTGGACATTAACAGGATTATACTTTCTGTGGGCTAATACGTCATACTACAAAGTTGTTTGAACTGTAAGGTCAGTGGTTCAAGCTCACCAGCTGCTCCTTGGAAGCCCTATACAAGGTCGCTATGGGTCGGAATCGACTCGACGGCATACAACAAGAACAACAAATATTTTCTGTGTGATATGTGTACATAAAAAAGAAAAAGGGAGGGGGAATAAAGGGTAAATACTGGTAACTGATGGTGGTGCATAGAGGGATTGTAATTATTGAAGTAAAACAAAATATAATTTGTTGAATGTAAAACTGATGATCTGCCCTACTTTATACTGTCACTCAATTCACAATAAAATCTTTCTTAAAACAAAAAATCTCCCAGAAGTTTTGGGTTGGTCTGCTGCATGTCTTTTCAGGTGGGAATGTCCCAGCTAAGAAGGCTCTGGATGGGGCTTAGGATTCCACCTAAGGCCCCATACTCTACAAAGGTTTAACAAGGATCCTGTTTAACTTGACAAATTCTAACTTCCCTTTTAGCTAATCCAATCAGTTCTGGGCTGAAGATGGGTTTACAATCTTTCTGTAATCATAGTTCCCAATACTAATTTTTATTATACTTAAATGTCTATTTTATAATAGTGTTGTTGTTATGTGCCATCGAGTCAGTACCACCTCTTAGTGACTGTATGCACAACAGAATGAAACACTGGGTACATAATATAAGGACCTTTGTTTCTGTTGTCTTTTACCGTTATTGAAGCCAAGCCAAAATTTGGAATGTCATAGCGTCTTGGGAAAAGAAAGAATCTCTTTTATTTGCTGATTTGATTCCATTCTAGAAATCTATTTAAGGAGACGTGGTATTGTAGTGGGCTACCTTTTGTGCTACTCACCACCAGGTCAGCAGTTCAAATCCACTAGCACCTCTTTGGGAGAAATGTAAGGTTATCTGTTCCCATAAAGATTTACAGGGTCACTATGAGTCGGAACCGACTTCACAGTACATAAACAAGAAATCTGTTTTATAAATTAAAAAAATAATAATCACGTACTAAGCAGTGACTTTTAGGGAAAAAGGGAAAGCCTTAGTGAATTTCACTGTCAAAAGTAAGGTTCAGTGTTACAGATCCAAGATAAAATCTGTAGTTAGAGACTTGCTAGCTCTTGAACAATGAGTATGGGTTTCTACTGAAATTTCATATATATATATAGGCTTGAGAAATAGAAGTAGTGAAATATAGGACTGAGTGTTACAGGATGGTAGCTTAGAATCTTATAAGTTTTGCCTTGGCAGGTAATTTGGCATAAATTGTTAATGTAAATCTGGGTTAGTAGTGAAGACGTTATTTTAGTAAAAAAGATAAACTGCTGATTAATTCAGCATAGAACTCAATTACAAATTGAAAGTGTCTCTGCGGGACTCCCGGACCCTAAAGACAGCAGATGTTGAATTGATTACTCCAGCATATTTCACAGTGGTATGAAATATTAACATGGTTTATTATACTTGTGTGGTGTGCGGTATCAGAAAGGGGGAGGTGATGGGCATGTGAGTGTGCAAGGCAGCAAACATTACACATTCACTAGTATACACTAAAGTGTGATTAAGAATTTTAGGAAAGATTCTTCTTTTAAAGAAAAAAAAAATCAAATAGCTCTGTGGAAAAATTAAGTTTAGAATAACATTTGGGCCTAAATATTTAAATGTGGTACCTGTGTAGGTTTATACTATGCATGTAAATGAACATAAAATAAATACCATAAGTTTCCTAACATGATACATTTAAGTGTTAAATGAAACCACTACCTAGAAGAACAGGGGAACTTGAGGACTTGAACTGTATTTTAGTTACTTAATTGTCAGCTTTTGGTGTTGGAAAGTTTAAAATGGCTGCTGTACTGTTTTTTGCCTTCTGACTTATAAAGTATCTGATTACTTAAAAATGCCCCGGTAATTTGTGCACTCTGTAGGATAAGCACTGGACTACTAACCTCAAGGTCCCTGGTTCAAACCCACCAGCCATTCCTCAAAAGAAAACCCTACAGGGCCACTGTGAGTTGGAATCTACTCGACAACACTTAGTAACAAAAGAAATAGTTTTACCAGGCAGAGAAGTTTTGTGCAGAAGAGCTTGATGTGTATCAGTCAGGTTGGGAAAGTACAGAGGGATGAGAATAAAGTTGACTTAGAAAGTTCAAAGCCATTGCCACATTATGGCAGTCACTGTTTTTTTTGCATGATAGTCTGTCTCAAACCTAGGTTCTACAGCCAAAGTAAGAACTCAGACGATAGCCTAATGATATTGTTACAGCTATATGCTGGGTACCTTCTGCTTGTGGGGTCTTTAAAAAATGATACTCTTTCAGAAGCATTTACGAGTCATCAAAATTGGTGAAGACAAAAAATGTTATAGGTATCCACAACACTTCGGCCATAGCATCCTGAGTGTGATCTCTGAAGCTAAGCAGGGTGGGGCCTGGTTAGTACTTGGATGGGAGACTGCCTGAGAATACCAGGTGCTGTAGGCTTAGTGTGCTTACGCACTGCCACTGGCCTCCCTCTTTGGAGTCCTGCTGTGGCACTGTGGGTAAAATGCGCTGGGCTGCAAAGTCAGTTTGAGCCGCCACGTAGAGGTTCAAGCTCACCTCAGGAATCCTTTGTAGGGCCGCTATGGGTCAGAACAGACTTGATGGCATTTAACACCACCACCACCACTAGAAGAACATTTTCTATATGAACATCCTAGTTGCCACTAAAGGCTTTATAAACTATATTGATAGGTTTTGTTTGTCCAGAGACCTGTGATAACTGAGCCTGTGTCCCATTCACCTGAATTTTACTGATGTCTAGTCAGCCGCATTGTTCGAACAGAACATGGGAACACTGGATGTTTTAAAATTTAAGAAAGGTGTACGACAGGGTTGTATTCTTTCACCATACTTGTTTAGCTTGTATGCTGAGCAAATAATCTTAGAAGCTGGGTTCTATGAAGAAAAACGTGGCATCAGGATTGGAGGAAGACTCACTACCAACCTGTGATATGCAGATGATACAACCTTGCTTGCTGAAAGTGAAGAGGACTTAAAATATTACTGATGAAGATCAAAGAGCACAGCCTTCGGTATGGATTACATCTCAATGGAAAGAAAACAAAAATCCTCACCACTGAACTGATAAACAACATTCTTATCAACAGAGAAAAGATTGAAGTTGTCAAGGACTTCATTCTTCTTGGCTCAACTATCAATACTTAAGGAAGCAGCAGTCAAGAAGTCAAATGGCTTATTGCATTAGGCAAATCCACTGTACAAGACCTTTTTAAAGTGTTGAAGAACAAAGATGTCAGCTTGAGGACTAAGGTGAGCCTGACCCAAGCCATGGTATTTTCAGTAACCTCATATGCATGTGAAAGTTGGACAGTACATAAGGAAGACTGTAGAAGAATTGGTGCTTTTGAGTTATGGTGTTGGAGGAGAATATTGAAAATACCATGGGCTGCCCATAGAACCAACAGATCTGTGTTGGAAGAAGAGCATCCAGAGTGTTCCTTGGAGGCCAAGATGGCCAAACTTTGTCTCTCATACTTTGGACATATTGTCAGGAGGGACCAGTCACTGGAGAAGGATGTCATGTTTGGTAAGGTGGAGGGTCAGAGAAAAAGAGGAGGAATACCCCAGAGAGATGGATTGGCCAAGTGGCAGCATCATTGGGCTCAAGCATGGCAACAATAGTGAGGTTGGCCCAGGATCTGGCTGTGTTCTGTTCAGCTATGCATAAGGTTGCTATGAGTTGGCACTGACTCGATGACACCTAACAACAAGAAGTCAAGCAGTGTGTCAACCTCTGTTCTTGGTTACGTACACAGAAATGAGGAGTCCCTTTCTTAGAGACATTTGCAACCTAGTAGGAATGGAGAAATGGAATCTATCTGGGAGACTTTGAGATAACCTAAAGAGCAGGTGATTTCTTCACTCACCTGAGCACTTTTGTCTTGGTACTTGGGGAAGTGTGAGGACAGGGAGACTGGAGAGCAGAGAGGGTTTTAGATGAGGGACATCATAGGCAGAGGCATATGGACTCCTGCCCTGACTTTCTCTCAGTTGTACAATCCTGGAACTTTGGACAGCTGAAACATACTTTTGAATTGGGAAAACGAAACTCCAGATAGTTGTCTGGGTGGTCATTTCCTGAATCAATGTGGCCTTTTAATTAGCTTTCGTTCTTCAGTGTGAAATAAGGCCAGAGCTTAGCATCCCTGTCCCTGTGTGTGAATATTTAGTTTAGAAACTGCCATGTTCCATTAGAGGTGGTTGTGTTTTGGCAGTGGGTGCAGGAGCTGTGTAGACATTTCAGATGTCCTTTGAGATTTACGTTGCAATGTAATTGGGAGATCCTGGTACTTAGTATGTTGTGCATGGCAGAATGTGAGATTACCTGCTGTAATGAGACCCCAGCAGCATACCTCAGGAAGGTAGTTAAAGTTTTAACCTTAACAGATAATGTTACTCGTGGGTTTCTGTGAGGTAATTTATACTACCACTCTTCACTAACCCTGAAATTGTGCAAAGAACAGAAAATTTTAAAATATTAAGCTGTATAAAATGGATATTTTAAAATTCCACCTAGTATGGATTTTTAAAAATTAATTTTTGCAATGAGGATTATGTCCGTAGAACTCAATTACACATGTAGTTGCGGACACTCCTGTTGTGGTGGCAGAATATAACTCTTCTAAAACCAGAAAGGATAACACTAACTACAGTGATATCAGAATATTAAAAAGATAGGACTTATTTACTTTGGTGTCTTTACAAACGCATTGGCTTCTTTTGGGTCGGATAAAGTGAATTGGGGTGATAGATGGCTGAAAACAGGAATGTGATGGAAAAATACATGGATGGGCTTTGAAGAAGTCTGGCTTTGAAGATTGATTTTTGCGTCCTATAGTACCTCTGTAACCTCAGTTTATGAAATGAAAGACTCACTTGTAAAATGGACTTAGGTCAGTACATCAAGGGACTGCTAGGAAGGACCATGTTTGCAGATGTCTAGACAGGTTTAATAAGATTTTGCTCTTATCCTCTAATTACCTCTTTTGTTGAAATTATTAGAAGAAAATTAAAATATATTGGCCTTTTGATTAATTTTCTTAAGATTTATAATTGACATAGCCTGACAAGAAAAATATTAAATGATATCTTTTTGTTGGTATAACAAAACAAGTTGACACATTATGTTTTCCTAGAGGATATATGTTGTTGTTGTTGTTGTTGTTAAGTGCTGTCGAATCAGTTCTGACCCATAGCGACCCTGTATAGGGTTTCTGAGGAGCAGCTGGTGGGTTTGAACTACTGACCTTGTGGTTCAAACTAATCTTGCAGTCCAGCACATTTTCCTGCAGCACCACACCAGGACTCCAGAGGATGGATGGATATATATATATATATATATATATATCATACTCACACACATATGTTTTAAGGACCACCTGTTAGTCTGTCATACAGGGTGGCTTTCATGTTGCTGTGATGCTGGAAGCTGTGCCACCAGTAATTCAAATACCAACTCATGGTGCAAGGTTTCAGCAGAGCTTCCAGAACAAGAGAGACTAGGTGAAAAGGTCTGGTGATCTACTTTTGAAAATTAGCCAATGAAAACCTTACGGATTACAACAGAACATTTTGTTGACTTGCTTTCTTTAGACACGTCATCAAGAGAGACTTATCGCTAGAGAAGAACATCAGTTAGGAAGTGAGGGCCAGCCACTTAGGGAGCAAAAGACCCTCCATGAGATGGATTGGCATAGTAGCTAAAATGCTGAACTTAAGGCAGCTATCATGAGGATGGTGCAGACTGGGCAACAGTTCCTTCTGTTGTACATAAAGGTCAGAGTCGATGGCAGCTAACAACAGCATATTTTAAAACATGTAAATATTTGAATGTCATACTGATGTAGTGAATTTGATCAGTTTTTGCTTTGGAATTGGAGGACTGTGAAGGGGCTTCAGAAATGTTTGTGGGAAAATGGAATTAAAAGACAATAGAATTTTCCCCAAAACTTTTTGAAGCCCCCTCATAGACTGTATTCAAGAAATTCATCAGAGGGTTTGTAATTTTACCAAAATGTTACAAGCCAGATGAATGGTGGAATATTCCAAACCCAAACCCACTACCTTCAGGTCAGTTCTGACTCATAGTGATCCTATAGGAAATAGTAGAACTGCTCTACAGGATTTCCTAGGGTGTAAATCTTTGTGGAAGCAGACTGCCTCATTTTTTTCATGCAGAGTGACTGGTGGTTTCAAAGTATAGCAGCCCATGTTGACACTGACCCATGAAGGAATATTACAAAAAAAACCCCACAAACTTAACTCATTTCCTACTCATAGCGACTCTATAGACTAAATTGCCTTACAGAGTTTCTGAGGCTGTAGTCTGTACTAGAGCAGATAACTTCATCCATTTCCTGCAGAGTGGCTAATGGCTTCAAACTACTGACATTTCAGTTAGCAGTCCAGTACTTAACCCAGTTTGCCACCAGGGCTCCTGAGGGAATATTGTTGTTGTAAGTGCCATCGAATTGGTTCCAACTCATAGCAACCCTATATAGAGGTTATAAGGAGTGGCTGATGGGTTTGAACTGTTGACCTTGTGATTCGCAGCCCAGTACTGATCCACAGTGCCACACCAGAAGTCCATGAGGGAATATTATACTCTAATCATATGTTACTCTCATCATTATTTATGCAATATACAGGCACACCTTATTTTATTGTGTTTCACTAATAATGCTTTTTATACATTGAAGATTTGTGGCAATCCTGTGTCTGTTGGCACTATTTTTCCAATAGCATGTGCCCACTTCATGTGTGTCTATCACAATTTTGTAATTCTCACAATATTTCAGAACTTTTTAATAATGCAATTGCACAATTAATAGACTATATATAATAACTTAGTATAAACATAACTTTAATAAAACTCCTTTTTTGGTGTTTTTTAAAGTTATGTTTACACTTAAGTTATGGCGTATGTATTATTAAACTTTTTATTGTGATTAAATGTAAATTTTGTATACACTGGGAAAAAAATTCATGTACTCATGTTACTGCGGTATGTGCTTTGTTGTGTTGATCTGGAACTGAGCCTGCAATATCTCTAAGGTATTCCTGGATTTGCAACTGTGTAGAATTTTAGAGGTGAGCTACTTTTTAATATTTTCATGACAGTTATTTTCTGCTTTGTAATTTTTGTTGATAGCATGTGTTTTCAGTAATGGAAAGCATGCTAAAATCAAGGGGGAAATGGTCCTCTGTTTTTGAGGTAAGAAGGATTTGATATAATTGTGTGGGACACTTAAGTCCCACGTAAACTCTGGTGGTAGGATTGGTGAGTGAGGCCCATTTTCTTCTGATTTACTCAGGTGCACAGATCCCGAACGGCTATGTAAGGTGCAGCTGTTGGTCTCTCCATGTATGGCAGAAACTAGGGTGATGAGAGTTGAACAGGTTTGTAATCAATTAGTCCAATAGATTAATGGAACATGTGGACATCAGTTTTTATAACTCTGAGACCAGAAGAACTAGATGGTTCCTGGCTACTGTGAACAACTGCTCTGAAACGGATCACATTAGAAGGTTCTGGGTAGAGTGGCAGAAAATGTGGAACAAAATTCAAAATTATTAAAAAATAAAAAAAGACCTGGCTTTCTGGTTAGAAAGAGTAGAGGAGCCTGAGATTATAGCCATCCACCCTAAAGTCTGGAAAGGAGCTCACTTTCTTGGCCCAATTTTCAACCAAGCTAGATAGGTATATAGCTTGGACAGCAACACTATACTAGTAAGGTATGCTCAGAATGAATGATGGAGTGGTCAGTCATTAAAAATCAAAAGAACAACCTTTATTTCAGGACAAAGTTGAGAAGGGATGGGAATGTGGGTAGAATGGAAATAGGAAACAGGTGGAAGTGGCATAATGGAGGGAATTACAATCATAAAAAAAAAAAAAAAAGATATATAAGTCCCTACCAGACAGGGTTGCTGTGGGTCACAACAGACTCGACTGCACTTAACAATGACAACTAGGGTAGCAGCTTCCTTAGAAACTTCAGGGGCTGACAATGTTAATGCACAGTATATGCCTATGGGTCACAGAAAGTTAAAAAGATTAACCCATGAGTGATTTATCAGTTATATCTAATTAAGGACTAGATAAGCATCATTTGTATTTTTGGAGATAAATTGTTAGGAAATTTTACCCTCTTGGGTGAAAAAAAACATTGGCTTTGGAATCCCTTAAACTGTGTTGAGTCTCAGACCTTCTGTTTGTTGGCCTTATACTTCGGGGCTAATCATTTTCCTGCACTGAGCCTTGGTTTGCTGGATTTATGAAATGAGGGGATCAGAGTAATACCTTCCTTAATTAAGGGCTTGTGTGAGTTCTCTACGTTTTTCAGAATACAGTTTCTGGTAAAATGTAATGAGTGAAGATGTGTTACTTAGTATATTTCCAGTTGATATGGCAGTAAATTTTGTATGGAATAAGGAATTTTATGATATATTGGATTTTATTTATAGTATAATAGCTAACATTGATTTTCTTTGAATTGGGTGTTAAAGAATAAAGTACTGGGTTTACATCAGTTGCCCATCACGTTATTGCTGTTAGGTGCCATTGAGTTGGTACCGACTCATAGTGACCCAACAGAATGCAACACTGCCCTATCCTGGGCCAACCTCACTATTGTTGCCATGCTTGAGCCCATTGATGCTGCCACTTGGCCAGTCTAACTCGCTGGGGGTCTTCCTCTTTTTCTCTGACCCTCCACCTTACCAAACATGATATCCTTTTCCAGCGACTGGTCCCTCCTGGCAAGATGTCGGAAGTATGAGAGACAAAATTTGGCCATCCTGGCCTCCAAGGAGCACACTGGCTGCACTTCTTCCAATACAGATCTGTTTGTTTTGGGGGAGGAGCCCATGGCACTTTCAATATTCTCCAATACCATTAACGCAGAAGTATCAGTTTTTCTATGGTCTACCTTATTCACTATCCAGCTTAAGATACCGATGTTTATGCATTCCATTTCATTTTTGACAATTTCTAATTTTCCTGGATTCATACTTCATACATTCCATGTTCTGATTATTAATGGATGTTTACAGCTGTTTATCTTCGTTTTGAGTTGTGCCCCATCAGCAAATGAAGGTCCCATGGGCTTTGCTCCCACAGGCTTTACTCCATTCGCCTCATCACAGTCAACTCTACTTTGAGGAGGCAGCTCATCCCCTAGCATTTTGAGTGCCTTACAACTTGAGGGACTCATTTTCTGGCACTATATCTGACAGTGTTTCTCTGCTATTCATAAGGTTTTCAATGACTAAATATTTGGAAGTAGTTCATCACTCCTTCTTCTTAGTGTATCTTCGTCTGGAAGCTCATCTGAAACCTGTCCACCAAGTGGTGGTATTTAAAATACCTGCTGGTATTTTAAAATACCGGTAGCATAGCTTTCAGAATCACAGCAACTCACAAACCACCACAGTATGTTAAACAACTGACAGACGAGTAGTTACCCATGACAACCATATCTGAGCATCAGAGGAGAAGGGTATCATAGCTATCAAGCACCTCTATAAAAGAAAAATACCACACGTAGGTGATGTTAACATTTATTCTCTCATAGTTAGGAGGCTAGAAGTCCAAGTTCAGTTTTGACTCGAGGGGAAGGTTTTCTGTCTCTGTTGGCTCTGGTGAGGACCTTGTCTTTTCAGCTTCTGCTTCCTGATTCCTTGTAGATTTCCATGTGTCTTGGCATCTCCCTGACTTCATCTCTCCTCTGTTCCCTTGCTTGCTTATCTCTGATAATATCTTTGATAACTGACTCATGATATATTGTATAATAATTGTGTTAACATGACAAAGACAAGCCGTTCCTAAACGGAACATTAACCAGAGGCTTAAGGTGCAATAGGATTATCACTCAACCTCAAGGTAAGTTTGAACCCCAAGGTCAGTGGTTCAAACTCACCAGCTGCTCCTCAGAAACCCTATACAGGGTTTCCATGAGTAGACATTTAACAATTCAATCACAACAGGTAGAATCAGATCAGGTTATCACCTACCCTGGGTGTCCTGCATACAGGACTCTGTGGTAGCAGGCAAAAACTTTGAGTCACTTTCTCACTAAATTCACATTGCTAGTAAGTAATAGGACTGAATTCATACCTGGATCTTCGTTCTTTGTCTTCATCTAAACTCCCTGTCACCACAATCATAGATCTATCAGTCCCCCAAAATTTCATTATGCCCATTGGTAATCTGCTCTCCTTTTAAACCTTAAGTAGCCTGGGGTCTCAGGAAAAGGTGGTCAGTCAGGGACCTTGTGGGGGAAGTACCTGCATCAGTAGCCTCTCATGATGCCCCCGTATCCCCTACACACACATACACCCAGTAGAGCTGTTTTGCTTGTCTGCTATGGTTGGGCCTATCTACTTCTACTTCCTTGTACTTTAGCTTTCACATAGCCCATCATGACAAAGATTCTCCCTTACGGCATGTCTCTTTACATTCTTTAGCTCTTACCCACACAGTTAACCAATTCCTTGTGCTCTTTCCATCACATGCTCTCAGTGCTAGATAGGTGTGTCTGAGAGCCCTGCAATAATGAAATGGCATTCACAAACTTGGATCAACATAGGTTTGATTTTCAGAAAAACCTGAGTGATATATATATATATATATATA
>NW_006408532.1:1984437-2026425 GCF_000296735.1 Chrysochloris asiatica | reverse complement strand
CTGTGGCTAAGTCCTTGTCCATGGGCTCAAGGTCCTCAGGTTTCATGACACTTTGGACCAACCAGTCCTTCCTCTTCTCTCTCTCATCTCCAGGTCAGCAGAAGTCAATGGACTGTAGATGAACTCAGCTCATTTCTTCATTGCTGCCTTTCCCCCGCTTCCACTCACCAGTAGACCAGTGTGGTCTCCAGCAAGCTTACATGCCTGTTCCTATGTTCCCTTTGAGTTTTAGTCATAGAGGGGAATTTGTCCTGAAGGAACTTGATTGTTTGCCATGATGGCTTCCTGGTGAACAGCTTGCTTATTCTTGTAGTAGTCATGCTGACATTTTTGTTTTGGATTTTTCCTGATGATCTTTATTTGAAGATGTATCTTCTGTCACTGTAGCTGTTCCAGGCTGGTCTGCTTGCCCTTGATAGTGGGAATGTCCCACCTCATAAGGTTCTGGATGGGACTCAGGATCCTTCTAAGGTCTTACACTCTGTAAAGGCCTATTTCACTGGGCAAGTTCTAGAACCCTTTTTAGGTATTCCAAGCAATTATAGGCTGAAGACAGGCTTACAGGTTTTCTTTAATCATGTTTCCCAACATTCCTTTCTATCCCACTCAAGTGTCTAGTTTACAATAGAAGGCAAAGGAAACAAATATAAGACAGTCAAGCATTTTATTATTATTTCCCCCTCTTCAAGCTATGCCTAAATCCCTGTATCCCAGAGCCCTGTATTTCCAAGGTTGAGCATGCATCACTGTTTACCTCTGTCACGCTTAGGACATGCAAACCTGTCTCAGTTGTCCCCTGTCTATCTTGTTCTTCCACCTCCTCCCTCCTTCTTGTATCCCCCTCTCCAACACCCGAACTCAGCTCCCCACCCCAGCCCCACTGTTGTGGTTACCTTATATTCCGTTAAGTCTTCCCTCCATTTAAGACCATCTGTTTTGTCCTGTAATCTACCTGACCTTCCCACCACCTGGATCTCTGTTCCTCTGTGTTTACCTTCTTTCACATTGTAATTGTTTTGATCCTAGACTGAACTCCCATATCCTCTGTTCTTATAGTTTTATTCTTTTCTTGACTCTTCAATTTGTTGATTGAGTTCAGGATGATGCTGCCACGTACTTCATTCTCTGGTTGTCTGTTCTTCTTGGTTCTCAGTCCACAGAACTTCCTTTAGGATGTTTTTCATAGCAGGGTTGGCTTTGGCAAAATCCCATAGCTTCTGTTTGTCCTGGAATCTTTTGATTATACCCTCGTATTTGACAGCTTTCCTGGGTAGAGGATTCTTGGTTGGCACTTTTTTTTCCTTTCAGGGTTTTTTATATGTCTCCCATTGCCTTCTTGCCTGCATGGTTTCTGTTGAGAGATCGAGCTTAATCTGATTTGCTTGCCTTTGTATGTTACACTTTTCTTTTCCTTAGCTGCTTTCAGGATTCTGCCCTTGTCCTTGATTTTGGAGAGCTTGAGTATGATATGTCTCGGTGATTTTCTTTTAGGGTCTATCCTTCCTGGGGTTCGTTGAGCTTCTTGAACACTTATTTTTTCGCTTTTCATGATGTTAGGGAAATTTTCTTCCAGAAGCTCTTCAACTATTTCATCTGTGGATTTGCATGAGTCTTCCTGTTCCAGAATGCCGATAATTCTTGTTATTCCTCTTCATGTTGTTCAACGTGAATCTCAGACTTCTTCAGATTTTTTAAATCCTTTTTTTGTGTTTGCTTGTCTATCTTAGTAGTGGTGTTGAGAGATTTATCTTCTATCTCACTAGTTTTGGCTTCTAACTTCTATTCCTTGTCCTTTCAGTGTATTGTCCATTTCTGATATTCTATTATTAATCGTTTGGACCTCTTTCTGTTGATTTTGAATTGTTCCAATGCTGTATCTATTGTATTTATTGTTCCTTTAGTGCTTTCCTGACTTCTTCCTTATTTTTCTTAACTCGATTGTGTAGTGTTTTGATGCATCTTATAATCATTTTTCTGATTTCCTTCTTAGGCATTTTCAAAGCCTGCCCATCTTCCAGTATGGAGTGTAGGTCTACTTCCAGCTCATTTGCCTCAGTCACTTTATCTCGTTTCTGGACATGTGCTGATATGGTCATCTGTTTGTGTTTTTTTTGGGCATATTCAGGAGTTATCTGTGGCCTTAATACTTAGATGGGTGTGTATTTTGGTATTTTTTTATGCTTTCTGATTGCCTCCAGGTAGATGTAATCAGGAGGTGGGCTTCCCTTTTTACTCTTCTTCTTGAGAAATTTCAAGATGCCACTGTTGGTCGTCGTGACGTAACTCAGGATTTAATTTTCGGCCTGTTTCCTTTTTAGTCTGTCTGTCCCGCTCCACAATCTCTGTTCAGGACTTTTTCCTAGTGATAAACAGTTTCGGGCCAGCTGTGGCCGTTTTGCACTGCCGTTTGGATTTAAGTGGAAACTGTCACTTTAAATTTCGAGGAGATCTGTGCGCATGCGTAGTAGAACTCTCCGGGGGTAGGGGTGGGGTGTCCACTCGCTCAGGCAGCCCTCTAGTCACCTAAATGGAGGTGTACAGTGAGAGACCAATGAACAGATACACACCTTTTTCTCCATAGTTCTGTCAGGCATCTGTGGCTGCTCTGGTCCATTCCTCACTTGGTGTCTCCCAAGATAGTGGCTCTGGGAGTAGCTGAGCATCTTGGACTAGAAAGCAGTGGATTTGTTGCTTCTGCTACATATTCCCCTAGCTGTAAGCCTTCCATCCTTCTAAATATTGCTTTATATGTGGTTCAGAGTTCTGGGACAATCCCCTGAGCCTGGTTGATCGGTATTCTGTGTTGTTGCTGATGGAGCTCCTCCCTGCACTTCTACCCGATCTGCCATCTTGTTCTCCCTTAGTGGACTTTTACTGACTCCACCCTTGATCTTGCCCCTTTTTTGGTGACACCCTTTAGGGTGCTTAGAAGTTTAGCGTTTCTTGTTGCTGTTAAATGCTAGCAAGTTAGTTCTGACTCATAGTGACTCTGTATAGGGTTTCCGAGGCTGAAAATCTTTGCGGGAGCAGAAAGCCTCATGTTTCTCCTATAGAACAACTAGTGAATTTGAACTACCAACCTTGCGGTTTGCTGTCCAGTGCTTATCCTACAGAACATCACTGTGCTCCTCTATCAAAGTGTCTAGAAAATATAACTAGACGTTGTTTTCCCAGAGAAATAAGTAGCTGCCAAGAAGTTCCTGGTGTGGAACTATGGGGTAATGCGCTGGACTGCAAAGTCAGTTTGAACTGCAAGGCCAGCAGTTGAAGCTCACCGCTATACAGACAGGGTTGCTAGGAGTATGAACCAACTTGATGGCACTTAACAACCACAAGTTCCAAAAGGCCTTTCTGTAAAGGCTGGGTTTGTTCAGAGGAGTGGTAAGTGCCCAAGACTTGTTAGAAGTCAGGTGGCACTTTCTGTTTCTCCCTCTTCTGCACACCCACATCCAGTCTTCCAATCCTGTTGATGATCTGTACTCCCTCTCTTTGTGTCCTTTGCTCCCTGTTTCTGCCACCCAACCACGATCTCTTATTGGGGATGTTATAATCACCTACCCTTCTGTCTCACTGCTTTTGGCCTTTATGGCCTACTGCTTCCAGGTTATAGTTTGTAACAGCACAATCTTAACTACATCATTATCCAACTTAAAATTCTCCACTGCCCTGCTCGAAGGGCCTGCTGGCAGCCAGCACCGCCAGCTTTCCGTTAGGCCACTCACTACCTCGTGTTTGCGCTATAGCTACACTTTTCTCCATCCATTTTTCATGGCTTTACTGTTGCTATTACTCTGCCGCTTGACTTGGCTACCATTTAATTGCATTTCAAGACTTGGCCCAGTTGGCATTGCCTGTACCCTGTTGAACTGAAGTAGTTCCTTCGGATGATCTGGCTCTTAATAGTAGTGAGAATATCTACTTGTTTCCCCCTCTGGACTATACACTTCTCAGGAGCTGGGGCTATGCTTGTTTATACTGTATCCCTAGTGTTTAGTACAGTATCTGCAGAATATTAGTATTAGGGCAATAGTAAGTGCTTAGCTCTGGTAGTGTAGTTGTTACGAGTCGGGCTCCCAACTGCAAGGTCAGCAGTTCGAAATTACCAGCATTGCACAGGAGAAAGATGAGGAGTTCTACTCCGGTAAAGTTTACAGCCTCGGAAACCCTGTGCAGGGTCACTATGAGTCGGAACCGACTCCATGTCACTTAACAACAACAACAACTGAACTAAACGGGCCTGTGCATTCTTTCAGTGGTTTTACATCATTTGAAATTTTCTTCATTTGTGGCCACTTTTTATACTTCCTATATAACAAGGGTTTCCTTCCTGTCCTTCCTAATCCTACTGAGGCAACAGAAACAGGATCCTGCAGTATATATATAACACAGCCTGGACCTTGCAGTGGGTTTCGTCCTCCAGGCAGACAGCCTCATTGTGTGGCTTTTTGCTGTTTCACAGCCTGGCTTCAGTCTTCACTTCTGACAGGACTGACTTTCTGTCATCACTGCCTTTCCTTATTCTGGAAAGCCTTAGTGCTGGCTTTTCAAACAAATCTTTGTTATGATACAAGGAACATATTCACTCCATTCTTCCCCCTTCTCTTTTCAGGTGATAGCCCTGTCAGTGTCTGTAGAGTTGTCACATTATTTTATGTAAAGAGAGAAATATTAAGATCTTATTAGTATCTGAGGCAGCTTGGTTTTCATTTTGAGGATTCTTAAACCTAGTCTCTCTCTCTGATTACATTTAATTCAGTGCAGCCGTGGAAATATATATTTGTATAACACATATGCTGTGAACACTGATTTCGTCTCTTTGTGGAAAGCAATATGTTCTCGTCTCTTTTGGTCCTTTTCCCTCTGGAAGCTTAGGTATTTTTTCTTTCATTTGTTGTCACAGAATCTAGCAAAACCACTTGGCCTGCCACCGATGATCCATCCTAATGGGGGTTAGAATACATAGGTTTTGATTCTGCCAGGCACTAACATAGCCCAAATCCCTGCCCATTCATATGGCTTTGGGTATATCGGCTCAGTTTCTTGAGATCCTCAGTTTCCTCATCTGTAAAGGTGAGGATAAGAGGCTCCACTTCACAAGTGATTATGAGGTTTAAATAAGTAACTAGTGTTTACTCAGTCCCAGAAATGAGGTAGGTGCCTAATGTTAGTGTTTCCACACCTTGCCTTTGCTTCCAATCTAGAACTTGCTACCAATTTCGCTTCTGTTTATAAAGCTGTGTGTCAGGGACATTTCTCTCCCTTTAGTCTTCACAACAGCCCGTGGATAGAGGCATCATCCCCATTTTTCTGATGGGCATCTTTTGGCTCAGAGGGAGTTGGGTACCATGTTTATTACTGAACAAGTTCTCATGGGCCTTTCGTATTCTTTAACAGCTTTTCTGGCCCATTGTGGTTGTGCAGCCTCTAACGTCTCTTCTCCTAGCCATGAGTTGTGAGCAGGCTTTTGCTCCAGTGATCTGGGACAGGTCTAGTGACTCAGGAGGCAATTTCTTAAACATGAATACCCCTTTCCATTCTTGCTTACCAAACCAAAATACATCTCATTGCTGTCAACTCAATTCTGACTCATAATGACACTCTATATGACCCAGTAGACCTGCTCCATTGTACATCTTTATGGAAATAGACTGACACATTTTATCCACAGAGCAACTTGTGGGTTCGAACTGCCAACCTTTTGGTTAGAAGGTAAGTGCTTAACCATTGCGCTGTCATGGCTTCTTAATTAAAAGCCCTTAAATCAGCCCTGCACCCATAGCAGGTTTTCCCTCTGTTATAAAGTTATCTAGGGAAGAAGTACACAGTCTAGAAATTAAAGACATGGTTACTCACTCCCTACTTTGTGGGTTCACTCAGTACCAGCTTAACAATTCCCAGGTGTTCACACAGACAGACCAACCATGTTTACCCAAATAACTCAAAGCAAAACAAAACCTCTGCTTTTGTCACACAGCCCAGTCGGGGGGGTAGGGGGGAAAGGTAACTTTTCCACTATAAAATATGTGGTCACACATGGGGTACTTCAGTTCTGTTAGTGTGGGACGCATGCTGCTTTTAGGGAGAACTGTTATAAACACTTTTTTGGGGCTCTTTAAATTTTATTCAACCATCAACCATTAATGACTCCTTCAGGCCGCATCAACGGCATAGTCAGAATCTGAACTTGTCAACAGGCCCCTACAAGACATTGTGTGTAAACCTTTCTTTTGAGTGCCTAACTGTCTTCTGATACTCTTGTTCCCTGGTCCCAGTTGAGGCTGATGCAGTTTTGGAATAACTCCCAATACGAAATTGATCTGTCTCATAATTTTGTGCTTTCAGTTTGGCAAAGCTGTGAATGCATTTGAAGTTAATGTTTCACTTATTCATTTGTTGACATACATACCAAGCACTGTGCCAGTTGCTTGGGATAAAAGATGGAGAAAGTGTGAAATACTCCCCTGGGTGAGGTGCAAAATTTTGGTTCTCCTTTTAGAGTCCAAACTCAGATTACACCTAGATTTTTACGTACTGTGCTGCAGATCACCAGAGCAGTAGGATTTTTTGCTGCTTTAAATAAAAAAGACGAAAAAGATAGCCCAGATTTTCCAAGATGAATCTGGGCTACTTCAGTTCTTGAGTAAAATCCTTAGTTAATGAGGAAGCAAATTATAAGGAGCTAAATGGTCCTTACAGATTCAGTAGCAGATAAGAAAATTTATGAAAATTGTATGAGAGTTAAACCATGATGTCACCCATATTCTTAATCCCATGGAGCAAAAATAGGAAGGGCCACTACCTCTTGATTCCTGGTATGGTAGGGGAATGGAAGGCAAAAGATGCCCAGCAATATCTTAAAGCAGTAGAACGAGGGGCATTCTGCTCTTCTTTAAAAAAAGGCCAAATAGCTGCCCTCTTGTCTGCTTCTCAGTGACATAAATGGAATGTGTTTTATAGTCAATGACCAATTTTTATTTCTTTAAAAAAATTTTTTTTTTAATTTGTAGTTACAAATTGATTGTCTAAAATGACTTACCATAGGTAGGTGTTTTTACATTCCAAAGCAGTATCTAAAATAGTATGTTAGGTTTTCAGTCAAAATGCATATTTAACATTCTTCCTACTACCCGTGTAAGTAAAGCACTGTTCAGTATGCATGACTGAGCAGTCAAATGGAAAGGGTTTCTTTAAAGAGAGGATTAATTTGGTGCTGAACTGCCCAAGATGCCATTGGCTGTCACACCTACATTTTACTCTGTGACATTCCCTATCTAAAAATTACTTATGTGAGAAGAGAAATTTGATTATGACTGTAGACAAGAATAACAGAGAAAAGTTTCTTGGCAGTACTATTTTGGACCTGTACTATGGCGGATGCCGAGGTAATCTATCAGTTTGTGAGTGACTACAAAATGCAACTCTCTAGATAACAGGTTTAAAGTAAAGATTTAATACAGTCTCCATCTCCTATGATGTTGCAGTGACAGTTTAAAACTCATTCTCTAAATCTCAGCAGACTTTATAGCTAGCAGTGGGCCAATATAAAGTTTAATAGCATTACAACACATAAATCATCTTTTAAAGATGCTACTAGTAGCTCCAATATTAAATGCAGACAATCGCCTGTGTTATAAATAATTTATCAAACACCATTTCAGATTAGCCTTCCATGCTGAGTTATTTATTTTAGCCTTTTCTGTACGATTCCTAAGGCACTTTTTGAAAGATCCATTACTGGTCAGTTTAATGAACTTGGGGGTCTGTTTTGTCCCCTCAAGCACTCGGGTACAGCTGTGGTGACCATTACATGGCCGATGTGGACCTCTTTGTGCCTTTTACAAGTGCTGCCCATTTGTCATGTAGCGGTAAATGGAGCTGCACATTGGAGTCCAGGGACACATTGTGTGCTGCAGTGATGGAGACAAACAGATAGCTCTATAAAGTGCTGCTTGTCACAGCTGACTTGTAGTACAGTACATCACTCTTATTGTAATCTCATTTAAGAAGCAGGGGTGGCCCAGGGGACTGATATTCCCAGTTAGTTTGGTCTTTGTAGCTATAACGCAGGAAGTGATCTTTTATATTCTCTGAACTTTTAGGGAGTGTGCTTTATGCTTGGATTAATTATAGGAACTTCGATGTGGCACTGCGTGAAGATTTGTCAGCAGATTTGTTCTGACCGTCTTCTCCTGGCCTGGGGCTTGGTACAGGTTACTTAGAAATACATTGTGCTTTTAGGAGCCCTTTGACTTGCTTTATTAAATAAGTTACCATTTATTAAGCCTCATTTATATGCCACAATCTAATCCTGCAGTAATCTTATGAGGCAGGATTGACTTATTAGTATATTACAGAGAAGAGCGTGAACTCCGAGAGGTGAAATGATTTGTTCAAGGTTGCACAGCATTAAGTGAGAGACTGGGAAATCAGATCCAATCTCAGGGTGACCCTGAACCTAGATCTCTCAACTGGTTTTCAGTCACCAGTGCCACAGTGGTCTTTTGACTGAATATCTCAAAAGAAAGTTACAGTTTTTCTAGTATTCAGGATGAGCCCTGTTAGGATCATTACACATTGAATCCAGGTTCTCTTTGACAAAAGCCGTGTAAATCCATGGGAGCTGACCATAGGAGGACACTGGCTTGTGGCATTGGGAGAGAGAGCATTGCACCTGGGCCTGATCAGCTGGGGTCACAGGCTCTGCAGGGCCCTAGTCAGAGCCCTTCCTTCTACAGCAGCTGTTCCCAGGCAGATGCTGCTCAGGAAGCAGGTCACTCTGCATCTTCCAATAAAGGGAGGTGCAATTTCCCAGTGAAGAATGAATTCTAAAAGAAGAAACAATGCTTTTTCTGTATTTATTGTTAGTCAGAGACAGATAAAACGTGGTGTTTTTCCCACTCTTCCTTTTAGTTTGTAGTTTTTTCTTGATGGGTTTCCTAAATATTTGGTAGCAAGTGTTAAAGACAAAAGTTGTTTTATTGTGAAATTCCATTATAAAGAAAACACAGTATGAATATGCCCAGCAACATATTTGCATATGCATCTAGAATCATGGGTATGAAAATACTGTAGTCAAAAACAGTATTCGACATATGAAGCAGTTCCTGGGACATAATTGTTGTAGTTGTTAAGTGCCATCAAGTCAGTTCTGACCCATAGCGACGCTATATAGGGTTTCTGAGGAGTGGCTGGTGAACTTGAACCGCTGACCTTGCAGTTCATATGATTTTGCAGTCTGGCGCATTAACCCACAGCGCCACACTGGGACATTGTTGTTGTTGTTAAGTGCCATCTAGTCGGTTCAGACCCATAGCGACCCTGTATAGGGTTTCCGAGCAGCAGCTGGTGAGCTTGAATCACCAACCTTGCAGTTCAAACGGCTTTGCAGTCTGATGCATTAACCCACAGCGCCACACCAGGACTCCATAGTAGGTCTCTGTAAATAACTGTTGAAGACATTAACTAGATAAGTAATGGGTAAACATTACAGCTTTGATCCTTTTCACCCTGTTCATGTTTTGGTAGTCTGTTTTTGTTTGTTGTTTTGTAGGATATGTGAAAAAATACCTTAGGTCTTAATACTGATCTTTGACATAATTGTAATTTTGTAAAAATATTATTGTAACCTGATAGTGGTCTGTAGGCAGTTTGGGAACTGAACACTCCAACCCCCTCTCAATGGAAATGACCTACAGAGATGCTGCTATTTGACCAAAAGAGAATTGTCAAATCACCCTATCCTGGTTTGCCCAGTTTTGAGCATCCTGGTGATGGGGGATTGACAACCCTGATGACTCAGGGAGTTTCTTGTCTGCAACCAGCTGCAGAGCCCCCTACCCAGGGTGGGTCAGGCTGCTTAGTCAATTAGGGTGGCATGTTATGTTCTGGCTCTGCAGCCCTAAGAACCTGGGTTTTGAATTGTTATTGTTAAGCACCATCGAGTCAGTTCCGACTCACAGCAGCCCTGTATGAGGTTTCCAAGGAGTGGCTGGTAAGCTTGAACCACTGATCTTGAGGTTCAAACTGACTGTGCAGTCTAGTGCATTAACCCACAGCATCACACCGGGATTCCTGGGTTTGAATGTTGTTGTTAAGTGCCACCAAGTAGGTTCTGACTCATGGCGACCCTGTATAGGGTTCCCAAGGAGTGGCTGGTGAGTTTGAACCTCCAACCTTACTGTTTGAATGACCTTGCAATTCAGCGCATTAACCCACAGCGCCACACCAGGACTCCCTTGGGTTTGAATAGCTGTTCCCTCTTGTATGCCTGGAGTCCTGGTGTGGCGTTGTGGGTTAATGCATCAGACTGCAAAGCCGTTTGAACTGCAAAAGGTTCGGCAGTTCAAGCTCACCAGAATCTCCTTGGAAACCCTATACAGGGTTGCTATGGGACGGAACCGACTCGATGGCACTTTACAACATCGTATGCCTGGTGTAACATTATAGGATAAGCACTGGACTGCTAACCACAAGGTTAAAAGGTCACTATGAATCGATTTAACACACATCTGTATGCTTTAGATCTTGGGTGAGTCACTGGATCTTTTTCAGCCCTAGTCTGGCAATACCAATGTCTGTCACAAGATGGTTGTGTGGGGATAAATAAGAAATGATGATGATTGTCAAAGTACTTACCTTGGTATTTGGCACATGGTAGGTGTTCAGTATGTGTAAGATTAATGTCATCTTATAGCATCTTCTGCCTTGTGTATATGAGAGATGGAAGGGAGTGGGCATGTAAGAGATTTTTTCTTAAGGATTTCTTTCCCTTAGAACTGGTGGGAAGGAAAGGAACTTAAAAGGTATATTTTTAAAAGCCTTTACATTTAAATAATAGCAAGCATAATTATGACTAAATCAAGCAATATGTAATACATGTCAAATTTTTCGCATTTTTAAAAGTTTTGTAAGTTATCTTACTCCTTACTGAATATTTGCAAAATGAAGAATCACCCCAAAATCTCATAGCCCTGTCAGCATTCTGAAATTTGTGCCCAATCTTAATTGATTGATGTTAGACCTGCATGTGCGTATTTCAGTTTTGTCTGTATCTTCCCCATCCCCTGCTCCCCAAGAAAAAAATCATTTGGGAAATTTAAATCTGCAGTCCTTACTGCTACCATCAGAAATGTGATATCCACAAGGTATCATTGGCTGGCTAAAGGTATCACCAGCAATAATGAGAAAAGACAAAGTAGACGAAATAATAAAACAACAGAGAAGGGGAAGAGGAGATGGCAGGTCAGGACAGGGCTGTGCAGGGTGTCCCGTACATGTGCATGTACATATGCAAGCATGCATACCTCAGTTCATTAGTAAAGTCTAAATTTCTAAGACTTTGCTTTTTAAAAATGTTACCATTAAAAAGTCTGTTGACCATTTTCAAAGAATTAAGTTGGAATGAGGGTGTATTGTTAAGCGATTGTTTTTTGTAGTGTGTACTCTTTATGGGAAGTACTAGTATGGCACTGTGAGTTAATGCTTCCAGACTGCAAAGTCGTTTGAATAGCAAGGTTGGTGGTTCAAGCTCACCAGTCGCTCCTTGAAAACCCTATACAAGGTTGCTATGGGTCGGAATCAACTCGACAGTACTTTAACAACCACAACTTTTTCTGGAGTCTTGGTGTTGTGCTGTGGGTTAATGCGCTGGACTGCAGAGCCGGTTTGAACCACAGGGTCGGCAGTTCAAGCTCACCAAGTGCTCCTCAGAAACGGTTGCTATGGGCCAGGACCTACTCGACGGCACTTAAGCACAATCACAACAACTCTGTATCTGTAGTCCTGGTGGAGCGCTGTGGGTTAATGTGCTGGATTGCAAAGACCGTTTGATCTTCAAGGTCTGTGGTTCAAGCTCACCAGCCATTACTCAGAAGCCCTATACAGGGTTGCTGTGAATTAGAAGCAACTTGATGGCATTTAACAACGCTCTGGTAGTTGCAGGGACAATGATTTTTTTTTCTGTGCTCTAAACTACTTTTCTTTGCTACCACCTTCACTGGTTTCTGGTAAAAGACTTTTGACTAGCCTCATAGAATTTTGGAAATCCAGGAGAGAATCCTGACTGAAATTCCTGTTTGAAATCATCCTTACAGGACTGTATATGTACCATGTGCCTTCATTGGTCCCACAGGTGCCACACAGGAAGTGGAAGAATGAAGGAATAAAGATCAGAATAATCCCCTTAACCCCCTGCTGGTAGCTTGTTGAGATCCCATTTCCAGCCAAGCCTTCTCAGTCTGTCTCTGAGTCTGTAGAGGGTGCTCAAGTCAGTGGAATATCACTTATTGTCTTGGGCAATGCAGGAGCCCTGAGTGGTCTTTCAGATCTTCAGCTTGAAGTCAGTGAACCCACCTTTAGAGAGGATCTCAAAGCTGTTATTTTAGGCAGGGGATCTGTTTCTTAAAGAATTTTACTTAAATGAACTCCTCAGTTTAGCTAGGATAGTTTGTAGACTCTCCTGCCTGGTGGATTAGGAACGGGCTGCAAAACAGATTGGATTCCCTTTTTTGGGTTGTTGTTAGGTGCCATCAAGTCGGTACCGACCCATAGCGACCTTATGCACAGTAGAATGAAACACTGCCCGATCCTGGGCCAACCTCACTACTGCTGCCATGCTTGAGTCCATTGATGTTGCCACTTGGCCATTCCATCTCATTGGGGGGTCTTCCTCTTTCTCTGACCCTCCACCTTACCAAACATGATCTCCTTCTCCAGTGACTGGCCCCTCCTGACAATATGTCCGAAGTTTGAGAGACGAAGTTTGGCCATCCTGGCCTCCAAGGAGTACTCTGGCTCGCTGCACTTCTTCCAAAGCGGATCTTTTGGTTCTTTTTGGGGTGGTTGGTTTAATTTTGTTCTTATTGCATAAAGAGCTTTGGTTTGATGTTGTTCCCTGGCCCTGATGCCCTGTTTCAGTATCTTGGTTTCTGAGATGCTGGATGTGCCTGGTCATCACCTCAAGCCTTTGCTGACCCAGCCAGTGTGCCTTGCCGATTTTCCATTGGCCTTTATTATATTGCATTGTGGAGTCTTGGTGTGGTGGCACTACAGGTTAATGCGCTGGACTTAAAGGTTGTTTTGAACCGCAAGGTTGGCGGTTCAAGCTCACCAACCGCTCCTCAGAAACCCTATGAGTTGGAACTGACTTAACAGCATGAGGCATTACAGTTACTTGGGTACAGTGTCCCCCACTGACACGGACCTTGGGCCCCTACCCATCTCTGCAGCCCCAGCTCCTAGCACTGGGCCTTCAGGGATGCGAGATGAATTAATCCACTTGTTTACTGGTAATTTTTGGGAACTTAGACTTGCTTCCTAAAGTGGAACAGTGGAGAGAGTGACTCAAATGAATCACTTCAGTGAACTTGTAGGCTCATTAGTGGGAGTAGACCTCACTTGGGCAAGGGGTCTTATCCTTAACCTCAGCCAACCTTTTTTTGTGTGTTTTTATGTTAGTGTTTTCTCCACATGATAAATTATTTGTTCCTTTACAAGACCAGGAAGCAAGTTTCTGCTTGACATCTTAGGTCAGAGGTCAGCAAGCCACAGCTTGTCATCTCAAGGCTGTAATTTTAGGCAGGGAATCTGACATCCAAATCTGACATGTCACCTGTTTTTGTTAATAAAATTTTATAGGAGTAGAATTATGCCCAGTTGTTTATATATTCTTTATAGCTGTTTTCATGCTGCAACGACAGAATTGAGTAGTTGTGACAGAAACTACATGCTTACCAAGCCTACAGTATATTCTGTCTGGCTCTTTACAAAGCCAAGTTTGCTGCGCTCTGGTTTAGATGGTAGGTTGTCTCTCTCAGTCCAAAACCTTACAGTAGTGTGGTAAAGAGGAGACACATGCATAATGGAGTGGGAAGGCCCAACTCCCCCGCTTAGCAGTTGAGATACCTTGGATAAATCATTCAGGTACTTCATCTGTGAAATGGGCACTAGAAAAATGCCTACCTCACAGATGATTTTGAGCACTGCCTGTGAAATGCAGAGTCTGCCTGTGGATGCTACTGTTGCCATTCTTTCTTCAGGAGGAGGAAGCCAAGAAGCTGGTGAGTGAAGCCATTGCAGCGGGCATCTTTAATGACCTGGGGTCTGGAAGCAACATTGATCTCTGTGTCATCAGCAAGAGCAAGTTGGATTTTCTCCGCCCATTCTCAGTGCCCAATAAGAAGGGCAGCAGGTAAGTGAAGAAGATTACATTCTGCCCTGTGTCCCATGCCTTCCATGACCTTGACATCTCCATGGCATCTGGACAGGGTTTTTTTGATTCTTTCTTATACTGAGTACCCCAGACCAGCCATATACAACAGACCTCTGAGTCATTGTTTGCTTTATGATTGCGGGCTGCTGTCAGGTGTGGGTTGTTATTTGTTTATAAAATGAGTGGTCCATGACTCCCAAAAGGTTGTAAACTATTGTTTGGTCATTTCCAAAAGTTAGGCTTGGGAGCATTTCTGGAGTTTTCCTGCTCTAGGGGGATTCTTGCCATTTAGTCTGTAGCAGCTAAACAGACACCACACGTCTCAGGTGTAACCCAGGGGAAGAGCAGTAGGGTATGGATTGAGTTGATTTACTGAACAGAACTAGAAGGTTTCAAACTTGATGACTGGTGATTTTGTACATGAGCAGCTCATTGAAAATTCCTCATGGTTGTCCAGGTGCTTGACTGAGAGGTCAACTGAGAGGGCTTACGTAGCACAACAGGACTTAAAACTGGTACTACCTTCCATTCAGCCCCACAGCTAGGTTAGGGAATAGCAAACACATCACCTTCTGGAATGCTTGCTTTAACCCTTCTGCATGTACTCACATTCCAAAACAGAAGTAATTCACAAGGAAAGACTAGAGCATTCAAAACCAGCAGGCCTCATTGGAAGATTCAGCAAAGTGGCAGGATGTAAGATCAACATTAAAAATATCAGTTGGATTTCTCTATAGCAATCCATTGTTGTGATAGCGATGAAAAGGACATTAGGAAAGCAATACCATTTACAATAGCCACCCAAAGGATGAAATATTTAGGAATAAACGTAACCAGAGAAACAAAGGACTTATACAAAGAAAATTCCAAAACACTACTACAAGAAACCAAAAGAGCCCTACAGAAGTGGAGGAACATACCATGTTCCTGGATGGGAAGACTCAACATCGTGAAAATGTCAATACTCCCCAAAGCAATTTACACATACAATGCAATTCCAGTCCAGATTCCAACAACATTCTTCAAAACCAGCAGGTATTTTCATTGTCACTTCCACTAAAAATTGTGAAAACTGTGTTCTCATGTGCTAGAGCACCCCAGCCACAGAGAGCTATGACTCAGTGGTGGGGGAAATGTCGGCAGCTAGCTTTAGTGATTTAGAGCAAGTCAGTCTCTCTGCTGTTGAGCTGATAGAGCTGGACTAGGTGGTCATTAATAGTTCCATGCAGTCCCTCAGGTCTTTAGCAGGGAAAGGAGCAGTTATTGAGGCTCAGAACTCAGTTTGGAGTAGGATCTGCTGAGCTCCTTGAAGACCTAAGCCAAGTACCCCTGCATGGCCTGCTTGAGCAGTAACTTCCAAGGTGTACTGCATGATGAAGAGATGGTGGTTGGAGTAGAGTGGGAAGTGGTTATGGTCTGATCACTGTATTCAGACTCAACCCAGTATCCTGGGTGAGAATTCTGGAAACCACATTGGAGTTGTTGAAAAGTAGTATATTTGCTTGTATAAGGAACCAGTGTTCAACACTGGAGTCCTTGTCCAAAAGGGAGTGCAGCAGGGAAAGGAGGTTCTAAACACCCAAGAACAAAAACAGACTCCATGGACCAATTGTGAAGATTCAGTAAGGTGACATGAAAGGTCGATGAGTAGTTAAGTAGTAACTTAAGTAGACCAAACTGCCCCTACTCCCCAGTACATCACTGTGTCAACAGTGTCCACACTGTCTCGGATATTACTGTCATCTTTTCTGCCAGTGGTTGACTGGGACACTGCCTGGGTTGGTTGGGCTCTTCCTCAGAGTGGCCAGTTAAAGTGAGGGGCAGAGCCTTAGACATGGGCAGGCATCCTGTGTCTGACACCAGTGTTGTTGTTGTTATTATGTGCCATGGAGTTGGTTCCCACTCAGCAACCCTGAACAGGGTTTCCAAGGTTGTAAATCTTTACAGGAGCAGAAAGCCTCATCTTTCTCCTGCAGAACAGCTGGTCGTTTCAAACTGCTGACCCTGAGGTTAGCAGCCCGATTTGTAACCACTACACTACCAGAGCTCCTTGACCCCAGTGTAGACCTGTGAAAATTCCTGTTGCTTCCCTTGGGTCTCCATTCTCTGCAGCCCTATTTTGCAATCCATTGTTGCTTAATGTATAAGCCTTCTCGCTGGTGAGGAGGTGAGGATGACTAAAATAAAACTTTTTTGAAAAAACCACGGAAAATAATAAATGTTGGCAAAGTTGTGAGGAAATGGAACCATTGCTGGGACTGCAAAACGACCCAACAATTCCACTCTTAGATGAAATGTGACAGGCAGAGACTCAGACAGAAGTTTGCATACCAATATCTATAGCAGCACCATTCACAATAGCCAAAAGGTGGAAACAGCCTAAATGCCCATCAACAGATTATAAAGGTACAATGGAATATTAACTTAACCAGTAGGAGAAATGACGTCTTCATACATGCTGCAATATGGATGGAGTTGGAAGGCATTATGCTGAGTAAAATAAGCAAATCACAAAAGATCAAATATATGGTCTCACTTATATAAAAAAAAGCAAATGTTTAGAGAACAAAGTTTATTAGTGGTTACCAAAGGGGTGGGGAGGGAGTGGTGAATGGTGATGGAAATAATTGCATTTATTAGGGGTAGAGCTGTAGCGCCAGTTTTAATTATTGTCTAGTAAATTGTATGTCGGTAAAAAGTTGAATTGGCAAAAGCCAATGGTAATAATTTTGACAACAACACACACACACACACACACACACACACACACACACACACACAAGTAGTGGCTAAGGTTGCTTATGTACAACCAAACACCCCAAGGGATTTGATATCTTGGTCTAGAGGTTTAGAGTCATGATTTCATGAAGTATCCCAGTTAATTGGTTTAATAACATGTTTGGTGCCTGAGGTCTTCAAGCTTGCAAACAGCCACCCAAGGCACAACAATTCTCCTGGAACAGAGGAGGAAGGAGAATCAGAATAGGAGGAGGATGTGGAATGTGTAGCTTGTTGCCTTCATGAACAACTGCTTCCTTTGTCATGAGACCCGAACTGGATGGTGCAGGCTGCCGTTAACCAAACTTTTAGATCTAAGATTACATAAAAGGATACTAATCAAAAGAGGGAAAATGCTGATCAAAATTTCATAGAATCCCCGCTTCCTTGGGTCATGAAAATTGGATGAACCCCTGAAACTATTGCACTGTAATAATTTTAAACGCTGAAACCAAAATATTTCCTGGCGTTTTCTTAAAAACTGTTTACAGCTTGACTAGTAAACAGTCTGGTTTGAGCATTACGGTCTTGTAGGATCTATCTGTATGGGATCAACTTGACAACAGCAACTTGAAAAATTAGATCAGAGTCTTTAAGGGGTGATGAGTTGGTGTTAATGAGGGAGGAGCAACTTTGGAAGGAGGAGGGTGAGAATGGTTACACAACCTGAAGAGTAGAATGTGGTGAGGACGACTATGACAGGTTTTGCAGAAATGTTTTGCTGCCCAAGTTTCTGAATTCGGTACAGGGCTCTGCAACTCTCCTGCATTTTCTGCATCATGCCCTTTTGAAAGGGTGGGCTTCCAAGGAGCACATGGCCATGGCACAGGCCAAGGGCCTTCTGTTCGTCCTTACCCAGTGTGTCAGGTTGACAGATAATGCCCCAGCTAGGGATAGTTGGGCTTTTGCTTCTGTTTGACAGTATTGCAATTACTGGTTCCACTGGGAGAATGAACAGCTTAAATATGCCTTGTGCTCAGATTTGTTCCAAGAAAAGGTGTTGGGTGTGTCCTTCTGGTGATCCACCTTGTCTCTGCAGGACAGTTCTCTTGAGTCTGTCTAAAGTGACAAACCCGGTTTGGATGTGGATTGTTTTATATTGTTCATGCTTCTAGATATTTTAAAAGTGTTTTAAGTTATTAATTGTGTCATTCTTGTTGCTGCACAAGAAACTCCGATGAAAGGAGATTTACTTCCTGCTGGTTTACTGAGATGCTTTAGTGAAACTGAAGCTTAAATCAAATGACCAGATACTTTCAGGTCTCTGCTGGAGAAGTATTGTGAGGAAGGAAATTTCAGTGCCAGTGCTTTCTCTGCATTCTCTAACATGCACAGTACCTGTCCAGGTTCCCCATTTTGTAGCACATCAGAGAAGAGGGGGAAAGTGAACCTTGACTTCCTCTGTGGTCACCGCACTGGGGATTAGGAGAGCCCCAGCTCCAGCCAGACCTGCTTGCTGCCTCTTGTGAATACCTGTAATTCCTCCTGCTGTCTGCAAGGCACTTAATAGAAATCCTAATGTGCTTTTGTTTTTCTTTCACTAGGTTTGGCAGGTACCGGTGTGAGAAGGGGACTACCGCCGTCCTCACCGAGAAAGTCACTGCCCTGGAAATTGAGGTCCTGGAAGAGACGGTCCAAACAATGGACACTTCTTGAGTGGTGCCTGAGACGGCTGGCTGGCTATCATTCTAGAAAACTGGGGGCATCAGAGGGTCCCCTCCCCGTAAGACATTTGGCCAGTGTTTGCTGAATGAAACTCAATAAAAACAGAAAACCAAATCAGATGCTGAGGCCTGGGGACTGTGTATTGGGGGGTGGGGGTGCCAAGGCCCAATTAGCCTGGGCCTCTTTGAGGGTGTGAATTCCTCCCTGAGTTCCAGTCTGGGTTGTGGTGGGTGTAAGAGTGATGGAACCCTCCTAAACCCAGAGGTGCCATGCCTCATCAGATTGGGCTACTTGGAATTTTTCAGGTGAATTATGTACACCCACCCTTACACTAATTTGTTTTTGTTCAAGGTGGCCCCAGTATTTTGAGTGCAGCACACAGCTTTCTACCACAGCAGCCAAGTCAGAAAGAAAGGAATCTCTAAGTTTGATTTCTCAGCTCCGTTGTGAAAAGAAACAAAGGTGGGGTAGACTGTCAGCATTGTCCACGGCGGCATGAACTTGCATGAACTCCAGTTTGTTTAGTGCTACTTTTGGGTTTACTGTTTTGTAATAAGACATGGTCATTTCACAAACATGCAGGCCTGTAATCAGTGGTTGAAATTGTGTCTCCGGAGGGTCCTGTTAGTCAGGCAGAATTGTTCTCAAAGTGCTGAAAGTTGGTAAGTAGAGAAAGCAAGTTCGCCTGTGTTCAGAGGTGGAGTCGGCCAACAGGAAACACAATAGGGCTTATGAGAGGTATGAAGAATATTTGCCAAGCATTTGTCTGAACCTGGAACAACTTTCAGTAGTTTGTACTAGGCAGAGACAAGGACTCGACTTTCCCTGGGAGAACATTGCTGGGGGACACAGGAAAAAGGCCTGGCCCCATAGTCTAGTAGGCAGCCTCCTTGTTACAACTGCCGGAGTCAGTGGGAAGAATAGTGGAATTATTTAGGGCAGCAATATGACTGATGAATATTCAAATATCTGGGAGCTTTAAAAAAAATTCCAAGACTACTTAGTGTCTGAGGTCTGGGAAATTGTTTTAAAGACTTCTCAAGAAATTATGCTGCTCAGTTTTACGTTTAAGCTCCACTAGTTTGGATGCAAAGAGTATAAAACTGTTTTAAAAGATAACCATGAATCAGACTTATTCACATCAGTTAACCCCTCTTAGCCCATTTTATTTCAAACATGGAGAAAAATACAAAGCACAGGTTGAATCTGAAGAACATGTCTCAAAACCCACAGTGTTAATAACAAAACGGAGTTCACACAGGGAAACAGAGCAGTGCCCTAGTCCCAAATCCTTTATTCCCACAGAGGCCTGGTCAGTGAGCTAGCTCTCAGTCAGCCAGGTGAGTCTGGAGGGCTGAGCTGTCACCAAGTCAGTGGACATCACCTTAGACTATTGGATTAATTTGAGGACAGAAGCAAAATTCAAACTTTTTCCTTTGGCGCTTGAATTCACATTTATAAATTAATCTTCACAGTTAATCCTATTTGGGAACAAGAAATATACGAGCACATTTCCCACACATAGTACAGCTAAGCATGAATTCTTGACCGACACAATCTGTTGAGTTTTGTCAACGGCTGAATGAATGGCTACCATTTTCGTAGTTTCTATGTGCTAGGAATTCTGATGTGGCATTGAAATGGTAACCAAAAGGTTGGCATTTCAAACCCACCAGTAGCTCCTTAGAAACCCTATACAGGGTCGCTGTGAGTCAGAACCGACTTGAAGGCACTTAACAACAGTGTGCTAGACAACTTGTTTTATTTTAGATCTTGTCAGCAACCCTGAAGGTATGTATCATTAGTCCCATTTTGTAGATGACGAAATGAAGGCTCAGAATGTTTAAGAGATGTGTCCAAGATCACACTATGAAGTTGCAGAACCAGAATTTGTATTGGATAGCTTGAGAAAGGCCTGGTCATTTTTGTATCTTCTGCTTCCACGCCTTAACACTGATAATGAACGGAAGTTTCAGCATTGAAGCAGATGATGAATTGCCTGGTACATAGCAAGTGCTCAATACAAGGTAGCTGAACTGGACTGCAAGAAGAATACTTGAAGGGGTTTCAAATAATTTGCTCTCTGAAGTTCTATGCCAGATTCTGGATTCTCCTCATTGTCATTCATCAGGTTATAATGTAGATTTTAAAAAATTAGCAAAATCTCGACTCTAGATGGAAAAACCAAAGGATTTCTACTTTATCCCTTTACAACAGACTAAATGAAGCACATAGATTGTTGGGAAAGACACTAAAAAGTAAACTGAACTTGCTAAACATCTTTCAGAGGCTCATACAAATCAGTCTCCTGTAACTCTGCTAGTATGCACGATGAGTCTCACTGAAGGATTCACATTACAAATGCAGATACAAGGGGCACTTCAGAGCTTGCTGAGCCAACCCCTGCTTGTTAAGAACCCAGCCTAGATTGTCCATAACAGAGAACTTGAATTTGACCTTAAGTAACAGGTGACCAGTGCCCGCCCCAGGGCTTCTCTGCTATAAAGCTTGGCCTCTTGGGGAACCTGCTGAACTCTCTTGTCTGGTTCTAGGCTACCAGGTGACCACTTCAGGGAAAGGAAGACTCAAGTAAGGCAAAGTGGTGCATCCAAGTTCAGGTGCTTGAAGTCCACACGTGCATCTGTTTGGCAACCTGGTGCACGTATCCAATGTCAGGTCTTTGGTTAGGGTCAGGGTAGATGCACATGCTGACCAGTTCTCGGAGCTGCAAGGGAGAGAATGGTTCAGTGTGAGGCTTAGGAATGCCGCCTTATTAGCATTTTTCTGTGCATTAACCCATTTAACCCTGTAACAGCTAGAAGGTATAGCATTGCACAGCTGCTTAAATATAAGGATTGTTGTTGTTAACTACCATGGAGTCGATTCCGACTCATAGTGACCCTGCACAGGGTTTCCGAGGCTGTAAATCTTTATGGGAGCAGAAAGCCTCATCTTTCTCACGTGGAACTGCTGATAGTTTCGAACTGCCGACCTAGAGGTTAGCAGCCCGATAAGTAACCACTACGCTACCAGAGCTCCTTAATATAAGGATAGCCAGGACCAAATGAAGCCTGTCCAGTCCCAAAGGTCCCTGAGAGTGGATACCTCTAAGTAACTCTGAACTCTCAACTGCCCTCCATGTGGCTGAGCAAAGCTGTGTGTGCTATCCACTACCAGTTGTGTGGATGCCGCCCAAACCAGAGGACAAAACTCCAAGTAAGGGCTTATTGACCGTAATAAATACATTAACATGCAGCAGGGCTGCAGCCTGCCCACCCCCTGGCCTCTTGTGCTCATGAAAGACAGAGCTTTTAATTATACAGACACTGAAGGCTGCTCTACCTTGAGGTGGGGAGGGGGTGCTTTGAGCCTCTGATCGCCTCTCATTCTGATATCCAGAGTGCCAATTATTTTAATGGTAATTAAAATAATGACTTTTAAAAGCCTGCATCTCAGCTTGCATCACCGGACTCTGCACAATGTTTTTCATTTAAACGCTGGAGGGGCTGGCTCACCCTATGGGGTGGTGGGCAGCAGCAGGAAGGGAAAACACCCTGAATAAGAACATCTTAAGTAGCCTGCTCAGGGAGGGCTGAGGGGTCACTCAGAAGGTCCAGGGGCCGGATGAATAAGAACATCTTAAGTAGCCTGCTCAGGGAGGGCTGAGGGGTCACTCAGAAGGTCCAGGGGCCGGATGAATAAGAACATCTTAAGGAGCCTGCTCAGGGAGGGCTGAGGGGTCACTCAGAAGGTCCAGGGGCCGGATGAATAAGTGCTGCAAACTGTAAACGGGTTCCTCTCGATGGGAAGCATTCAATCTGGTCTACAGAGCCTTAGGGCTCCCTCTTCAACCTGCACATGCATCTTTTTGGGAGATTCCAGTGCCTATAAAAACCCTGAACAGAAGACAGCTGCGCCTATAGCCTGTTAGGTACTCCTGGAGTCAGCCTCTATGGGTGAGATGATGCCTTTCTGGGTTTTACCATATCCAAGGGGAAGGTAGCTGTAATTGACCTCTGACAGGTTAAAAGAACCAAGAAAATCAGTTTAAGGCAAAATCTCTTGTCATTGTTCTAAATTGCCCATTTATGAGTAGCTTACATAGTCCAATGAGCACATACTTTAAATTTCAGAAAACCAGGGAAACAAAATAAAAATTAGGAAACATCTTCCTTATTTCCATTTCTAATAGGTGATTAAAGGAGTCCTGATGTTGTGCTGTAGGATAAGAACTGGACTACTAACCACAAGGTTCTGACTCAGGGTCGCTCTAAGTCAAAGGCACTTAAGGTGATCAAACTGAAATGCTGTTTCAGTGTCAAGTACCTCTGGCTCTCAGACCCAGGACTACCTGTGTGACCTAGACATCTGCACGTAATTGGTAAGAACTGTGCACTTGGGTGAACAGTAATTCCTGAACACAGAGTGATGAGAGATGGGGGCTGAGGGCTTCATGTGGATTTGTCTGATTTAGGTTCCCATTTACAGATGGGAAACTGAAGCACAGACGTGACTTCTGTGCTTCCATGTCTCGTGACTTCTTACATCTGAGTCGTACAGAATTCCAAATTTGAATGAAAGATGAGAAAAAAGAAAACCCAAAGGCAACTTAAGTTTTTTGGTAAAGAAATCGACTAGTTTTTCCTTTCTTACCAGCTTCCAATTCAAAGCTTAAGTGTTTCCTTCAAAAGTGTATGTAAGAGTTTTGCAAGATATTGGGATAAAAGCAAAGCTGTGGCTGAGAGGAAGTGTGCTATACACCTTTCTTTATGGGGAAACACTCCTGACCCGAATTTTGTCCTCTGGGAGTCTGCGAATCCACCAAGCAATGCACTGAGTACAAAGATAGCTGACAGGTGACCACAGGGGCCTCTGGTTGGCTGGGCCTGCTAATCACAGGGTTAGCATACAGCCGGGCCCTACACTCTGCTACTTGACCTACCAAAGCCCAGACCCTCTGTGGGCAAAGGCTGCTCCTTCCAAAGTCTTTAGGATGATGATTTCAACAAAATTCTGGGAGGGCACCTCACTCCAACCTGCTGGGTGGTCAGCAGAGGCAGGTGTAGTGTGCAGGCTCAGTTGGGTCATTTGGGTTTTCAGCAAGATGGCCAAACTTGGTCTCTCACACTTCGGACATATTGTCAGGAGGGACCAGTGTCTGACCATTCCCTGTAGATCAACTGCTACAACTCCAGTGTCTGGAGAAGGATACTATGTTTGGTAAGGTTAAGGGTCAGAAAAAGAGGAAGGACACCCCACCCCCACCCCCACCCCCGATGAGATGGATTGGCCAAGTGGCAGCATCGATGGACTCAAGCGTGGCAACAGTAATGAGGTTGGCTCAGGATCGGGCAGTGTTTCGTTCTGTGCATAAGGTCGCTGTGAGTCGGTACCGACTTGGCTGGCACCTAACAACAACAAATACCACTTCAAGTTACGTGGCCTTAGGCAAGTCACTTAGCCTCTCTGCGTTGTGTTTCTTCACTGGTAAATGAGGTGGTGGGAAGACTCAACACAACAAGCCTAATGAAGGTAGGCTGCATTATTGTTAGGTAAGGGCCGTTGTTCCTGCAGGGCGGGCATTGGAGGGTCTCAAATTCCTCTTCACACCCACTCCCACTAGCATGGTCCTTGAGTAGAGAGCCTGCTGAGCGGGACCTTGTGCTACATTCTGTGACTTTTTGCTGATAATGGCAAGTGCTCAATACAAGTAAGCTCGGTGCTAGTCTGAGCACATTAAATGCACAAGGTTAATCCTTACACCAATCCTGTGATGTGATGGTGGTAGGTTCCTTGGAGTCAGTTCCAGCTCTAGTAAGCAACCCTGTAGTCAAAAGAATGAAACATGTCCTGTGCCATCCTCACAATGGGTGTTTGATTCCATTCTTGAAGCCACTGTGTCAAGTCATCTTGAGGGGCTTCCTCTTTACCAAGCATGATGACCTCCAAGTCCCTCCTGATAAGATGTCCTAAGTATGTAAGATAAAATTTCACCATCCTTTTAAGGAACGATCTGACTGTACTTCTTCCAAGACAGATTTGTTCCTTTATCTGGCAGTCCATCCTACGTATATCCAGTAATCCTTTGCCAACACCATAATTCAAAGGCATTAAGTCTTCGCTCTTCCTTAGTCATTGTTCAGCTTTTGCATGCATATGAGGCAACTGAAAATACCCTGTCTTGGGTCATGTGCACCTTAGTCCTCAAAGTGACTTTTTTTTTTTGCTTTTTAACACTTCAAAGACGTCTTTTGCAGCAGATTTGTTCAGTACAATATGTTGCTTGATTTTCATGACTGTTGATTCCATGGACATGAATTATGGATCCAAGTAAAATGAAATCCTTGATAGTTCAATGTTTTCTCCAGTTTATCATGGTATTTATTATTGGTCCAGTTATGAGAATTTTTCTTTCTTTGCATTGAGTTGTAATCCATGAGCTGCATTGGTAAGTGCTTCGAGTCTTCTCTTTCAGCAAGCAAGGTTGTGTCATCTGTAGAACACAGGTTGTTATTAGCATTCCTCCAATCCACGTTCTTCATGCAGTCCAGTTTCGCAGATGATTTGCTCAGCGTACAGATTGAATAAGTATGGTGAAAGGATACAGTGCTGACACACACCTTCCCTGATTTTAAACCAGTCAGTATTCCCTTAGTTCTGTTCCAATGACTGCCACTTGGTCCATGTACAAGTTCCTCATGAACACAATGAAGTGTTCTGGAATACCCATGCTTCACAATGGTATCCATAATTTGTTATAATATAATTACACAGTCAAATACCTTTGCATGGTCAGTATAACACAGGTAAACTTCTTTCTGGTATTCTCTGCTTTCAACCAAGATCCATTTGACATTAGTAATGGTATCTTTCATTCCACATCTTCTCTGGAATATGGCTTGAATTTCTGACCATTCCCTGTAGATGAACTGCTATAATCTTTTTAAAATTATCTTCAGAAAAATTTTACTTGAGTGTGAGATTAATGATAATGTTTGATCATTTCTGCTTCCATTGAATCACCTTTCTTTGGATTGGGCACAAGTATGGATCTATTCCAGTCAGAAAATTGTCTTCCAAATTTCTTAGTGTAGACTAGTGAGCACTTCCAGTGCTGCATCATTTGTTGAAACATCTCAATTGGTATTCTTCGGTCAGTTCCTGGAGCCTTGTTTTTTGCCAATGCCTTCAGTGCAGTTTGGACTTCCTCCTTCAATATTATTGATTATTGATCATATCACCTGAAATGGTTGCATGCCAACCAATTCTTTTTAGTACATTGACTCTGTATTCCTTCCCTTTGCTTTTGATGCTGCCTGCCCTTGATGTTTATCACAGCCCCTTCATGTCTGTTATTTCATTTACAAGGCACAACAGAGTCTCTTTTTCCCATTTTACAGATGGCAGATGGGGGCTCAGTAAGTAGATGGAATCCCCAAACTGCCAGCACTAGGTATCCCAGGGCATGGTGGTGGAATGGTGTAACCCACAGGCTTGGAAACACTAAAGGGTTCAGGTCTCCCTTAGTTGGCTATAATAGCTTCAGGATCACAAGTGGCCCCAGTGTGGCTGGCCAAATGGGGGGTGGGGGTGGGGGGTTTCCACTTAGGCTGTCTTCTGCTGGGCCTACCTAAACTCCTGTCCCTCAGAACAAAGTATGATAATGAAATGTGTAGAGACCTGCAGTTAAAAAACCAAAAGGGAAGATCGTGCTTGGCATTTCCCAAGATGAAAGAACTAAAGAGAAAATTCAAGCCTCACACATTGTAATACTGAAATGGAGTCCTGGTGTGGCTTATAAGCATCGGATCGTTAACTGCAAGGTCGATGGTTCAAACCCACCAGCTGCTCCTCAGAAACCCTATACAGGGTTGTTAGGAGTCAGAACTGACTCGTTGGCATTTAACATCAACAATGAGCAAAATATGGAATGATGACGGAAGCAACCTGAGATTCTAGTATCCCCATTTTACAGATGAGGAAACAGTCTCAGAAAGGTTAAAGGAGGCTGTGAACCTGCCTGTGTATGTTTCTTAACCACTACTGTGCTAAAAAACCTATTGTTTCATCCTCACAATTCATCTACATAGGAGAAATAGCCCTCTTTTCCAGATAATGGAACTGAGGAGGATGACATTCTCCCATAGCTCAGCCCCTTGCCAGACGTGCCAGAGCCCCTGCACCGGATGTCCACTGTAGAAAAGAAAAACCAAAGGTGTAGGCAGGAGATGCTCACCCTGGCTTGTCACAGGAGTGCGAGTGGCAGCCAACAGTGGTATCAGGTGAAGTGTGCAGGACCCTGCCTCTATGAGAGTCTGGTATATGGTGTCTCTGGGACCTACAGCAGCGAACCTCACACTCGAGACTGTACCAGAAGCCAAACGTGTTGGCAGAAGTGTGCTCACAGGTCACATCTACCAGCTCCCACTGTTTCTGCTGCCACTGGGGGGCCCACACGCCTATCCATGAAGCCCTTTCTTTGGTAAAATTCATCTACTTGTCCTTCTGGGTCACTTTCCCAGAAATTATCTCCATCTTGTTAAGAGAGTTCAAGCTTAACCCCACATCTGTGATATTTTATACGTGGCCCTCCTCCTGAGTCACTGGGCCTGGCCCCTGGCTTCAGCCACCCCCAGTCAGCAAACTTACCTTCTCAGAGTAATGTTCTCCAGGGAGAGGTGGGTAGTCACATTGTTCGATCTTCTGGCAGAGGGAGAAAAGATTCATTTTATCTCCATAGAAGGGGCTCTGGAGAGCTGCCATCTGCAAGGGGAAGAAGATGGTAAAGACCGTTTTCAGCTGTGAGATGAGGACCTGCGAGGCAAGGGGGACTGCACCAGGCAAGGTTTTGTGTGCTGGTCCTCATTGCAGTGACTGTCCAGAGGGCTTCTCCCCCCAAAAGCTGGGATTCAACAGAAAGGAATGATTTTAGCATGATCTTTTGAGGCCTTCTATCTCCCTTGGTGGCTCAGTGGTTAAGTGCTTGACTGCAAAATGACAGGTTGGCAGTTCAAATCCACCAGTCGCTCTTTGGGAGACAGATGTGGGAGCCTACTTCCAGAAAGCTTTAGTCTTTGAAACCCTATGGGGCAGTTCTACTCTGTCCTTTAGGGTCACTATGAAGGCAATGGGTTTGGTTTGTTCCCGCCCTCACTTATATAAATTGGAGCCCTAGTGTGTCACTGTGGTTTAAAGTTTGAACCACAAGGTCAGTGGTTCGAACTCACCAGCTGCTCCTTAAGAAACCCTAAACAGGGTCGCTATGAGTTGGGACCGACTTGACAACACTGAACAACAATACTGAAGCTCCACCCTATGTAAGGCTGTTCCCACGGCAGGCCTCAGCACTCAAGCAATGACTCTGGTTATACGCATGAAGCAGATGGGGAAATTGAGGCACAGCTCCGTGGAGGCTGCATATCTGGGCCTGGCAGCTTCTCTCTAGTGCACTTCTTCGGTTACCCTAAAAGCAAATCCACAGACACCCAAGGGAGGATATCTATTTAATACTAAGGGCTAACTTTTTTTGAGGTAGAGGGAAGTGAGACATTAATTTTCAGCTTTTAAAATCCTAGCTGTTCTTGCTAGCTCATTACTGAGCTGTTGTCTAAAGGACTGGAATTCAGGGTAGTGATTGCTGCTGTCACAGAGAAGGGTCAATTGGCTGACCCTGGGCACAGAAAAGCTCCAGGATAGAAGTGCCTGGCTACACCTTTACCTGAATCACAGCTCTGCCACTCGCTTGCAGTGTGACAGGCCTTGGACAAATCCCTTTTCTTCTCTAGGCTTTGTTTTCCTCATCTGTACAATGGGAAGAAGCCCCACCCTGCAGGGCTGAGTGAGTCTTAGACTGGCAAGGACAGAGGCCCCACAGGCAAAGCTGTCATCATTCCCAATGTGCACCCAGCTCTACCCTGAGGGCAGGTCCCCACCTGGTTCCTGAGGGAAAAGACTGGTTCTCACTCAGGGAACTACCAGGCCTCCCCTGATTCTGGAGGGTTCTAGACTCCCCCACCCCACCCCACCATTCAGAGCACTGTGGGTGAGTGGTAATGGCAGCCCAGCACGGTGCCTGCCAGTCCCATCTGCTGATTAATCCATAATGGGATTCAACTGTCTCCCATCACTCCTGCTCACTGTCACCTGCTGCCCAACAACAGCCCAACACCTCCTGCTAATGAAGTGCCCGCCTATCGGCCCTTGTTTCCTTATGAGGAGCCAGGTTGCCAGGCCACTTTGCATAGGCTTCTTGACCATGGGAAGTGACTGATGGGGCACTGGCAACTGGAGGAGCCCATGCCCATCACCTGAGGTTTCCCAGCCTGTCCCCACCCTCTGCTCACCCCTCTGAACAGATCTGGTGACCCCAGAGCTGGACCTGTCTCCTTCAGAAGGACTGAGGAGAGATTCAGAGCCCCAGGCAATGACTCTGAGTTTGGAAATGACCTTTAGGGCTCTAGAGTTTTGGGGGGCCTTCAGAGCCTAAAGGCTGTTCCAGGGCAGCACAGTGTGCCAGGTGCCTGGGCCATGCCAAGGTTATTTTGAGGTGGGCGTTTAGGGGCAACATCACTTCCTCCTTCTGTGGGATGGCCAGAGGCTCGGGCCCCGCTTAAGAGGGATGGGACCTGTCTGGACCATGACCCCCCCTCCCCCATTCCTACTTCCCAGAAGAATGCAGACAGTGACTCTGGCATGTTGCTTATGAAGGAAGAAGTGTGTGCTTTTCCAGTGAAGTTTGCAAAATGGCATCACCTGGATGATGAAATTCCAATCATTAAAATGAGAATCTTGGGTGCAAAGTGTTAATGCAGCAGTTTCCAAAGGACATCTGTTGCCAGAGCAGAGCGTGACTGAGACTCCAGAGTAGCTTTCCAGCGTGATCAGGGCCCTCTGAATCTCCTGAAAACTGTTACTATTCAGAATTGAAGGGGTGGGGTGGGGCAGGGGCAGTCTAAATATTGGCCTGGTTAGCACAAGCCCTGGTTTTCCTGCACTTGATCTGGGAGAGGGCCATGGTTGAGCCCATCTGATCTAGCTTTCAAGGCTGATCAAAGCTTTGCAGCTGTTTATTCCAAAAGGATCCCCAAAATGAGAGGTGATAGGAGCCCCCTTATCTTGCACTCCCAAATAATTTCTCCATCCTTTCTGGCATCAGTTCAGAAGTTTCTTTCTGGGAAGGTCAGTAGTAGTCTAGGGGCTCCCTCACAGCCCTCCTCCCCAAGGACCTTCCACCCAGATGAGGGCAGCAGGTTGTAGGTTATGACAGGACCTCTGGGGCTGCTCTTGATGGAAGGATTAGAGCGGTTTGCCGGATGGTATGACTATCCAGTCTCTGACAGGCAGAGTGTTGATACCTCGATAAAACTGCCAAAGCCATGGAACTCTGCTGCTCCTCAAATTCAGAACTTTTTCTCTCTGGTGTTAATGGGATGACACACAGCTGAGGGTCCTTGGGCCCACTGGGAGGACACAGAGAAACTGGTTTGTGATCTGAGCTGTCGGAGGGAGAAGGGGAATTTGACTTCCGGGAGAACAATGACTTCATTTGACTCCTGCCCTGTCAGGGCTTCAGATACCCATTTCACCACCCAGTATTTCCCAGGTGAAGGGTGAACCTAGAGGCAATTTTTCAAGCAGTCTACAACCCTTTTCTTCCACAAAGTAGGGGCAGATCCAGAACTTTCTGTGGGCTCCAACCAATATTCCAAAACACAATTCTGTGCAAGGCTCAGCTGATCCTTGCTCCTTTCCTCCCAGCCTACTTTCTTGCTAGAGCTCAATTGAGGTGACTTCTTTAGAGCCTGCATGGAGAAGGCCTCCTACCAAGGATCCTGGAGGAAGGGAGGGGGCAGTGCCAAGGAAGCCAATTCCTTCAGCTCAGTTGTTGGAGCTGAGCTCCCATGTAAATAAATAAGTTCTGCAAAGCACAGGCAGCCCGCTGAGCAGCTCCACAGGGCATGCTGGGTAATGAAAATAAAGCACTGGCCTTCCCACATCCAGGCTCAGGCATCTCTGCCGAGTGCTCCGGGGACAGAAGAGCAGCTGCTGTAGCCACAGGATGAGATCGGGACCTAGAGTCACTTAGGTTCCCTTACCAAGGGCTTTCCCCTTGCAGAGGACCCACACCTGTCTTTCCACCATGGCCACTGGGTGGCTGGGAGAAGGCCCTACACATACATTGCTGCTTTGGGGCCAGGCCCTGGCTCCTGTCTAAAGAAGGGCAGGATTTGACAGGGAACTAATGTCTGTTTGCAACCCTGAGGAAATCTCTCTATCTCTTTGAGCCTGTTTCCTCCTTTATAGTGATGCTGGGACCTGCCTGGTATAATTCTTACAATTTGCTCCAATGTCTAGTGCTTCGCCCAGCTGCTAAGCCACTTGGCACATTTTTCCTGACGCTGACTGCTTCAAGACAGACTTCATTTGTTACTCACACCTGTGGTGGGCAGGCTGGTTGTAGTGTTTTGTGGTAGTTCCTCACTAGCCACGGGTCAACAGCATCTTGAAGTGACTTCAGAAGACCCTGGATGGAGACCTAGATGCCCAGGTAAAAGGAGTATGGTGGCTGAAGACGTCTCCATCCTAATTCCTGGAACCTATGACCTCACAGATGTGATTAAGTTACAGATCTTTTTTTCCCCTTCAGTTTTTAATGAGGTTAAAGATCTTGAGATGGGCAGATTATCCTGGATTACCCAGGTGGACTCTAAATGCAATTACAAGAGTCCTTATAAAAGGGAAGCAGAGGGATGTTTGACTACAGATATTTGGGTTGGGGTGGGGGGGGGTTGGAGTGATGTGAAGATGGGGATCACAAGGCAAGAAACACAGGTGGCCCCCAGATGCTAGAAAAGGCAAGGCAAGGAATTCTCTCCTAGAGCTTTCAGAAGGGACCAGACTTCCGCCTAGTGAAACTCATTTTGTACTTCTGGCTTCTAAAACTGTAGGAAAATAAATTTGTGTTGTTTTATGCCACCAGGTTTGTGGTAATTTGCTACAGTAGTCACAAGAACAAATAGAGTAAGGTTTTGGAGATTTCCAAACCCAGGTTGGTACTTCATTGCAAAGCCGAATCCTCCACCGTGGACTGGAGCTCTTGGGTGGGGGGCTCCATCACAACTTTTCAGGCTGCGTAGTGGGAGGCTCCAGTCGTGTCGTCGAGATGCTTCCTTCCAATTACTGCGGCCCTGGCTCAGCTGCGGCTCCCGCCTGCCCTCTCTGCTGGGAAAACATCCGGGTCCCAGTCCCCGTTGAGCTAGGGGGCGGGCGGCTACTCGGGTTGGGTTGAGGTCATCAATGGTTAGGATTGGCCGCGCATCCACAACAGCTACACTGGTTCTCGTCTGGGGGATGAGTGCCCACTGTCAACTGTCTCTAAGGGCTTCCCATCCCTCTGCAGGATTTGATCGACTTACTTCATTGGCTTCCTGCTGCCGGTATCTCCATCTCCCTCCCTGACTGCAAGCAGCATGGCCTTACACATTGCTGACAAATAAATTCACTGAGCCGGAGCCTTGGGGCCTCCGGGACACTGCGTTTGTAGACAAGCGCTCAGGACCCAGGATGGGGACATCTGACTGGGAACCCAAGGGGGCTGGCGCCACGGGGCCCAAACAAAGGCTGCAGGGAGGCTTGGCACCACCAGTGGGAACCAGCTGCCACACTCCCTAAAACAGCTAGGCTGCTACACCCTGGTCTGCTTGTTTAGCTGTTTGTTTACCTTTGAAAACCCTTAGGTTCATGGAGGGCAGGAAGTGGCTGATGAAAACACAAAGTGAATGTTGAAAAAGAAATCCCATCTGGAGAAATCTGAGTCCTCCACAGGGACAAAAACTGAGCTCCTCTGGCTTCTTGCTGCCCACAGCAACAGGGAAACTGAGCTCAGGAGCCTCACTGCTGGGGCTGGAAGCCACTGGGCTATTTCCCTGTGGGCCATTTTGAGCCAGAGACCTCCCCCAAAGGGTCTTATTTACTCCTGACAACAAGGCAGAGTGTGACCCTATTTTATGTGTGGGATAGCTGAAGGGTGAGAATTGTGACTTGCCCTAGATTCTTCAGGGGTGGGTGCTAGAGTCAGGATTTGAACTCTGGGTCTTCTGACCGAAGCCTGGGTTCACCTAAGAACCCTATATTGCTCTTCCATAATTCCGATAGCTCTGTGAGCATCCACACACACACAATCTAACTCAAAATTCCACTCACTGGCCACCTGCTGCACTGAGGGCACTTGCTTGGGCCTGTAAAGACCCAGCGCAGCCATCCCCAACCCTCAGGACTTGACACCTGGGTGGACATGCCTGGTGTCTGCATAGCCATGCATTTGTTCTTTTTAAAGCCTTTTTGTCTGTCATTTCACATATCTGGACTATGGCAAGGCAGAACAGGTACTCCTCTTCCCATTTTACAGATGGGCAAACTGGGGCTCAGCAAATATATGGAATCCTAGAGCTACCAGCACAAGGTGGCCCAGGGCAGGGTGGTAGGAAGGTGTGGCCCCCAGGCTAGGAAATACCAAAGGGCTCAGGCCTCCCTTGGTTGGCCATAAGTGGCTTGTACTCCCCAGTTCCCAGGGGTGGACCTCCACTTGAGTCAGACTATCTTCTGCCTGAACCCACTAAGACTGTGAAATGTTCCCGTCCGTCAAATTCCAATTCTGAAAGTGACTACGCAGTGGCTACATTTTATGAATTAGGGAGGGGCCGTGGTCTGTAGTGAGACCAATGGTACTGGGTTAGGAAGAGTATGATCACAACTCAGCAAGAAGTATTTTACAGGCATGAACCAGTCTGTTCCCCTCTGGTCCTTAGGATCAGGGTGTTAATGAAGTTACCAAGACACTGGGACTGCTGGGCATCCGCAAGCACAGGTCATCTGAGCAAGCAGAACCCGCCTATATACCTGCCTGTGCTCTGTCTACTGTACAAGGGGACACAGTTCCCTCTCTCCCCCTTCCCAGACTTGGAGCCACCCAAGGGTGAGACAGCAGCCTCTAGCCTGACTTTGCTAGGGGTAGAGGCTGGGCTCAGGGATGAAGGCCCCTGCTAGTGATGCAGGTGGATTTGATTGGCCCCTGGGTCTTGCCCTCATCAGCTCTCACTGTGTGTGTCCTACCAGGTTCTTGGCCAGAGACTCACCTCATACAGCAAACAGCCCAGAGACCAGATGTCAGACTTGAAGTTGTAGCCGTTCTCGTGGATCCTCTCTGGCGACATGTAGTATGGTGTCCCAACTGCAACACAGCAAGGGTGTGGGTGCTTATGCTCCACACAGGGGCAGGACATGTGGGCAGGAAATGGGTAAAGGGGAGAGGAAGTCCACGGGGGCTAGGGAGAGAGCCAGCCTTAGTTATCCTGGGACCCTGGGCATCTCCATCTCCCCGTCTGGGACTGTTTCTTCTCTATCAAACAAGGGGAATGGGCCAAACTGGTGGTTACTCTGCTAGTTAGGGCATTAAAATCACCTGGGGGGACTTAAAAAGTTTCCCAGGATCCAACGAGAGCTAAGAATCAGTCTGACGATGGGCAGCTGGGATTAGTTTCTGCCCACTGCTAAGAAATTCAGCAGAAAGAGCCGTCAGTCAATTTATGAATCTGTGTAGGATTCTATTGGAAAAGCAAATTGTGACTCCAAGTTGTAGTGGCTTACATATTTTGGTCATGAGGGAGCAAAAGTAAAATAAATGGCTAAGTGTGAAATGGATGACTTTTCATATCCAAACCACAGGACGAAATCCAAACAGTTCACAGTTAACAGTGGGAATCTTGGGACAAACTGTAAGTGGATTCTAGTACCCTGGGTACCACAAGCATGCCCATGAAGAGTAAATCCTTGCCCATATTGAAAGGTAATGTGGATCTGATGGGATATACACAGAGATGGTAGGGAGAGATAGAAGTCAGAGGCCCTATCTTCTGTGAGGGGCAGAATGCCTGCCTGCTGTCTGGCAGTAATCCCTGACCAGGTCCCCTCCTAACTGAGAATATGGGGCCTGGCCCTAATACTTCTGGGGCCTGGGTCGCTAGAGGAGGGACTCTGGAGAGTTGGCCCATAGAATGGCCAGGTCTGTCCCAAAGCCCTGGCACTGAGCTGAACCCTCCCAGGAGTGGGCTCATCAGAAAATAGTGAGTTGCTTCTCCCAGAAAGTATCCACAAGGAGCCAGTTAATCATGTGTAGGATAAGCACTGGACTCTGAGCCACAAGGTCAGCCATTCAAGTCCACCAGTTCGAGTCCACTCACGGAGAAAGGTGAGGCTTTCTGCTCCCGCAAAGATTAACAGCCTAGGAAACCCCGTAGGGCGTCCCCATGAGTCAGAACCAACTTGACAGTATTTACACAATAGCCGTAGTCAAGGAAAAGCTGGACTACACTGAGGCCACATCAGACGCACCTCTTGTTGTTGCTGTTATTAAGTGCCACTGAGTCGGTTCCGACCCAGAGCAACTCTGGATAGGATTTCTGAGAAGCAGCTGGTGAGTTTGAATCGCCAACCTTGTGGTTCAAACGGACCTTGCGGTCGGTCCAGTGCTTATCCTATGGTGCCACAACCAGGACTTCTGAAACACTTCTAGAAGCTTATTAAAATTCTTGACTCCTGACCTACCTGTGGGGTCAGAACCTTGAACGATTTATCTCCTACAAGCTCCCAGGTGACCTGGACGCACCTTACAGTCTAAGCAGGACCACCGCAATGCCACACTTGTCCACCCGCTCATTCTTTCTGATGTTCAGTAACATCCGTAGAACAAATGCATTTATGAAACCTTAACTGTGGGAGAGTTGGGCGGGCCCTCTGTGCTGGGCTCTGGGCGCTCTGTGCTCCTGCCCCAGGGGAATGCTCCCCTTGATCCGTGCCCCTTAAACTAGGCTACTCTGTCTCACTTGGAGGGTCCCCAGCTTTATGTCAGGCTTTACATGTCTGTACAGGACCTCTCCCTGTCATGCCATGTTTTCCTGGGAGTAAATCACATAAAGCCCAATTTTTATATCGACAATACTCAAATACTAGGAAGTATTATACAGAACTTACATGAATTTTTAAAGATAAAACAAGAGACTTCAAAGGAATCCCGAGCTTACATTGTTGTTGTTGTTGTCAAGTGCCGTCGAGTAGATTCCGACCCATAGTGACCCTGTATAGGGTTTCCAAGAAGCACCTAGTGAGCCTGAACCGCCGACCTTGCAGTTCAAACGGCTTTGCAGTCTTGCCCATTAACCCACAGCGCCACACCGGGACTCCATTAGAGCTTGCATTAGGGCTCTCTAAACCTCGAGGGAGCACGGAAACTGGGGAACAGCGGGAAAAATAAATAGCAGGCGGAGGCGCTTCCGCGGAGGTGGACCTTGAGGCCATACCTAAGCCCGGCTTCTGTCCGTCCCAGGAACCTCTGCGGGCACTTCCGGCAGGCAAAGCACCAGCCCAGCGCGGCGTTTCCCCGCCCGGCCTCACGGCAGCGCTCTGACGCAAAGGCTTTCATTCCCCTCTCACTGTAGGGAACGAGCTTTGCATATGAAAGAGGCACCTAACCACCTACCCTAACCTTCCTCGCTAAGGCACCTACAACTCCCGGATTTCAAACCCCGCAGATATGAGGGGGACACGGGACCTCAAAGTGGGAGGCTGATTAAAGCGGCGCCGCTCCTGTCAAAACAAACTTCACTGTGTTTTGAAATGCTCGCGGTGTTTCAAACATGTTCGTTAGATATGAAAAAGGCAAAGATTTCACATGAAGGAGAAGCTGATGTGTGAGCTGCAGCATTCCCCAGATCGCAGTTTCAGAAATGGCTGGAGAAACGTGGTTTTGTGGCAGATTATAATCCACTGCGCGGGAGTATGGCCGGGATGTCTGCCCTTGGGTGTAGAATCCTGACGGTACAGAAAAGGGCTGTGGAAAGGCCATCGACCGCGCCGGGTTTGGACACAGCTGACTCACTCACCCACTTTTTAATTCTCTTTCAGCTTCACTTCCCCCATCAATAGAACGGGTGGGGGGGGGGAGAGGGGTGGGTATTAAACTCTCAGGGGTCCGTCCTCTCACCTTTTTGACTCTTGGTTTTCCTCTGAAAGAATGGGAATAATAAAACCGACTTTACAGGGAGGTGCAGTTGTGAAAGGGTTCTGGAATGCCCATAGAACCCTTAGTTGGTGAGGGAAAACTCAGAGAAAGCGCTGAGGGTGGGAGGGAGAGTGAGAGAAAGGGAAGAACAAAGCGTTGAATGAAGACCAGATTTTGGCACTCAGAAGAACTATGTGCAGTGTGACCGTGCGCTTCAGTCTCATTGTAACCCTGGACCTATGAAACTCCATGCCTTGAATTCAATATTCTGACTCCTGGACGTGTGCTTGGTAGAAGCATCCTCCCCTCCTGGCCATCTAGCAGGCCCTACCTCACTGACTGTGTCCATTCCAAACAAGCCTGCACCCTCCACCACAACCTCCTTGGAAGGTAGAGGCCGCGAGGTCCATGTCTCCCACACCTGACCACTCCCATCCCTAAAAGAAAGGTCTGATTCTCAGCCTGGCATCTGAGACAACTCCACACTAATTTGCCCCGAAATCTCAACATTAGATCCTTGGGCAGCAGCACAAACCACCACCTCGCTAGCATATAGGAAGGTGCTGAGGAATTGGGAGAGAGACAGATGCCAGCCATACCTAGAGCAGAATTTTTGATAGGGTGAAAAAAAAAAAAAAGTGAAATTGCTCATTATAGATGAACAAGCAAATATGAGTTCAAGTAAGCCTTGTGCTTACCTTGCTTATTGAGTAATGCAACACTGATCACAACTTAAATCCAAACCAAATCCTCCAAGTCTTAGAGTCCATTCTGAATGGCAGTCCTGTTTCAGGTTAGAAATATGCTTCATGGAGTTTTCAATGGTTATGATCTATCAGAAGTACATGGCCAGGACTTTCTTCTGAGCACTTCTAGATGGATTAGAACTAACCAGTTGAACCCATGCAGATCTATACAGACTATAGGAGAAGCAGCAATGTTGAAAAAGGTGTACTTTTATCAGCATTGACTTAATTTCAGATTATTTACATCATATAAATCCCTACCTGCTTCTAATTCTTAAATTGTTGTTAAGTGTCATTGAGTCGGTTCCGACTCATAGTGACCATGTATAACAGGAGTTGGGAATCTTTTCTCTGCCAAAACTTGTAACATCATTCATGGGCCATACAAAATTATCAACTTAAAAATTAGCCTGCTTATATTTGGTCAAACATTATAATGTGGCTAGTAGGATCAGCACTGGACTGAACCACAAGGTTGGCAGTTCAAACCTACCAGCTGCTTCTTGGACACCCTATACAGGGTTGTTATGAGTTGGAACCGAGTCGACATCACTTAACAACAACAACAACAACAAAGTGATGGTGGCGCTGCAGAATAATACACTGAACCACAAGGTCGGCAGTTCAAACTCACCAGCTGCTCCTTGGAAACAGCACTTAACAACAAATGTGATGGCTAGAACTGTGGTTGCCTTGGCAGGGTGAGATCAAATAATTTCGCAGGCCTTATGTGGCCTCCGGGCCAGAAGTTACTCACCCCTGCTGTGTAAGGTTTCCCAGGAGTGGCTAATGAGTTTGAATCACCATCCTTGCGGTTCAAGCCGACCTTAGAGTGCTTAGCCTACAGCGCCACACCAGGACTCTTTAATCAGTGTGAAAATCAGGTAGAGCAAACCCATGATTTTATGTGGCACCCTCTGCTTTCCTGCCATAAGGATTTCAAACACACACACACACACACACACACAAAACACTGGTTCAGGGAATCTCAGGTTAATCTTGGCCTCCACAAAGTCTAGGTTGAAGATGCCTCAGGCATGTAGTAATGGGGCTTTGGAGTGGCTGGAAGCCCTAAATGAGACACTACTTGAGAACGATTATTAGAGCAGTGCTTGAGTCAATGAGAACTTGAAGGGGATTTTCTTCCCAGACTGTGGGTCCTGCAGGGGCAGGGGCGTTGAAGAATGAGTGAATGAACTGAGTGACTGAACAAACGAAGCAACCATAGTTGACATCCTAGGCTCACTTATTGTTCCCTTTGACACCAGCTCGTCTCTAACAATATGTGCTCTGGAAAATGCCAGGTATGTAGCAGACAAGCCAGGGTGCTACCATCCAGCCATCCACGTGTGTCCTTCCTTCCAGAGCCTCTCCTGAAAACTTGGACTTGAGATCTATCTGCAGACAGAGATGTCTGGATTAAAGGACAGCGTCCCCAAAGACTGTTCCTGGGGGTCCTGTGAGGCTAGAAGGTAAGGCTGGGAGGAGACCTCGGCATGGCTATTCAGTCTTTTGTGCTCACTTAATGAGTACCACCCCCAGAGGCACCTGGCCTTGAGGATGGTCCTCATGCATCCCCCTATGCAGGTCAGGTGGGGGACAAACATGTCATAGCACAGGGTGACCCATACTGGACTTCTGTTGGCCTAAGGGCTTACACAGGACAGGTGAGAAGGCTCCACCCTATTTCCCTATGAGGCTTAAACAAGCCCTTCAGTCCCAGGGCACATCTTGCTGCTGTGAAGTGGGATGTGTTTTCCCAAAAAGTCAGGCACTTGGCCCTGAGGGTCCCCTCCACTCAGCGAGACCTCTCTGGGGCCCTTCTCTGAGTGCCCATAACCCATGCCCACTTCCTGCCACACTGTGAAGAGCAATCAGATACCTCAGAGAAGAGCAATAGAGCTGTGTTGACACTCAGCTTCAGTACCCTTTTGCTGGGTGAGTCTCAGTTTCCTTACCTGTAAAATGGAGCTAATAAGCCTATTGTGATAGTTTTGAAAAGCATGTTTTCCAAACTTTTAAAAAAGTCTCCTTTTCTTTGTTAACTCACCTCTTCAGTGACAGAGATAACTGGTGGCCCTGGGAGGGGCAGAAGCAGCCCCTGATGCTAAGTGGACCCCGGGGTGCTCAAGGCCCAGTCTAGAATCCCTGAGCCCTGCACACAGGAGACCCTCAGGAAAGAGCTCCATCTGGCTGCCCGCCTGGGTGTGCCTGTGCCTGCCTCCCTATTCTCCCCAGTGTGAAGGCAGGATGACTGTGTAACTCCCTTATTCTCTGCATCCAGCACAGAGCACAAGGCAGTCAGCTCAGGGAAAGACTGAATGTCTGCCCCCTGGGAAAGTCAGAGTGCTGGACGGTTTGGTCCCAATGGGAGTTGCTTTAACAGTAACTGTTCTCCTCAGCCGCAGGAAGTGGTAGGGTCCCTACATGGGCTCTTGGTGTGAGCAGGTCTCTCTTGCAGGACCTGCTCAGCACCCAGAGGCTGCCCTGTCACTTCCACAGAGCCAGCAGGGCCTGCTCTCCCAGCCCTACAATTTGTCTTGCAGCTGCTGCCGTTGCTCCGAGCGAGACACTTGCTTGTAGCTTGTGAGCTGTGTATAGGCAAATCTTTCATTTTTCTTTCATTACGCCGGCGTGTACTGTCACTTAATTTTTATGTATGCAATCCTTCCTGACAAATATGATTTGCTGCCTGGTAATTCGTCTGACGCTCATTCTGTTCCGCGCTCTAATTACGGCTCCTATTCCTGACACCGAGGCAGCCGCTCTGCCATCGCTGGGTACCGCACCTGTCAGCCCGACCGTGGCACTGACTAATGCCCTTTCATGCCAGCCTCATGTTAGCAAATAAAGGGGTGGGGAGGGAGCAAGGGGAGGGGGAGGCCAGAGGAAATTGGATTTGCATACTCCTGGCTCCTGGGTCAGCAGCCTTAAGAGAGGAGGTGGTTGCCAGGGCAACATGGCTGCCCCCACAGCATCCCCACATAGTAGGTGCACATTAGACATGGCAGATGCATAATTCATACCCACACACAGAGTGTGAAGGTGCCCCCGCCCCCTGCATCCTTTTTGAGTCACAATGCAAGGCAATTAGTCCTAGCTCTTGCCCGATGAGATGTGTGTGTAAGACTTAGCCATTTTGCTGAACTTTGCGCTGTGGAAAGGAGGTCTTTCCCCTTGTTTCTTGGGGATTCCAGGCCCTGGGTTTTGGTTCTGCAATGCCACTGTCGCAGAGCCAGAGTCAGTGCAGAAACAGGCCCTCACTTCTGTGAGCTCCCGCTTCTGAGCAGGGCTTTGCCCAGCCCCAGGTGAGTCTCTTAGCTCAGTGGGCGTCTCCTGGATTATGGGCACTTGAGCTGGCCTGGGGGGAGGGCAGGTCCCAGGAGAGAGCCTTCCATCCATCACGAGGGCTTAGAGGCCTCAGGAAGAGCCCAGTTTTCGTGGGCGGACTTTTCCCAAGTTCCAATTCCTTCTCATTAATATAATAAGTACACCAGTCGAAGTCGATAAAATCACAGTTGGACGAGACTGTATTTTTGCCCGTTGCTAATGATGTGATTGTAATGGGCTCTGGCAGAGCACGGTAGGCTTTTCTAGAGAGGGACAGAGAAGGGTTGGAACTTGACTGACGGGGACAGGAGCATTGGAATTTATTCTCCTTTCTGACAATTTTCCTTGAATTTTGGCCTTTTCAAAGCTCTTAAACCAGAGAGATAAACACAGTCCCAAATCACAGACACGCTTTGATTTTAACAGGAGAAGTGTCTCAGAGACAGGTTTCTTCCCAGCAATAGGAAAGTTGGTGCCAGGGTACCCAGAGGGCGGCCCCAGAATTATCTTCCAAGGTCTCCAACGCTCATCTTCGGGATTAAGTACCAGCTCTGGTGATGGTGAGGCTAGCACAGGACAGGGCAGTGTTTCATGTTGTACAGAGGGTCTCTATGAGTCAGAACCGGCTGGGCAGCACCTAATAACAACAAATCACTCTACCTTCCTAAACTTCACACTCTTCATTTGCAAATAGCCAGGATCCTGTGACCCCTTATAGACATTGTGAGGTGAACAAGGTGTCACAAAGGGGCTTCACACTTAATTTCCTTTTGAGCTGAAGGGAAAGCTACACTATGCCCAACTTCTGAGGTGGCCTGGCTGAGGCCTGTCTGGTGCCAGGTAATAAGAGCCAAGGGGGCTGCCGTAGGGTCCCAAGGGCCAGAGGGAATAAGAGTCAAAACAAGCACACACACCACAGACTACACACACACCACAGACATACACAGAACAGACCACAGACTACACACACACACACACCAGACTATAGACACACACACACCACAGACATACACACAGAACAGACCACAGACTACACACACACACCACAGACTACACACACACCAGACTATAGACACACACACACCACAGACTACACACACACCAGACTATAGACACACACACACCACAGACATACACACAGAACAGACCACAGACTACACACACCACAGACATACACAGAACAGACCACAGACTACACACACACA
>NW_006408532.1:1933192-1983957 GCF_000296735.1 Chrysochloris asiatica | reverse complement strand
CACACACACACACTGCAGACTACATACACACACCAAACTATACACACAGAACAGACCAGACTACACACACATACCACAGACTATACACACACACATACACACCACAGACTGCACACTCATACCACAGACTACATGCGCACATCAGACTACGCACACACCACAGAATACATACACACACCACAGACTACACACACACACACCACAGACTACACACATATATATGTCTGTGTGCCGTGGGGCCGGTTCCGACTCATAGCGACCCTGTACAGGGTTTCCGAGGCTGTAAAATCTTTACGGGAGCAGAACCTTTATCCCACGGCACAGCTGGTAGTTTTGAACTGCTAACCTTGAGGTTCGCAGCCCAATTCGTAACCCCTACACTACCAGAGCTCCTTACACACATATATAAACACACTCCTAATGCAGCTCTGGCTGTTAATCTCTGTTGTTAAATGCCCGTCGAGTTGGTTCCAACTCATAGCGACCCTGTACATCACAGCGCCACACCAGGACTCCATTAATCTCTACAGGAATACATTTCCCGAATCTCGGGTTCTAATCTGAAGCCTCTATGCTCCTGGGACCTGTATGAGCAGTGCTGGTTTCTACCAGGAAAGTGCATCTTCAGAAAGCGGCTCCGTATCAGCAGATGATGCTACATGAACTCAGATGTAGGAAGCTAGGAGACTGGCAGGGATGAATGGAGAACAGCGGCTCCCTAAGGAAGCAGCCATCCAGCATGGACCCATCTCCTTCCTGAACACATGGGGGTGCATTTGCCTAGATCTGGGCAGTGCCTAAGATGATCACCTTCTGAAAATCACCATGAAAAAGAACTGACTCTAGAGAAAACTGGGTGCCCCTGCCCTCCCCACACAGGCCCATGGGTAAACGCTGACATGCCTCTTTGTAACACACATGGAGTCCTATTTTGGTGTTCCACCGGTTCCTATTTTCCAATGAAATTTTCTCATCATCCATCATTCCAAGGCTCACAATAAGTTACAAATCTAACACTGGATTCTGAAGCCCACCATCATTTTTCCCCATGGTACAGTCCAGACCAATGAACTCAGGGTTCAAGGTTCCACCTGCCACACCTCTTGTGGCACCCTCCCAAGGACCCTGCTCTCCAGCCAAACCAGGTCACCTATTGAGCCTCAGCACCTCTGTGCACCCTGTTCTCACCTGCCCTGCCCTGTCAGCTCCAGGTCACGCTTGTGATCCAGCCACAACATCACCTCTGCCTGAGTGAGCCACCACACTGCCTATCAGAAAACCCCAGGTAGAATCAACTGCCCAAATGCTCACCCCAAGAAGAATGGACAAAGCAGATAACATATAGCAATAAAGATGGAACTACGGCTGCATGCAACAGAGGCCCATCTCCCCTCTCCAGAGCTTAGACCCAGTCATTCTTTCCTGGAGGGGCTGTGAGGCCACTTGAGGGGCTCATTTCACTGTATCGGAGGCAAGCACAGAACAGGTGCTTGGGGAGTGTTTGTGACTTGAGAGAAATGAGGAGAATTTCATGTTCAAAAGTAGTGTTTTCCTTCAGTAACTGGAGAGACGAGGATACAAGTGAATGTCCCAACACAATAGTCTGGGACCACTGGGGGGCGCTGTTGAGGTGCAGGTGGACTCGGCTTACCTAGGGAGTGGGCGGCCGTGGTCTCGGAGCTGAAGAAGCGGCCCAAGCCAAGGTCACCGAGCTTCACAACGCCTGTGGCTGTGATGAACACATTGGCCGGCTTGATGTCTGCCAGGGAAGGAGAAGGGGTTGGTGTGAAGCAGGAGGAAGGAGGAGGCCTGCTGGCAGCCAAGGATGGAGGGCCCTTTAGACAAGGGTGGGCCCTGCCCTTGGGCTCACTCTCAGGGCAAGATCCCAGCCCTGGCTCTGTCCTGCACTGGCCATGGGACCCCAAGAAATTTACCTTCCCTCTCAGCTTCCTCAAATGGAGTCTTGGTGTGGTGCTGTAGGATAAGTATTGCACTGGACTGTTAGCCTCAAGGTTGGTAGTTCAAACTCACCAGCTACTCTTTGGAAAGCCTACATAGGGTCACTGTGTCAGAAAGGACTCCACAGCACTGAACAATAACAATACTACCAAAATGGGTCTAACTTCAGGGATTTGTGTATTATTGTTTTCTGTTTTACAGCTGTACTCCTAGTGCCTAGAATAGTACCTAGTAAGCACTCAAGAAAAATCTGTGTAATAAATGGATGAAGGACTCAGTGAGGTAATTTGTGTTGTACCAGTGATAAGAGCAGTCCCTGGTACGCAGCAGAAACTGGTGGATACAGATGGAATGAATGAATGAATGAATGAGGGAATCAGTGAAGTGAAATGTGTCAAGTACCCGGCACCCTGCCTGGCATCCAGGGTATCTTCCCAATCACTCAGAGATGACGACAACTTTTGGAAACACTCCCTCGTAGGCATCTCACCTTTGTTGCCCAGCCAACTTCTACTAAGACTTCAAAGTCCATATAAAAGTTCCCTTCTCTGGGATGCTTCCCCTGACCTCCCCAGGTGGAGCTGGCTGCAGACTGTAACTGCTCATGCCTGGCACCTTCTCTGGGATGCGTCCCCTGACCTCCCCAGGTGGAGCCGGCTGCAGACTGTAACTGCTCATGCCTGGCAGTCTCTCCAGTCAGTCCCTCTGCTGAGTGTCAGGGACTGAGCATGGCTCCTGCTCCCTGGGGTTCATGTGACTTCCTGACATCTGCTGGGCCCCATCATGGGGTTGTCCCTGACATGGGTTACGAGGCGTGTGTGTACAGTTGGGCCTGGGGCCTCAACTTGCCTACTCTCTGATCCCTGAAAGGAACACAAACTGGCCCGTCTTTGTTAGGCAGGGCTGTTTCTGAGTTGCTGGGGGGAAAGCTGCCTTGTGGGGCAACACATACCTCGGTGCATGACCCGGCGTGAGTGCATGTGCTCTACAGCGCTACACAGCTGCACAAAGTACTTCCACACCGTCCTCTCGGGGATGAGTCGCTTCTGCTTCTTAAAGTACTGTGGTGGGAGAGAATAAGAGACATAGACAGGCCTAGGTGAGAGGCCATAGGGAAGGAAGAAACAGACACTGACCCCAGTCTTGTCTCCAGCGGGCAGCCTGGCACCTGGCTTAGGTGGGTGCTCAGGCTACTGAACAAACAATGCGGACAGGAATGAGTGTTCACACCTCTGCTGTGGACCACCTGTCCATCCCCCACCCAGTAGTGAATGCTCCCTGAGGTTGGCGTAGGATGCATCTGTCCCCGGCCTGCCCAGAGTGTATTCCAGGATGGGATGCATATCTGGACTGCATTTGGTGAAAGCAGTTTTCAATCACATGGGAGAAAGATGAGGCTGTCTGCTCCTGTAAAGATTTACAGTCTCGGAGACCCTGTGTGGGGTTGCTATGAATCAGAATTGACTTGATGGCATTGAGTGAGTTTTCAATCACACTTTTTCTGGAATCATCTGGGCACGCATTTGTCTCTTCCTCCTAACTCACTGACATGGAGCTCCTACAAGGGTAGGCTGGGGTAGGCACTCCGTCCCCAGTCCCAGTCTAGCTCTTCCTTGGCACTGACAAGTCTCAGAGCAACAGTGGTCGTTCACAACACAGCCCGAATCTAATGTAAAAGCGTTTTACATTCTCAAATGAATCCCCCAGTTTCAACAGGTGAATCTACTTCAGGGCCTAAGATAGATGCTCAATGCTCCAGAAAATTAAGAAGATTCAAAACAAGATGCCCTGATTGTATGTGACATAGGGTCCTGGAAGGAGTAAAGGGAAATGCGTCCTTGTCCAGAGTTCAGGTCAATAAGCACTCCATGGGGGTCCTGGATGCCAACCTCAGAGCTGGAGGTGGGTTTGCTGGAAGGGGTAGAGTCATGATGACTCAGGAGCCTAGTACCTGAGTAACAGGGTTTTCTTCAGGGACGTCCCATTCATTCAGGACAGCCCTTGCTTCTCAAAGGTGAAGTTGTGGCCCATTTGCCAGAGCAACTGGTCAAGGAACACAGGAACCAATCCAGGATGTCCTCACCAGCCTCGGAAGGGGGACTTGGGGTGGAAGAAAAGGACCTAAGCTCACATTTGCTAAGTACTTGGTATGTGCCACACACTGTGCTGGGCCCTCAATCAGGATGACAGATGAGGAAATTAAGGGTCATACAGTAGCTAGTAAGGGTCACTGCTCAATCCCAGGTCTTCTGGCAGCAATCCCTGATGCACAGCTGAGCTCAGACAGTCTCAGGAAATACCCAAAGGCCCACAGCTGGAGAGGTGCCTCCCACGGTGGGACAGTCACAGCTGGCAGCCCTGGGTTGTAGTAAAGCCCCCTGAGGCTCTTTCAAGGCTCCATTTTGGGAAAGGGACCTCAAGGGTAAGCCATCCCAGGTTCCCAGGACAGAGTCCCCAGTCTAGGCCAGCCCCAGGTCTCTGTGAAGGGTTGGGGCTGGGATGTTATTTGCAGTGTGCTGTTGGTTAATCCTCATTACAGTATTTAAGTGGGACTCGTGAAACCGTAAGTGGTGATTCTTTAAATGTCATGTCCTATAAGTACCACCTGACATTTATCAGGAAGGCTCAGGGTCTCTGGTGGCTTCTGGGTGGCAACAGTTCCCAACTTCACCATTCCTAGTAAATAATGCTGACGTCATGGCCCTGGTGGGACTGCCTGGATGCTAAGACACAGGGTCTACTGGCCAGTCCAGTATACTGCTGACCATGGAGAGAGAGGCCAGCTGGACCCTGGCAAGGCCCTCATTCTCCTCAAAGCCCAGCAGCATTTGGGGAGTGAGAAAGACCCAGGAAACTGAACTCCTTCCTACCAAGGACCAGGAACTGTGCTGGGCATGTTACAGATAGGGAAACCGAGGCACAGGCCCCTGCCCAAGGAGCACCCAGTGGGTGTGTCTGACTGATCTCAGCACTACTCAACCCTGCCTCTCCTACTTGATGGTTCTGCTGGTGAGTTGGACCAGAGGCCCAGGAGAGGAAATAGGAACAGGCCTGAGAAGGGGTGCAAGAGGCCCACAGTCAGCAGGGCAGGATGGTGCCAAGCTGGCCTGAAGAGCCTAGAAGCTAGGTCGCTGTCCAGAAACCCAACCTGCACATAGCCCCCATTTAAAACCCTGTGAGGTCAGGGAACTGATCTGAACCCAGTGACCACAGAGAAGGGATGGAGGGTAAAGGAAAAGTGGGAAGGGGGCATCTTACCCCACCCCTCCCCAAGGCAGGCACAAGGGGGTACTGGACACCCACATACCTCTTCTTCTCTCTTTAAACTAGGAGCTTATACTAGGCCCTGCAGTTCCCATAATGCTCTCGTCCTGGGAACAGGGTGGAAATTAAAAGTGCGGAGCAGGAAAAGGAGGGATTTGAATCTAAAGGAACCCTGGCATATCGGGTTAAGCACTGGACTACTAATTGAAATGTCAGTGGTTTGAACCCACCAGCTGCTCTGTGGGAGGAAGCTGTGACAGTTTGTTTCCATAAAGAATTATGACCGCAGAACCTACGGAGCAGTTCTCTTCTGTCCTGTTCAGTCGCTAGAGTCAGAATCAACTTGATGACAGCTGGGTAAGCAAGTGTGACTCCAAAGGAGTCCTGGTGGTGCAGTAGGTTAAGTGCTGGGCTGCTAACCAAAAGCTGGGCAGTTTGACCTCATTAGGCGCTCTGCCTGGGGAAAGACTAACAGCCTCAGAAACCCAATGGAGCAGTTCTACTCTGGCCTTTAGGGTTGTTGTAAGCTGGAATCGACTTTGCAGCACTAGGCTTTTTGGTTTGTCTGACTCCATCCAGCCCCACAGGGTATCTGGGGTCCACTGGGACTGGGGGCAAGGTGTCCTCCCTGTGGGACTTGTCTGGGGCAACGGCAGGAGGGGGGGACTTTCCTCCATCTTCTGCTCTTCCTCTCCATCCGCCCAGCACAGCAGACCAAGGCACAGGCCCCACCCCCACCATGGCAAGGCTGCGGCAATGGGAGCCCCTAATGGTGGTCTGGAGACATGGTCTAGGCCAACAGTGGGGTGAAGGCCTTGAGCAGAGAGTGGAACTTCCCCACCCTCTAGAACACAAAGACAGACTGTCACTCCCTTGATATGCAGGACTTGGGAGCTTCTTGCTGACTTTGGAGCCAGGTTCTGAGTCCTGAGCCCTTCAAGGCCCTCACATACTCCTCCCTCACCAACTCTAATGCTCTGGATGGACTCAACTTCTTGGGGGGACTCCTGGGGTTTTCATGCCCCTTCCACCCCCCACCCCCACTTGCTCACCAACTGTTCCTGTGGTCCTCAGGATGTCACTTCCTCTAGGAAGCTCCCCTGGTTCTCACAGGACTGGTCTCCACTGGCTCACACAGGGCTCCTGGGCCCACACCAATGCCCTCCCCACCCCTCTGTGCCACATCTTGGTACAGAACTGGCACGGAGTGGGGCCTTGGTGCATGCGTGTTCAGCATGAGAACACGTGAAGGAGAAACAAGTGAAGTTGGGGTGGGGGGAGGCAAGAAGGAGGAAGTAAGACATGATATACCACATCTGTTCCCACTAGGGATCTGTGTGAAGATTAACATCTCTACAAATGCATTAATATGTCAACGAAAATATAAAAGCAGGTGATAACAGCTCAAGTAATGACGCTTCCCAACGATGCCCATATTCCTTGGAGCCAAATTTCAGAAGATCAAGCGCCAGCAATGGCTCACTCCCCAGTGCCTAGTGGGAAAGACTGAGAACCCTCTTCTGGCCCTGTTTTCAAGTATGGCTGGGACCAGGGCAGGGGTCTGAGGGTGGCCCAGCCTTGCTCAGGAGCCAGACAGACTGAGATATTGGCAAGGTGCTGGTAACAGGGGCCCTTAATGGTGGCCTGGAGACATGGTCTAGGCCAGCAGGGGGGTGGTGAGGGGCTTGAGCAGAGAGTGGAACTGAGAGTAGATCTGGGGGTCAGGCAGATGTAGGCTCCTGGTGGCTCAATTTCTCTGGCCCCTGCTTTCTTTGTGTGAGGACAGTGAGATGGCATGGTACACGTGTTCCTGTTTGTGTCATGGCTCACAGCAGGGGCTTGATCAATCCAGCCTTACCTAGGGTGGGGCAGGGGGCAGAGCAAGAGCCAGACCTGGCACTGAGTGGCTGTAAGGCCTCTGGCTCAGTCATTAATGGGAGTGATGATGCCCCTCAGAGCTGGAGGAGCCTTGGGCAGATCATCTTGGGGATGGTGACCACTGTGGGTCCCAGGCTGGGAACCAGAGACCTGGGTCACAAACATGGATCTGCCCCCACATTGCTGGGAACCCCCTGGTAAGTGTTGTAACCTATCAGGGCTCAGTTTTTTTGTGTGTAAAATGAGGCACTAGATGGATTCCCAGATTCCTGACCTAGGAATGGGGTGCTGCTGTCCCTGCTCCTCCTGGAAGGTGGGAGAAGTGGCCCATGCTCTCATGGGCAGGCGGGGCAGTGGGGTGGTCAGAGGGTCATTTCCAGCATGGCTGGCCCTCTCCCAGCCACCTGACTGTCTGAGCAACATCTCTGCCTGCTTGTGCAAACCAGGCTCTCTTAGGCTGAGCTTCCCTGAGGCTGATGGGAAGGAACGGCGCACCCAGAAGTTAATGGCAACTGAGGACAGAGTCTGAGACGGAACTATGAACCATGGCAGAGACCTGTGGGCATTGGCAAGGGGGTTGCTGTCTCCTCCACTAAGGCCAGAGCATTAAGGAACTTGGACTGGGAGGTACCCTCACCTTGATCATCTGTGAGAGGTCGCCCGCATCAGCCAGCTCCAGCACAATGTTCAGCTCATTGTCCTCGATAAATGAGTCCAGATACTTGATGATGTTTGGATGGTTCAGTTGCTGTAGGAGAGAAAGCAAGAGGAAATGACACCAGTCAAAGACAGCACGCAGCACAGCCCCAGTGTCTGTCTGTCCGTGCTGATGACCACCTGGCACCTGGTGGCAGAATCTGGCATATCTGGAGAGGCGGCTGCTGGGGGCTGGGGGGCAATGGGGGAAGGCCTGCCCTTGGGAGTCAGATAGACTGGGGTGACACTGGGAAAGCCATTTTGCACCCCAAGTCTCAGTTTCTTCATCTGTAAAAAGGGCATAATGCTCTGAAGAGTGGCTATAAGATTAGATGGACGAATGTTCTTAAAGTGTCTAGCAGTGCCTGGCCCAGAGCCCAATTCAACAGACTGCTATGGAGACCTCCACCACCACCATCAGCAGCACTAGCCAGGACCCTGAAGGGAGGGCTGAGCCCCCATGGCTGTCCCTGGTACTCAAGAGTGTGTGTCAGTTTCCTTTTTCATTCCCACTTACTCAATTGCTGACACACCCCTGTGGCTTCCTGGCAGGGGACCACTCTGATGAACTTGCCTCTCATCTTCCCATTGAGCTGAGGCTGTTGCCAGGGGGAGCATGGACATGAAGGCACCCCACCTGTTGAATGTCAGCCCCTGCCTGGCAACTGCTTTGGTTTACAAAATCATAACAGGGTCCGTCTGTAACCAAAATGGACTATTTGCACCAAAACTGGGGAAGCAGAGGGGATTCAGCGGTCCTCCCCTAATATGGAGATCCAATCTACAAGGCTCTGTTAGCTAGAAACCAGAAACCAATTTAGAGCCTATTTTCTAAAAACGCTAGTGGGAGGGCGACAGGCATCTGTGCCACACACACACACACACACACACGCGCCCCCTGTGCCCTTCCCTGCGCCCATGGCTTCTAAGTCAGGGGAGCACTGGTAGACAACACACAGCCACACACCTCATTCATTTTCCAAACCAGCCTCATTCAGCCTCCCCCCAGTGACTTGCCTCATGCCTGTCCCTCTCCTGAGAGCAATCATCTCTCTGCCACACTCTCAGCTTCTGGGCAGCCTGGCTGTGGGGGTGGCTGCTGAGGAGGAAAGGTGACAAAACAAGCCGCGGGCACTGGACATCCCCCTCTTGTTTGACTCTCTGGGACTCACGGGGAATGGGTCTGTCGGTCGACAGTCCATCCTCCCTCGCTGGGTTGTATCCCTTGGGTCTCGTTCTCAGCAGTGATAAAATGACATGCTGATTCTACACCTGTCCCACCTTTATGGTGGGAAGTTTTGGTTTTGGGGTCCTGGCATGTTCCTTCTCGAAGCTCCTTTCCCCTGGCCCATCCTGTTAGCTAAGGATGTGGATCTGTGTTCCCCAAAGAGGCTGGGGCTGGCTGCTAGGGCCGCCTGCTTCTGACACCAGGTGCCTGGGACTTAACGCTTGAGCCCTTCGAATATATTTGCTTATGGATTCTCCCATCCTTCTAAAGATATCCCCCTTTTCACAGAAGAGGAGGCAGAGGCCCTGAGAGGTCAGCAGCTTGTCCACGGTCACATGGCTAGTAAGCTGGAGCGGGTGCATGCTCCATGGCACTAGGCTGCCAGGCTTAGGCCAAGAGAAAACAAAATGACTCCTAACAGGGCAGGGACCACTTCAAGGCAGGGGCTGTGGCCACACATTCTTGTGCCCAGGGACCTGGAACAGACTGGCTTTAAAAAGGCACTCAACATGTTCTCTGGGCAATTCCTTCACTCAATGTGGGCAGCACAGGTGGAAGGAGGGGAGGGTAATTGTTTCCCAAATTTGGAAAATCAGAGTCCCTTACACATCGTTTTCAGGTGCCAACGTTGACCATTACTTAAGGTTTTAAAAAGTTAGTATTTGAAAGCTCTTTTACTATCTCTAATAGAGTTAAAACGTCTCCCTCAGACCACCCTGCCTCCAGACTCACCTCCATGACACACTGCTGGCAGTGGCTCAAGCCCACCCAGCTCTAACACCCCTCCAGTGACTCCCCTATGCTCCCACTTTCAAGCTTGCTATCCTGAGGCTGGCATTTGAGGCCATCACAATCTGGCCCCACCAACTCTCCAGCCTCATCCCTAACACCTCCACACCCCTCATCTACACCGTGGATTTCCTAACACAGACTTCTTTTCTGCCTTCCAGCTGATTCCAGGACAGGACTGTGAGCTCCCTGCCCCATGTTACCCCAGACAGGCACTGTCTGCTGCCCACCTGTTCCTCATCAACCTGGAGTCCATGAAGATAGGGCCCAGGATTGCAAACCCGGGGCGGGGCCAAGAACACTCAACTACTGATCTGAAGTTCTGCAGCTGCTGCTTTGGTGAGCTTCCAACTACAGGCAGCCCCAATTTACTGCATGCTGCCAGGTAAACTGTGTGCTTTGTGGGAAGGGTGGAGGATCCCATAAGCACCTACTGTGTGCTGTACCGCATTGGTCTCTTTTTAGACATTATTTTATTCAGTCATCTCGATCCTCCGAGATCCCAGGTTCCAAGAAGTCTTGCCATTGAGCAGATGGGCAAACAAAACTCAGAGAGGTTAAGTCACTTGTTTAAGGACACACAGCTCAGCTCATAAGTGAAGATATCAGGATTTCAACTCAGGCCCCTGTGCCCCAAAGCTCACACCTTTTTTTAATATCCAGGCTCCTCTATCACTTCTAAGGTCCCAAACAAAACCCTAAAAATGGGGTGTGGGTAGAATCTCCAGGAATGCACAGCCCCAGGTCAGGGTTAAAGTCTAGTCCAGAATATTGTTCTGATTCTGGGGAGACCAGAACAACTGTCCCCTGCCCACTGTGTGCCTTGCTCTTGCACATCTGTTACTCGGTGCAACTCCATCTGGTCAGCCCACCTCCCCTAAACTAAGTCTGCCCATGAGGGGAAGGGCACATCTAACTTCAGTCAAGAAGTCTCCAGCTGTGTGTCCTACCACAAGCTGGGAGGCTTGGGGAGAGCTCAACAGCATGACCACACAAGGGTACCACTGCCCCCAGGTGACCTTGACTGTGAACCTCCCCAGGGCCCCAAGCAAGACAAACACACCTCTGTGGCTGAATATTTAAAGCATGCCTTGCCTCAATGAAAAATAGAAGAATAAAGGCTGAGAGGATGAAAAAGATACAGGGAGATGGACACAGAGGACCACAGTCTGATCAGATGTCCACACTTAATATTTTCCTCAGGCAAGCAGGGGCACAGGTCACTGCACAGTGCTGATATGGGCGAGGATAGCTGACTTGGGGGAGGAAGGGCAAAGAAGTGAGGCAGGGTCCATACCCCCACCTCCAGCCATGAGAAAACAGCTGCTACCCCCCGCCCCCCGGCCACCTGCAGGGATCCTTTCTGAACTTCCTGGGGGGCTCTGGGTCCCTGGCCCTCAATGGACTATGTGGGATTTGACGCAGCCCAGCCTGGAGCTCAGGTCACTCCGAGGAGGCCCAGCACACTCACCTTCAAGAGGCCGATCTCCCTGACACAGTCCTGCCTTGCCTTGGCATCCATCATCTCAAATATCTTGGGAGGGAGGAACAGAGAAAGCCAGTTATTAAAACAGTGCCCAGCACGCCTACAGGACAAGAGGACCTGAGTTCAAATCCTGCTCTGCTGCCTGCGCTTCGAGGGAGCCTCCTAATGATTATGATAGCCACTTACTGATCACTCGCTATGTGCCAGGCACTGAACCCATGTGGCAGGTTACTACCCCCGGTTTACAGAGGAGGAGACTGAAGTCAAGCCAAGTCAAGTCACACACCTTGTAAAGAGCAGGCCAAGAAATGCGCTCAGAGCCTCAGTTTTCACCTCTGTAACTGGGGACAGTAACCCAACCACACAGGGTGGCTGTAGGATTGAGTAAGAAGATGTGGGTTAAGCACCCAGCAATGGGGCCTCCCTGCACACCCACCCCCACCCCCCCAGTGCTCATTAATGGTGAGCTCCTTCCAGTACCTTCTGACTCATACGGTTCAAACAAAAGGTCAACATGAGGGCAGCTCCATCAGAAAACACATCATGGCATGAAAATAAAACAAGACAAAGAGAACCCAGCTGAAAGCCTACTTGGAAGATAAAAGCAGAAAGTCACCCTTTCCTGGACTGAGGACCCAGTAGTCCCCCGCACCAGTCAGGGCCAGCGCAAGTCACCTGTGACGTCCATAACAAGCCAACTAACTTCTTTGTGCTACCCCCAACCCCCATCCCGTCTGCCGGACAAAGAGTGACTTCTTCTGAATAGCCTTCTCTCTCCTGGGCATCATTGGCCCAGGTCATCGTTAATCTCCTTCTTTAAGGACAAATGAGCAAACTGAGGGACTCAGGAAGCGTTGTTCGAGGATTTAAAGCCAATTTCCTCCAACAAAATGGGGCTAGTGGCTCTGTTGGAATGCTTCCTGGCCTGACTTTGCTGCTTAAACCCCATCTGCCAGTTCTTCTGGGAGGGCAAGGAAGTGGGGAAGGACACTCAGAACCCAGAAGTAGAACATGAGTACAGGCATCCAGGGGAGGCAGACCCAAGCTTGAAGCTTGTCACCATCCCCATCTCACTTTGTGGCCTTGGAGAGTTATTTAACTCTTCAGTGTGTCCTCGTCTGAACAAGGGGATAATAATTCCCAATCACAGGGTGGCTGTCATGGCTCCATGAGGCTACTTGTGTGAGACACCTGACTAATCCGGTATGTAGCAGGTGTTCAACCATGCTCATTTTTCCTTTCCTTTACGCTTGGCATTCTTCTAGGCCCACGAGTTGGGTGTTTCTCTTGTTTACAGAGGAAGGAAGGGAAGGGGCTTGCCCAGGGTCACACTATTTAGATATATACAGGAGCTGTTCCTGTGATGTAGCTTTGACCCCATGAGGCCGAGCTCACCTGAACCTTCTTCAGTGCCACCGTCTTCCTGTCCAGCAGGCAGGTGGCTTTGTACACTTCACTGAACTGCCCGCGGCCTATCTTCTTCTCAATCTGGAAATCTGCCAGCGAGCAGCGAAAAGACAGGGCAGTCAGATGCCTCTGGAAGGGAACAACAGAGGAGTTGAGGGCCTGGGCATCACTACCCCATCCTGTACCCCTGACAACACATCTCAAGGTGAAGGAGAGCCTACTGAATGCCTGCCAGGTCCTTTACCCACCTGGCTCCATCTGATCACCCCAACTATTCAATACTGCAAATGAGAACCGGGGCTGTCTATTTCCACTGCACTGTCACCATTTCTAATGACAGAATTTACTTGGGTGTTTGCTTGTCCTCTGTTTGTCTCCCACGCCTAGAAGACTGGCTCCCTGCAGCGGGGACCTCACCTGCATTGCTCACTCTTCCCAGGTGTGCACTGGACATCTGACTGAGAGGTGGGATGTGACTTACCAAGGTCAAGGATGTAAAGGGACCACACAGCACAGTTCTTCGGTCCCCAGGCTCTAACACCCCAGCCCTAACCCTTCATCTCGTAGAGTGGCCATCCCTCATCTCATAGACGAGAAAACCAAGGTAAAGCTTGATTCCTCGGCTCGGCTTAAGCATTGTAGCCTGATATCACTGACCTCTGGATAAACTGCGTCTTTTGCCCTGACATGAAGAAACCAGAGGGCCAGCATTGAGACCCATTATTAAGCTGTAGAACCTGCCCAAGGAAAGAGCTGCCAGGTGAAGGGACATGTGGCCATGACTGCCCTCCCTCAACCCCTGTAACACACATACAAACATGCTTTCAGAAAAGCCACAGGAGGGGATGCCAATGATGAAAAAGGGAGGAGTGGAGGGGAGAGGACAACCTGGCCTCCTGTTATGTCTCCATTCGACAGATGAGGAAATTGAGGCCCATAGGGTCCAGTCCTGCCCATGGCTCACAGCTCCATGTAGCCTTCCTTGTTCAGGGCAGGCTGGAGGCCCCAGTTCCTGCACCCAACCTTTCTGTGCTATACCAGCATAAGCTCCCATTCAGGAGCCATGGGAACGCCATCTCATAGCCTGGTAACCATGCTTCCTCCTTCCTTCAGTGAGAGAATACCGGGTCCATCCTTCACTGTGAAGACCTGAGGCAAATTACCTCCATATGAGTGATCTGAAGGCACTCCTGACTGGTGAAGGAGGAGGATGGTGATCCACCCACCACATGACAAGTGTGTGTTGGGGAAATTCTCTGAGGCCACCTACGAAGTTGCTGTTGTTAAGTGCGGTCAACTTAGTTCCGACCCATAGTGATTCTGTACTGGGTTTCTGAGGAGTGGCTGGTGAGCTTGAACCACCGAGTAGTTCAAACCGACTTTGCAATCTAGCGTATTAATCCACAGCACCACACCAGGACTCCCACCTTAGAAAAATGGGTCTTTAATGAGCATTTACTGTGTGCACATTACCATCTTGTGGAGTCCTCTGAAGGACCCTGGGAGTTGGCATCATTGCCACCTGTTTCAGGAAACACAAGCTTGGCTCCAGACCCTGTAGTGAGGAATAGCAGATATGGATTCTGAACCAGGGCCTCCAACTACTAAGTCCTCTGCTCTCTAGCTGGTGGTTCCCAATTCATATTCTGTTTTTCCTTCAAGACCCCCCAACTATCAAGGCCTGCCACTTCCTGTTTCAGATGAACGTCTTTCAGCTACTAGAGGCAGAGCCTCTGCACCCGCCCGCGGGGTCCCCAGTACATGATCCCACTGTGCTCTGAGAGTGTTTGTGGACTGACACAAAAGTGTACTCCAGACAGCCTGGTGCACAGTGGGACTCTGTGGTCCAGCCACTGTCACCTCTAAATGTAGCCAAAATTATACACCCTCATAAAAAGCCCAAGGACCTTTCTTGACACATGAAAGAATCAGAGATCCTAATGAAAATAACAAAACAGCTGTGTCTTAGGTACCTACTACGTTGTCAGTCACCAGACTAGCTTAGATTTTATGAGTTAAGTTTTTAACAGCCTTGTACAGCACAGGCTACCAATTCCATTTTATAGATAGGAAACTGAGGCGCAGGTCACATGGCTAGTTCATCAGGGGGCGCTGGAGCTTGAACTCCCTTAACCACACAGCTGTGCTGCCAGATGACATGAGTTGGTTCCCACCTGTCTTGGGGCCTCAGTATCCCCCCTTGTGCAGTGAAGGGTTTGGAGGACATGACCACCAAAGGGTCCTTGAAGTGGGAGGTTGGCCAGAGTTGCTGCCACTCACTGCCTGCCCCAGGGATGTGCTGGGGGAGCCCTCCTGCCCAACTCCATAGCCAAGCCCCAGAGCCCTGCGGAGGTGAGTGACATCACAGCCAGCATCCTTCGACTTCAGCTGCATATCTGCATATGCAATGACCCAGATTTGCATTTCCTGTTCAATCCACTCGACCTAATTAAAGGCAGGAGCCTGTGTGGTGAGGGCAGGCTCTGTGGGCAGCCTCTCTGTGCGCTAGGGTCAGCATCTGGGCATCGGGCACAGGCCGGGCATGCTACAGGGCAAACATTGCCCTCCGAAGGAAGGGCCAGGGTGAGGTCCCGTACCCCCTGTCCCTGGGGGTCATGCTGGTCAGGTGGAGGGCACCTCAGGACACAGGGACTTCCAGATACAGACACATGAGCCAGCAGAGTCTGAGCCCTAATTTAACTCAGGAGCTCTGGGCAGAAATGGGACAAGTTCTGGCCCTCAAAGGCCAGTTCTCCCTAAGCCATTTCTTCAAGGTCTCTGTGCCCTCCTGGGTCAGCCTTTGGCATGTCTTGGTATCCTTGTAGCCATGGGAGCTTGGGCCAGCTGTCCATGACACAGAGACGTTAGTCATACCAGGAGAGGATGTTGGTGAAAAGGGTCCAGGAAGCTTCCAATTGCTGTCCAGACATCCACTGCAGGAGTTTAAGGGTTCACGGATACAACACATCTCAAAGCTCCCATCACAGAGTGGGCCCTAGAACAGCCGAATTAATGGTGCCCCAATCACAGAGTCCTGGTGTGGCGCTGTGGGTTAATGCACCAGACTGCAAAGCCGTTTGAACTGCAAGGTTTGTGGTTTGAGCTCACCAGCTGCTCCTTGGAAACTCTATACTCGGTCGCTATGGATCGGAACCAACTCGAAGGCATTCAGCAACAACAACAACAACAATCATAATTAACAAGCACATTAATCACCTTTCAGAAAACTACTGACTCATACTTACTGTTCCCCTGACTCCTGGGAACATAAATGTGAGCCCCAGGGCACAGTCAGTAGATGGGACCACTGTTTTGGCTCCAAGAATTAAGACACTGGAGCCTTGAGGCTTGGATTCAAATCCCGGCTCTGCCATTTCCTGGCCTCCAATAAGCCTTACTGGGCCTTGGCTTTCTCTGTACAATGGAGACAATGACAGTAACCCCTTCAGAGGGTTACTGGGAGTGAGGGTACTGGTTAAATACACAATGAATGAAAGGTCTTAGAAGAGGGCCTGACACATAAGTAATACAATATGCTCACTGTTGTTATTGGAATCACCATTAGAATATCTGTAGAATGGGTGTATGACAACCCTTACTTCCTAGGGGACTGAGGATGAGTTGAGAGAGGTACGCACAGTGCCCAGGGAACAAGCTCAGAGAGTTCTCAGCTGCTGCTTTAACCACCCTCATGGTCATCATCCCATTGAGGGTCTCTGACCAGAAGGGGTGGGCAGTAATCTTGGTGAATGCAGACTAGCAGCGGGGTGAACTTGCACTTGCATAATGGATGCAGACTATGATGTCATCATCATTTATTAGTATCTTCATGACATCATCCTTCTTATTACTATCTATTAACTAATACTATCATCATGACATCATCTATCTTACTACTGGTCAATGTCACCTGCACAGGCCATCAGGACTGCAAGCCAGGGGGCAGTGCTAGACCATGAGTCCACCTCAGGTTCCCAGTCTAAGGGAACTGTCCACCTGGAAGCCACACTTGACTCCCCGTCCCCTTCCCCAGGGGGGCTGAGCCCCTCAGTACTTCATCCCCAAAAGGTAGACGTGATGAATACAAGGGGGAGGAGACTTAGGGATGCGGACCCTGTGACATCCCTTACACCCTCTGCAGCGGCCCAAGTGGGTCAGAAAGGATGAGCCTCTGAGCAGAAGGGAACTGGCAAACAAGAGGACAAGGAGATGGCGAGGTCTTTCAGCTACCTCCATTTCCAATCCCACCCTTCTCCCAAAATACTACCACAGGCCACCTCAGGACAACCCATCCCCGAAAAGTGCTCGGGAAACTGAGGCTCCCTTCTTTCGTTGGATCAAATTGTCCACAAACAAGCCCCCCACAGACGGCAAGGAGTTGAGTTTAAAACATTTGAACTACAATAAGCCTCAACCTTAGACAAATCCTTAAAAAAAAAGAAAAACAGAAGCATAAAATTACATGTTTAAAGAAGAAAAAATGCATTCGCCCAATTAATTTTCTGAAATCTCATTAAAAAATTTAGCCTGACTAAGTCAGACTTCTGACCTGAATTTTAATCATCTTTACATTGGATGTGGCTTTTTCTTTCTGATATTTGCAATGCATCATTAATTTTAAGGCAACCATTTCTATGATTTTAAAAAGCATACTTCATCAGGATGACATTTCTTGTAAACGAATTTCACCTTCAAAGGCATCTGACACCGAGTGTAGGGAACTTGGAATGGATTAAGTGTATTTGTATATAGGGAGATGTTTGAAATCTGCATGCACAAGAGAAGGGCGTAATTTAGAGTCCATACTGTCAGACTCTTACAACGCCAACCCTGCTCAGCTCCTCCTGATCTGACTAATTTCAAACAAAGAGTCCATCTGCACTTTTGCAGACCTTAAGGCCAGAAATACAGTCACACATACACACACAAAACCCAAACCCGCAGTTACCCAGTCAATTCTAACTCATGGTGACCCTCATGTGTTGCAGGATAGTGGTCATCCCCACAAGGTTCTCCTGGCAGGCATCTTCATGGAAGCCAACCACCAGACCTCTCTTCTGCGGTACTGTTGGGCGGGCTGGTACCACAAACGTTTTGGTTAATTGTTGAGGTCAAAGGTTCAAACTGCTTGTGCCACCCAGAACCTGTGCAGTCAGAATACCAACAACAACAACAAAACAAACTCTTCGCTACTGCATCAATTTCAAATCATAGCGACCCTGAATAAAGTTTCCAAAGCTGTAAATCTGTATGGGAACAGAAAGCCTCATCTTTCTCCTGAGGAGCAGCTGGTGGTTTGATCCACCGACCTTGTGGTTAGCAGTTCAGTGCTTATCCTACAGCACCACCAGGGCTCCTGTGCAGCCATAAAAGACTTGCATAAATCCTGACTCAAAAGGCAAAATGGGCAAGTCTCCTCACCTGCAAGTTGAATTAAGAAGACCTCCTGGAAACTGGCATGACCACCAAATGAGAGATGTGCCTGGTGCCATTCCCCTAATACAGTCTTTGTCACCATAGTCTCAGCACTCGGTTGGATGGGCCATCCACTCATGGTGACCAACAGCAAGACCCCCAGAACCTGAAGATGCCTGATACAAAATCTAAAAGAATCTAGCTTGTCGTGACTCCTCTGGGAGAGTATTCTGAGAATGCTGAGCTTGACTATACGGACAAGACAATTTGACACAAGTTCTAATGGCCAACAAGCAAAGGCTCCAAGAGGAAGAATTAAGTGGCCTAGACACTAAGTCAGAAGGTAAGTGGCATCGGGGCATCTTCCTCTCCCTCATTCCTTTAGTTACCAAGTATAGCTGAGTTTTCCCTGGAAAGCTTCTGAACCTTTCCTCCCTGTGTTCAGCCCCAAATGGGTTACTCATTTAAGAGTGAGGCAGCATCCACCTGGGGTGGCTACAGGTACTTCCTCACCTCCTCCTAGTCACCTTCCTCCCTGGCCAATAGTGATCTTAGGAATCCCTAGGAGGAGCAAACAATTATCGCTCAACTACTAACCAGAGGTGCTTCACAAGAAAGGCTTGGAGATCTGCTTTAGAAATTTCACAGCACTGAAAACCCTATGGAGTACAGTTCTACTCTGCAACATACAAGCTAGAACTGACCCAACAGCAAGTGGTGTTGTTAACAGTGATTCTTGAAAAACCCAAGCAACTTAAAACCCATGATGGGCTCCCCATGAGCTATAGATTCAATTCTAAATGTTCTAGCAGGATTTAAGGCCAGTCATAAACACCAGACTTTCTTCTACTTTCTCTAACTCAACTGGTCATGCACCTTCAGGATTGCTTACCATTTCCTGATCTATCCACCCCTAGTCACTCTCCCCATTGCTACCATCCCCCATCCCCACCCCCACTGTCCTGCCCAAACTCCTGATCATATGCCAGCCCACACATCATCTCCTTTCTGGAGATTTCCTGCCCCCATCCCCATGCCCTGAGCAGAACTAGCCGCTTCATTCTCTGGGCTTCCAAAGCCTCTTGGTCCATCCCTCCATTGTGGCCTCAATCTCTGTGCCATCTTTGTTTGTCTACATGTAGGGTTCCTCTGGCAGACCAACAGCCCACAGAAGGCAGGCCCCAGACCCCAGGTCAGACAGTTGCTAAATTTACCACATTTAGCAAGCATGTCTTCAATTATAACAATTCTAATCTTTGGTTGATGTGCATCAGGGTTGTATTAAATCTGTATGCTGAGCAAATAATTCAAGGAGCTGGATTATATGAAGAGCACGGTATTAGGATTGGAGGAAGATTCATTAACAATGTGCAATAGGCAGATGATACAAGCTTGTTTGCTGAAAGCAAAGAGGACTTGAAGCACTTACTGATGAATATCAAAGACTATAGCTTTCAGTATGGATTACATTTCACCATAAAGAAAACTAAAATTCTCATAATTGGACCAACAGACAACATCATGATAAACAAAGAAATGATTATAGTTGTCAAGGATTTTATTTCACTTGGATCCACCATCAACACTTATGGACGAAGCAGTAAAGAAATCAAATGACGTTCTGCATCGGGAAATGTGCAGCAAAAGATCTCTTTAAAGTGTTAAAGAGCACAGATGTCCCTTTGAGGACTAAAGTGTGCCTGAGTCAAGTCATGGTATTTCCAACAGCCCCAGATATACCGGAAAGCTGGACAAAAATTAAGGAAGACTGGAGAAGAAATGATGCCTCTGAATAATGGCATTGGTGAAGAATATTGAAGTCCTGTCAGAAGAACAAACAAACCTATCTTGGAGGAAGCACAGCCAGAATGCTCCTTAGAAGTAAGGAATGTGGAGATTTTGTCTCACGTACTTTAGACATGTTATCAAGAGGGACCAGTTCCTGGAAAATGACATCATGCTTAGTAAAGGAGAGGACCAAGGCAAAAAGAGGACGACCTCCAACAAAATGGACTGACATAATGGCTACAACCCGGATCAATCATTACAACAATTGCAAGGATGGTGCGGGACCCGGCAATATTTAGTTCTGTTATGTACAGGGTCGCTATGAGTAGGAACCAACTAGATGGCACCTAACAAGAACAACAATCTTTGGTTGGAGTTCCTTGGTGGTGCAAATGGCCCATAGGCTGCTTGCCAATTTTGGCAATTCAAGACCATCCGGAAGTGCCTGAGAAGAAAAATCAGTCACTGCAAATACTATGGAGCCCCGTTCTACTGTGGCAGACATGGAGTCATCAAGAGTTGAAACTGGCTTGACAGCAACTTTTTTTTTCTTTTAATCTTTGATCATTAACCCTTATCCAACTGCCATCATTTCTCCTGCAAGACTTTCATAAAGATTTTCGCCTGTGCAATACAGACCTCACATAGCGACAGCTGTCCCCACCCCCTGCAAAGTTATACACATTCCTCCCTCAAAATAGTGCCCGAATATAACTGAACTTGGCAGATCACAAGCAGGTTTGAAAAGATTTTCCAGATGGAAGACAAGTTAGCTGGGGCCTTCTCAGGCAAGAACACCTTTTTCCATCTTGGAAATCCACGTGGTTCTCAGCAGGTTCAGTCAAGCCCTGAATTTCATTCCCGATGAAAATGGTCTCCAGCAAATTGGTACAATTATACAGTACGGGGTACTCTAAGCTCCTTTTCCCAATTTCATTCCTTTGTTCATTATAAATTTCAATAAAAGCAAGCCTTTTCAGCTTTCCCAAGTATATCTGAATTTCAGGTATGATTTTTCTGGGGTTCAGCAAATATATTCTCCTGTGTTGACAACTCTCAAGGCTGGAAAGCTTCCTGAATGAACACACCACTAGCCTTGGGCATAGAAGGTTAACAAAAAGCACAATTCAAGTCTTTGCTAAATCATCTTCCTATACTATGGGCCTTTTCCTGCGAAAACGAAAATGAGAGACAGAATTTAAAAATATAAGATCAATGGTATACCATTTCCTCAGTACCCACGACACTTGACATCACATCATGTTAGATGGATGTTTTAAATGGTATCATCTCACATTCACCTGATGAGAGAGGTACCATGATTTCCCCTATTTTACAGATGAGGAAACTGAGGCTCAGTGAGTTCATCTGGCTGGTATAGGATGGAGATGGGAAATAACTCCAGTCTGGTCCACACTGAAGCATTCTTGCTGCCCTTGAAGCCTAGGGCTCCTCCTTTAAGGGTGGTTCCAGGAAACATCAGTGCCTTCTTCCATAAAGGAAAATACCTCCACCATTAATTTGAGGCAATTCTATGTCCTGAAACAGACGAGATTCGGACTGGGATGTCTCCCTAGATGGAGTTTAAACACTCATGCTCCATGAGACTGGGAGTGAGCAAGTACCTGACTTATCTTTTGTTCCCTGCCCCAACCCAGAGTGGTCCCGGCATAAATGCTGCTCTGCGCTCAGGTTGTGCAAACCCAGCCAGATGCTGGTGGGACTGGGGGCCTCTTCTCCCAACAGATGCTGCCCAGGAGCAGCCCAATTACACTTTAACTATGTCATTACCCACTCCAACATGTGCAACGCGACACCATGAACGTTGCTGCTGGCGCATCCCACCGCTTCTTAGCCTGATTCGTGAAATAATTACGGGACTCTCTCCTCTGCCAAATGAGACTGTAATTAACCCTAATTGCTCGAAATGCAACTGGCTAATTCTGAGAGATTAATCAAGGGGGATTCAATTGTTAGTGAATGACTTAACATGACAAATTGCTACATTACCTGAGGAGGACCCACCACCCCCAGTCATCAGCTCAATGTCCTAGTGGGCACTGGACCACTAGTGTCCACAGGCTTCCCTGGCCAGCAATGAGAAATAGAAATTAAGTATCAATAGTATAAGTGCCTCTGAGTCCTCTGTGTGTTCTGGTGAGCATGAACATGTGGACACACACACACACACACACACACACATACACGGAGCTTCTTTGAATCAGCAAAGATGCCTCTTCCCTGTGATATCAGCAGCCCAGCTCCAGGGGCCATGGCATGGAGCAAATGTGGAAGGAGTTTAGATCCACCCGCCTCCACGGACAGGCAGCTTTGTGTGGTGCGTAACCTATAAAACTATATGTGCTATCCTGCCCAAACAAGTTCCATCACTCAACTCTAAGTCCTCCAGCAAGAACTAAGGGGTTAAAAGCATGGGAAAGCCTTCATGGCCCAAGAAGGTGGCCCTCTGAGTCTTCCCTCTGTCCCAGAACTGTCAGCCCTGAGACAAAGTCACCCTGGACAATTACTTTTCATGCAATTCAGGCTGACAAGCCTGCAGGACCTTATAGGATTGGCCCTGGCTGCTTTCCTTAGCCCAGCTCTCTGACCCCTCCAGGCCTTTGCCTGCTGTTTCCTCCAGGAAGCCTTCCTGGTTCACCTGGATCAGGTGTCTTGCTGTTTCTTATCTTTCTTCCCAATGAGGCTGTGTTTTCCCTGGGTGCCTCACACATAGCCATGTCCCAGGTTAGGACTTTATATCTACCTGTGGTTCCTTATTTTGTAACCATTTAGGCATTGCTCTGTGCCTGGTATGGCACTGTGGGTGAATGTGGACTGACTGCAAGGTCACTTTGAACCACAAGGTCAGCAGTTCAAACCCACCAGCCACTCCTCGGAAACCCTACACAGGGTCATTATGAGTCGGAACCCATTTGATAGCACTTAACAACAACAAAACAACTGTGTCTGGCCATGTGCAGGCCCCACCCCAGAGGAGTTCTCCAGCCAGGAAAGAAAGTCCCAACATGATGTGACCATGGCCATCAGCCAGGTGCACAAAGGTGTGGTGGCAGTGCACAGGTGGTCCTCAAATGTCAGGGAGTGGAAGTACCAAGAGTAGACTTAGAATTGAGACTTGGAGGAGTGGAGGATGGCATTCCAGGTCCAAGGATCAGCATATGCCTAAGCATGAAAGCGCATGCAAAGTGGTTCAGAAACCCAGAAAGCACCATCAGAAAAGCTGCAGAAGACAGCCTGGCTCACAGAGGTGCCTACAGAGGGGTGAGGCAGGGATAGGGACACCAGTGATCCCCAAGATGCTACTGGATAAGGGGGTGGGGGGCAGGTTCACTGAGCACCAGAGAGGGAGCAGACATCTCATTTTAAAGAAGAGCTTTCTGATGTGGAATATGCCCCAACCCCCATCTCTAACATGCCCCAAATCTCTGACTCTCTCTGGGTACCCACAGCCCCCTCACTGTGTCCCTCTGAGGCAAAGCCTTTCTGTTCACATAGAAATACTCCGCTTTCATCTGGCACAGAGGAGGTTTTTTTGGGTGTTGCTGAATTAAGCGAAGAATTCACTTGATGAGGTAATGAGCTTCCTGTCACTGGAAGCATTCAAGAAATGAGCTTTGTCAGAGGGCTGCCAAGGGGATGGGAGCCTATAGAAAGCAACCTCAGAAATCTGTGTTCCTCACAGATTCTTCAGTATGCTGCAGAGGGAGAAAAAGGGCTTACCTGTGGGTCGGGAGGGTGTGCAGGCCCTGGGCTGTGGCAGAGGTTGTTTGGGTTCCCTCCATGGGGTATAGGGCTGGGCTGTCCCGCCATTCTGCATGCCAGCCTCACAAGAGCACAGGCTGAAAAAAGAATAAGAGTATTCTTAGACACATGCCGGGTTTCTCCAAGGACTTTCATTTGCCCCCACTTTACAGATGCAAGAGCTGAAATACAGAGCAGCCAAGTAACTTGTCCATGATCACCCAGCTCAAACACAGACCTGATGCCAAAGCCTGTGGTCTTTTACCCTTTGGCTTGGTCAGAAGGAATCCCAAGCTTCTTCCAGCTGGGGACTGGTTGATGGTGGGGACAAACAGGCCAACAGCACTCAGAGGACTTCTGCTGGACACACAGAGGCCCCTAGCTACTCTGACCACAACCGCAACCCTTATCAACACTGCTGATGCACTGCTTCTTGCCAAGTATTGTGCTGCACGCCTCACATAATTCACTCTGTTCATCCTCAAACTACCACAAGGCAGTACTGCTTTATTCTCCTGCTTTTCTAGGGGGCACTTAGACACAGAGAGGTTAAGTAGCCTTTCTGAGGTTGCCAGCCCCAGAAAGCTGACTCCAGAGTCCATGTTCTTAACCACTTCACTGTAACATGAGAGAGATGCTATTAGGATGTTCCAAAGACACTTGCGCCCCAGCCCATGGAACCTGTGGCTGTTAGGTTACATGGTGCAGGGCAGTGAGGGTGGCAGATGGAATGAAGGCAGATGCTAGTCAGCAGACCTTATAATAGGGAGTTTTTCCTGGGTTTCTCGGGTGGGTCTAATATAATCACAAAGGTCTTTAAAAGTGGGTGGAGGGGACAAACGAGGAGGTCAGCATGATGGGATATGAGAACTTGATCCACCATTGCTGGCTTTGATGACAGAGGAAGGCGCCATGAGTCAAACAATGCAGATGGCTTCTAGAAGATGGATAAGTCAACAAAATGGATTGTCCCCTGGAACCTCCAAAAAAGGAACACACTTGATTTTAGGCCAGCCACACTTGTGGAGGACTTCTAACACAAAGAACTATAAGAAATTCATATTGTTTTAAGCCATTGAGTTTGCGGTAATGTGTTACAGCAACCCTAGGAAACGAATATACTCCATTTCACAAAATGAGTGTGGTTAGGGAAGGGGCGGGGGGGCCAGGGAGGAGGAAGTGGCTCTGGAATCACTGCAGGTTCTGCCCTCCGTCCAGGCAGCGGCTTCTCACAGAGCCCGGGGTGCAAATGGGGCGGTTTACAGAGAGGAGACAGGTGTGGACTGAGGGGCCCTGCAGAGAGCCTGGGAGCTGACCTGGGAGCCTTCTCCATAGGCAGCCCTATGGAGGAGCCATGCTGATGCCATAGCTGGTCTGTCCTCAGACCTGAGCTCTCGTTGGCCAATCTGAGAGAGGTGGGGAAGGTAGAGGACACAGTCTGACCCCAAAGTGAGGACCCAGAGCCCTGACTGGGCCATCTCCAGTGGGTAGAGGGGGAAACTGAGGCTCTGAGGAGAGAAAGATCTATTGGTGATCCCCCCACCAGCGAGGGAGGTGCCAGGTGTGTGTCCCCACATGTGCCTACTCAAAAACCGTCCTCTTCCCATATCCCCATCCTCACACTTCTTGGGGGAAGGGCAGTGTCTTACCTCGTGTCTTTCATCAACACCACATACAGTCAGGATGGCTGCCTGGGCAGCCAGGAGGGACAGGCCCTGAGTCTGACTGCATGCATCAGCTGCAGGCAGGACCCCAGATCTCTGCCCTTGTACCAGACACCATGAGACAGCCAGGGGCTCAGCCTGCTCACAGCCCTCTGCACAAGCGGCCACTGGAAGCCCTAGGGTGAGTCAAGGAGCCAGTTTTTTTGTAGCTACAGCAACTGCAATCATCCCTGATGGAACACTGTGTGCCTATCCTGAGTGAAACACCACCAGAGCATCACCACCAATCTGACGTACTGGACACCTGCTCTTGGTGTCAGGGACAGCCTCTCTGGCCTCCCCAGCAAACAAGCACCTCTGGGCTTATGAACCCAGAAGACACTGTGAAGATGGAACAGCACCCATCCACCTTCCTGCTTAGGAGGGAAGACCTTTATTCACTGCACAGGCATTTCTGGAGCACCTTCTGTACGCCTGGACCAGACTAGGGCTCCACCAGGCTGCTGTGGCATTAAAAAGGCAGTGGTATGGCAGGTGATAGGCATAGTGTGGGGCCAGGAGCGCCTCAGCTGCTGCAACTGCTCCCCCTTGGCCCGGATGTCTCACTGGCACCCTTCACTACACACATCCAAAATGGAACCCTTACCAGGGCTGTCCCCTGGGTTTTGGAGCAGCTGTGCCTGCACCTCCCAGAGAGCTGGAAGGGCCTGGGAATGGATGGACCCCTTTTGAGGTTAGCTGTTCACAAGCTGTCTGTGTCTCATGGTAGCCCCATGCACAATGGAACAAAATGCTGCCCAGTCCTGCACCACCCTCAAAGTCAGCTGTAGACTGGATCATTTTGAGCCGTAGGGTTTTCATTAGCTGTTTTTCTGAAAAATCCCACTAAACCTGACCCTCCACCTCCCCAGCCTTGCCCTTGAAGCAGCAAGTCTCCTAGCACCTGCACACTAGCACCCAGGACTCGTTCCTGCTCTGTGTCCAAGGGGCAGACCCAGCTACCCTCTTACCAGCTGCTGGGGAGGGGGGTGTGGAACTGCTCTCCAGAACCCAAAATAAATGGCAAAGAGTAAGACCACTGGGGAGTAGACACCACAGATGAAGGGCACACTCAATGCAATGCAGCTGGAGCACAGGAGAGGTTGTGTGAACCCTGTGAAGTTGCCCAAATGCAACCAGTTTGGACCTACAAACATGGCAATTTTACACAGTGCAAAGAGATGCAAAGGAGCCCTGGGGGCACAGTGGGTTATGTGTTAAGCTGCTACCTTGACAGTTCAGCAGTTGAAACCTACCAGACACTCTGCAGGAGAAAGATGTGGCAGTCTGCTTCCATAAAGATTTACAGCCTTGGAAACCTCTCTGGAGCATTTCTACTCTGTCCCACAGGGTTGTTGTGAGTCAGAATGGACTAGACGGCAGTGGGTGGGTAGATGAATGGAGACAAAGAAGTACAACTCTTGCTCTCTCTGTACATTTCTCTTATGGAAACCCGCCAGAGGCATGGTGCATTATCTCCAGACAGCGCCACATGGCAGACCATTATGGGCTGTGGTTCACAGGCCTCTCCTCCCCACACCCTTCCTTGTTCTCCCTGCAGTCCCCTACACTGCACTGGGATGCTAAATGCCAGGGACTCTCCCCACCAAGCTCAGCTCCTCCACGTTGACCACTGAGGCCACCCTTCCAACATGCAGATGGAATCAGGAACCCCCTCCGTGTCTCCCAGCTCTGTGGCTGCGCTTGTGTGCCGGAACACACCCCGGAGGCTGACACAGTTGGGACCTGGGGTACGAAAAGCCCCGGGATAAACAGATAAACACGGAGCAGCTTCCTGAGGCACACTGTTACTCAGGGGGAACATGTACACAGCAGACTGGATATGAGAGGGAGCAGAATGTAAAATGCGCATGAATTTTAAGATAAAACCGAGACTCCTGCAGGCTCTATGGCTGCTTCGGGCTGTACCCCCAGACCCCTCGGGGTGACATGTTTACCATCCTCTGCCCTTAGGGAGACCTCTGGGGAAAGGTTAGAAAGCCAACTTCAGCTGAAAGGCTCCATCTTTATCTCAGAATGCACCACACACGGCCCACAGGCCTCTAAGTGACGGTCATACACTCACTTGTTCATCTGCCCACTGGCTCAGGAACCTTCCACAGACAGGAAATTGAGGCCGAGTCCATCTCTGAATCCCTCTTTCCTCACCCCACCTCACCCAGCCTCATGTCCCCAAGGTTATGAGACAGTGGACCTGGGTTTGAATCCCTACCCTGTCACTCACCTTGGGGAGTCCCATTGGGGAGGGACCTACTAGGGATTTATGAATGTGGTTCCCACTTCCCCTGTGTGGCATTAACAGAGTCCTCCAACATCTGCGCTCAAAGGTACATGCTTAACAACTCATCCTGTGACTTCAGACAAGCTCACCACGAGCATTATGAGGGGAGTCCACAGCCCATCAGAAATGATACCAATAACAGTAATAAACAGTAATAACTGCTAAACAATCGCCGCCATGCTTTTACTAAGTTCTGCTCTGCTCTAAGCACTTCATCTATATTAGCTCATTGCATTCTAATAGCACCACCATGAGACAGGGCCGACTGCTGTCTCCATTTTACAGATGAGGAAACTGAGGCACAGGGATATTAAGAGATTTACTCAGGCCGTGAAGCCAGGACTCAAACCTATGATGTCTTTGCCCATAACAGTTGGGATGCACTCCTCAAAGGTTTTTGCACAGCAATACAAATGCTGGCCAACAGCATCTTCATTTCTAGACGATTCTCCCACAGAACAAGCCCTCTCTCCACTTCAGACCACAGCCAGTGTTGACTATGTAGGGGTGATGACAGGGTTGGTGGGCCATGAGGTACCATTCCCCCCCACAGAGGTCTCGTGGACAGGAGCTTCCAGGGACTTTGCCCTCCAAAACCCGGCCAAGTTAATGACCTTGATGGTCTGGTAGATTATCCTTACTAAGTTGTTCTCACAAGAACCAAATGGAATCTGCTATACCAAGCACCCAGTAAGAGGAGGGATCTTTGTCCAAGGAAAGCTCAATTCACTGTCCACCAAGTGCCAAAGAGGGCCATGTGTAAGGGGGCGGGGTGGGGGCAGGAGAATGAAGGTCCTCTGAGCACTTTCCATGGACCAGGTCTTTCCTGTTAATCCTTGGGCTGTCAGTTGTCCCATTTTATAGATGGGGAAACAGGACTCAATATCATGTAGCTAGTAAGCCCAGAGCTCAGTTCAAAGCTCCTGATTTTTCCCAGTCACTGCCTCTTGCTGAGCTCCAGGGTTTTTAGGAGCTCTTTATTTCTGTTTCTCTCTGCCTCAACAAAGACTCACACCTCAACAGAAACTCACACTCTGCTTTTTAGAGGCTTCTGATACAGAAAGACTTGGAGGGAAGTGACCCTCAGCACAGGCAGGAGGGCACGGTGCGTAACTAGTAACTCGGGTTGCTGCCTGACCCTGGAATCCCTTGGTTCCTGCCAAGTTGTAGAACAATGTGGTTGCGGTTGCCAGACCCAAGTCAGGGGCCAAAAATCTGTGGAATGCAAGACCTGGAGCCACAGGCTCACATGGAACGTCACCTTCAAGAGGGCCTTTCTTCTGCAAGGAACTGGGGCCTTGCATTTCCAAGGCACTTCGGAGACACAGTGCTACTTCCCAACCAGGACTGTTGGTGTGAACAGCAACACTGTCTGCCAGGTACCCAGGCTGCCTGAGTTCAAGTCCTGGCCTGGCTTCATTTAACCATGCTGTGTCTCTGTTTCTTCATCTGGAAAATGGGGCAAATAGCAAAGTTCAGAGATAGCAAGGGTCTTACCAAGATCACACAGCAGTTAAGCCACAGCTGTCGGATCCCAAAGTGCCTGCTGTATCTACATCTTCTGGACTCATTGGGACTGTTCTGAGCAAACACATTCCTCATTACTTTGTGCACTGTGGCTTCTGTGCAAAGCCCTCTGATTGGCTCCTCCCTGCCCCACCCTTCATCGGGCTCTTACTAATGTGGGGCGAGACCTGAGGGAGACCCAGGGGCTTGGGTTTGATCCAGGACTCCAGAAGGGAATGCACTGCTGCACTGGGCTGGGCTCTGACTGTTGCCTGACCGGTTTCTAGAAACTTCATCCAGAGGGAAGTCATGCCCCTCTGTTTCCCCTGCCATCAGCAGCTCACTGAGGCTCTCTCAGTGAAAGATGACCAGACAGGAAGGCTCAGGCAGGCTCCAGTCAAGGTGCTGTATGGAGGTACATTCTCTACTGTGACAGTGAAGCCTGTTTACACCTTATCTTACTCCCAACCCTGTTTTGGTAATGCAGACTGTCCTCCCAGCCATTTTCTGCACCAGTGTATGTATGTGTGTTCATGTGCATACATATATGTGCATGTTTGTATGTGTGTGCATGTACAATCAGAGTTTACCTGATGTCTACAAGGCTTGGAGCCTGGGTGCACTCTCAGTGGGTCCACTGAAGCAAGGATGTCACTGCCCCTTGTTTCAGGGGTGTGTGTGTGTGTGTGTGTGTGAAGGCCAGTGGCTCCTGGGCCAACAAATTCTGTCAAGTCCTAGGGGAGCCACAGAGATGGCCTTGGGCAGCTGAGACTCAGCTGGACACCATGCCCCAGGCTGCTTCCTCTGGGAAAGGTTGCTCAGCTCAATGAGCAGCTTCACAGGCAATTTTCCCAAAGAAGGAAATCATCTCGTGGCTGCACAATCACATGGTTCTTTCCTCTTCGAGAGACTGGATAACCCGGGCCCCAGTACCAGGGGCTATTTCCGCTCACCCAGTCGGCTCCTAAAGAATCACTGAGCTGGCAGCAGCAACCACAGGTAGATCTGTTCCACTGCCTGGAGCCTTCAACCTGCCTGGATGTCCACCGCCCAATACTCCCCAGGTGAAAACCTGAGGTCTAGCCAGAGGCTAGACCAGTGCCACTGATTGCCACCATCTATGTCAAACACCTCCCAAGAGATGGGTGATTTAGTAGCTCTTAAAACCAGTATGACACTGTAGGATAAGCACTGGAGCACAAGGTCGGCAGTTCAAACCCACCAGCCTCTCCTCAGAAACCCTAGATAGGGTCTCTATCGGATCTGACTCATCGGCACTTAACAACAATTAAGACACACGAGGAGTGCTATCTCCCCCACTTTGCAAGTGAGAAAACAGGGGCTCTGAGGAGAAGCTCGCTAAAACAAGTCTCCACAGCCGTAAGAGCCGCACATGCTAGCTGTGCACACTAGTAGGACTGGAAGTAACTTGAGAAAACTCCACTGACTTCATGACCCAACACAAGGCCTGGGGCAGGCGAGGTGTGCCACCCACAAAGACTGGCTGGTGGAGAGAAAGAGAAGAGGTAAAAACAGCCCCATCACTATGCATGTACCAAGTGACAGATACATAGCATCTTGATCAACCATACAGCCACCCTTGGGCAGGGGGCCACTGTAATTCCTTAGGCAGAGGAGGAAACCAAAGTTCAGAGAGGTTAAGTGACGGGCCCAAGGTGATGCAGCAGATAACAGGAAGGACTGATTCATCATGCCTTGGAAAGTGAATGAATGAATTCTGGCACTGTGTCCTTCCCCCAGTACAGACCCCCTTCTTGCTTGGTCTTGGAACAAGCAGATGTCACCTGTTCATCACTTGACAGGAGCAGCCAGATTTCAGGCAGAGTCATGGGCTCTGGCCAGCCAGCAGGGATCAAACACAGATGGCGTCTGATTTTTTTATTGGTCTTGTTTCCCTCCTCTCAGATTCTGTGGCTCTGTAACTAGTGGAAGCTTGGCCCCTGTAAGGTGTCGCAGAACAGAGAGGCTCCTGAAGTTGGGCCTGCAGAACCTGTGGGCCGGCAGGTGGAGGTAATGTGGTACCCACCCAGCCCCGGACAGATCAGGCCTTTCTTCCCACCGGGCTCCCCTCCCTGGCAGCCTTCTCCACACCCCCACCTTGCCCTGCCAACTCAGCTGTCTACACCCACTACCTACCCTCATCTTCTCTCTGCAGTCTGGATGTTCTAGACCCTGAATGACAATAACCACAGGACCTGTTGACAACTGCCCAGCTGGCCTCCCTGCCCAGGTTCAGTATCTGTGATACAGTTGGTCTCTCTGCCTGCCTGGGGGCCTAGTAGGAACCTTGGTTCACCCTAAACTCCCCACCCTCCTTCTTAGCTTATACCTGGATCTTCATCTTTCCTGAAGTACATCTCACCCTCCCCAGAGCGCCTGGCCTCATCCCTTCTCAGTGGGGTCACTGCAATCCTGCGTTCCCTCCCTGCATTCCCAGCCTCCATGACTCCTCAAACCTGACCCTCAGCCCAGCACAAGAATGGCCTACCCCCACCACACAGAAGAACCCACTGCTCTCTGCTGAAGCTCTACAGGAAAGGCCCCTCATGCCTGAGCAGATCATTCCAGCCTCATCCTCCCTGGCACTGACCTGCCCTCCTGCATTCCCCACAGCCCGCACTTCCTAAGAGGCACCAGGGGACACCTGCCCTTCCCAGGACCTCTCAGTGGGCCAGTCCCACCGCACTGCAGGACCAGGTCTCTGGGCCCTACTTGGGCTCTGACACTTCTTGCGGCATCTTACAGAATCTCTGCCCTCCTAAAGTTCAATGTCTTCACTGGCAGGGCTCTGTGGGCACACAGCATAGGTCAAGAGATACCAAGGTCGCTTCCCTCCCCATAGCATGGCATCCATGGGAGATTCTCCCTCAAGTCAGATTTCTGGGAGCACAAAGGTCTCCCTCTGTCATTGTCTCTTCTTCCTCTGTCAGCACATAAAGATGGGGACTGAACTCTAAATGTCCAGGGTCTGTCACAAAACAGACACTCATGGACACACTGCTGACTGATATATAGGAAAAGTCTCCTTCCAGCCCTGGAACCCCAACCAAAAACCACCTAGCTCAGAATCTCTGTGGCCACAAGTGAAACAAAATCCAGGTGATTCCAAACAAACTGCACCACACGCAGAAGGGCTTCTTGTTTAAAACTGACGACATATCTGATCACCTTTCATTTCCTCCTTCTTGGGAAATAAAACTCAACTCTGGAAGAAAACAAAATTGTAGGAGCTTTAAACATTTTCTTTCCTGGTTAAAGCAGCAATGAGAACTTTGGTTTCCATCCCTTGACTCCAGAGATGTGGCAAGGTGGCCTCGTCTAGTCCCATCCCACACTTTCCCCACTGGAAATGAAGTACATCCCTGCCGAGCACGTCTTCTGTGCCAGGGCTTAACACACAGTTTCCCACTAAGTCCACGCCATGATGCCTGTAAATGCTCACCCCATCATTTTACAAATAAGGAAACTGAGATTCGGAGAAGCGACGTGCTAAGCTCACACAGGTGGTGTGTGGTAGAGCCAAGCCAGACTCTCTCCAAAACCTGGGCATAACTCCATTTTCCTGGGGTGATCCACAGAGACCCCACAAAGACCCCATGGAGTCGGGGGTAAGGGCTGCTGGACTCTCAATCTGCTCAGAGCCCCAGGCCCTGTAGGCAGGCTCTTTGCCATCCTTTTCCTCCAGCGAGATGAACTCCCTCTCTCCTCAAGGTCCTGGTACACTCTGTTCCCCCTGCCTGCCATGAACTACCTCCTGACATAGTGCACCTCCTCCAGGCAGCCTTCCTTGACTGCTGGGACAGTCAGTCATTCCCAGCTCCACAGTCCTGGCCCCCCTCCACCAGTTGTTACCGGACCTCAAGGGCAGAGACCTAACCACTCACCTTCATGTCCCCAGCAGGTGACAGAAGGAGGAACAGAAGGCCAGGTAAATGTCTCCAGAGATAGGCATAAGAAGAAATGCAGACTCAGAGAAAAAAATTGCTCCCAAATCCTATCTTGGATGTGGCTGCGGCTGACAGTGGAAGGTGGAAATCCAGCAAAACAGCCTCTAGATGGCATATATAATCCTAACCATCAGCCTCTGCACAAGGGAGGTTCTCACGGCCCTGGCCTGCCCCTGTTTTAAGGTTTGAAGGAGCAGATCTTCCTGGAGGGAAAAACTTCTGTGGAAAATTCACTGCCCACACAACAGGAGGAAGGCAAGGCCACCCAAACCAATCCAGAGAGATAGTTACTTTTTCTGCTTCCCTAGTAACTTCAGCATAGGCCCCTGTGTGGAGCAAATGGTTTGCTCTCCATCTAGCAGTGCTACAGAAGAAAGGTCTGGTGATCTGCTTTGGTTAAAAATGACAGCTGAGAAAAGCCTATGGAGCAGTTCTGCTCTGTAACACATGGGGCCATCATGAGTTGGAACCAAGTTGATGGTCATGGGTTGACAACTTCAGCAGTTCTGATGAAGTCTAGGAATTAATCAATGTGAAATCAGCCAGTGCCCCGACTCCCATGACCAGGGTGGTGGCAAAGATCATGCCAGGCTGATACTGGGCAAGTGGGTGGAGGGTGGCAGAGGCACAGTCTGGCCTTGGTGGTCCTGTGAGCTCAGGCCAGGGAAATCTTTCAGTCCTGAGGTCAAATGCTGGGAAAGGGAAACAGGTCTTCACAGTGAGAGGCCAGCTACCTGGGGACATGCTCCTGAGAAGCCCCAGGGAAGGTATGCTGGGCCATGTGTTGAGAGTGGATATGCTATGCTGGAGACCTGGGGGAACCTCTTGTTCTGGCCAACGGAGGAGAGGCTCCTGTCTCAACATGGGACTTTCCCCGCCCAAAACTCTGGTCTCCAGCCACCTCCAGGAGGAAACTCCCTCACCACGCACTGTTCTGAAATTAGCTCCACTGCCACCTCCATGGCAAATGGAACTTGTCACAGCCACCACAGAGTCTGCTGCTCCCAGAGACTAGGATCTGAGGAGAGTGGCCGCCGGACCGTCTTGCAGAGGGTGTGTGGTCTTGAGCTAGTGCAGCTGGGAAAAATGTCAGAGGCCACCCTGGAGGCGTCCAGTCTGTTCCCCCGCTTTCCCCACCAGGAAGCAGAGGCAGTAGGCCAAGAGACTTGATCAAGGTCACAGGCTCAGCAGTGGCAGCACCTGGCCTGGGACTCAGACAGCACTCTACAGTGCTCCATCCAAGGGACTCATCCTCCAGGCTCTATCTGACCCTAGCCTAGAACCAGGGACACAGTCAGAAAGCAATTGCCAGTATCAAGTCAGTGTGGGCTCTGGGGGTCCTTTCCTTGTTTCTCCTAATCTGTCCTTACCCACCTGCACCGAGGCCCAGAAAATGCTAAGAAACATATCTGTTCTTGTGGTCCTTAAAAGGTCAACCTGTGGTGCAGTTAATGTGCTCAGCAGCTAACCAAAAGGTTGAAGGTTCAAGTCCACCCAGAGGTGCTTAGGAAGAAAGACCTGGCAATCTACATCTGAAAAATTAGTCACTGAAAAACCTTAAGGGAGCACAATTCTATTCTGACACACATGAGGTCACCGTGAATTGGAGTTGATTTGACAGCAACTGGTTATTCTCTGCTATGAATTGGGTCAAAGATATGTATTGACCTTGAGAAATGAGAGCCTTCAGAAACAGCAGCCATTGGTTCAAGTCCATGCTCCACCTCATCTCAGCTGTGTTTGCCCCCAGTAAATAGGTACATGAATAGTGTTTCCCACCCTGGAATGTTGGAGGCTTACATGACGTTGTTGTTGTTCTGACATATGTTGTTGTTGTTCTTGTTAAGTGCTACTGAGTTGGTTCTGACTCATAGTGACCCTGTATAGGATTTCTAAGGAGTGGTGGGTATGCTTGAATCACCAACCTTGTGGTTCAAACTGAACTTGCTATTCAGTGCATTAATCCACAGTGCCACACCAGGACTCCTACAAGGACCAAAAGTGCTTAGTATCAGGCCTGGCGCCTAACAGACACCCAATCAATGCAGCTATTGCTTGCTTATTATCTATCGTGTCCTTACTCAGGCCCAAGTCTCTCCAAAATAAGACCTCGGGTCTAGGAACTAAGGACTCTGCCCGTCCTACCCTCCCTTCCTTTCACACGTCCTTTCAGTTGCCTTCTCTGTGAGGGGCTTGTGCTGACAACTGGGACCAGAGCCCAATCAGACAAAACCCCTGCTCTAACACGGTCTCCAGGAGAAAACTGATGACCCTGAGAGATAAAAGAGCCCCCATGAAAAGGACTGATGTGCTCCTGAGGCCAGGTCACTGACAGCTTCATGTGGGAGGCACATGGGAAGCTCCGCAGGCATCACCAAAAAGAGCCAGTACCTGCTTCCTCCTTCAAAACAGGAGCCACCTTTACCCTGGGCAGACCACCCGCTCCCACTTCCATGCCCATCAGAAATGCAACCACTGAGACTGACACAGGCATATGGCAGCGGAGGCCCCAGAGGATGCACCAAGTCAGATCCTGACACCAGAGCCAGGCCACCTGCCAGCACACCTTTTTGCCAGCCTGGCACAACTGTCAGGCATCTGCTGGCCTCTCCCAGCCGGGGCCCTGAGTTCGTGGTCCTCCTGGAGAAGGTGGAGGTGGAGACAGGACAGTGTCCTGCCATAGGCCTGTTGGGTAGTGAAAGGTTTCAGATGGGCCAGGCAGGCCCCAGAGTTGGGCACTTTCTGCCTGACTGTGATTTTTCTTCTGCCTCTAGGGAGGCACTCTCTCCAGTACTGTGCTGCACGCTCCCAGGACACAGCGAGGTTAGCATTCAGGGGGCATGCAGAGAGACAAAAGGTAAGCCTTCCTCTTTCTCCTGTGCCTGAGCCATCCAGAGCCTTTGAAAAGCCTAACCTGACTCTGGAGTGGAAAGGATTAAAGGTTGTGGTTCAAGTCCACAAGAAAGACCTAGTGATTTACTTCTGAAACATCTGTCACTGAGAACCCTATGCAGCTGTTCTTTTCTAACTCACATGAAGTCACCATGAGTTGGAATCCACTTGATGGCAACTGGCTTCCTTTGAACCTGTCTATCCTCAGTCTTCACTCCTCCATGCAAACCAACTTAATCCACTTCCACATTTGCTGCCCACCAGACAGGTCCACCTGGGGACACAAGAGTGGGTGGGTACAGTACTCAGCAGGCTAGATGAGAGCACGGTCTCCTTGAAGGGCTGCCAGAATCTTGGAGGACTCTCCTGAGAACCACCACGTGTCTCCAGCAAATGTCAGGGCAGCTGAGCACAGCTCTGTTTGGGTCTCCTCAGGCAGACCTGCCATCCCACACAGTTATAGGCCAGTTTCCAGGCCACACATGGAGCTGCTCCTACCTGTGCTGCTCGGCTGCCGACCAGGATCCTCCGGCTTCGGAGGCATGTAGCGATTTTGAAGTCTGGTTGAAATTTGTCCTGAGTCACTGCATGTTTCGTAGTGTTGTTGCTAAGTGCTGTAGAGTCAATTCTGACTCATAGTGACCCTGTATAGGGTCTCCAAGGAGCAACTAGTGAGTTTGAACCTCCATCCTTGTGGTTCAAACTGACCTTGAAGTCCTGTGCTTTATCCTATAGTGCTCTGGCAGAAGTATGGTGGCCCGGAATTCACTAAGAGGCCTTGTGCAGGTCATTACCTATGTCTGGGCCTCAGTTTCTTCACCTACAACATGGGTGGATTGGATTCCACAGTCTAGGAGGAGCCTTCAGGTGTTGTTTTTGTGAACCAGATCCTGTATCTGATCAGGTTCGTTTCTGGGAGGAAAATCAGATCCTGAGTCTGGGGCTTCTCTGTCTGGAAACACTAAAAACAGCCTCCCTGCACTCTGCCTTACCCATTCACAGTGAGGTCACAGAGGGGCACACAGCCAGGGAGCAGATATTTACTGAGTTCTGGGTACTCATATGAACCCTTCAGGGATGTTGGCAGCTCATGTGCTCACAGAGCAAACTTACAATGGAGACAGCATGTCCATTTGACAGATGAGAAAATTGAGGCTCAGAGTGGTGATAAAAGCTTGGGATAGGCAGAATCTGGATGGGAATGCGAGACTCAGTCCTGGCTTGGACAGACTCTGCAGTGTACAGAAGAGCTTTCTACCCTCAGGGAGGAAGCAACCAGGAAAAAACAAACAAACAGGACAAAGTATATAATTGTGTTGCAGAGTCAGAGAAGCAGCCACTCATTCCAAGTTGGTGCATCCAAGAGGACTTTAGGGAGGCAGTGGCATTTGATCTTTGAATAGAGAGCCAAGAGTAAGGAGATGGAGAGGCAGCTCTATATACCCTCTGGAGTCTGTCTGAGAGCCCCAACTTCAAATCCTGCACTGACTCTGTCCTGCCACGTGGCCTCAAGCCAGTCTTGTGGTCACTTCTTTGTAGTTCTGAGGCTGTGGTGAGGACCAGTGAGGAAATGCAGGCAAAGTGTCAGCCCATGATGATCAGGACCCAGGTGCACAGAGGAGCTCAATAAATGTGGCTGCCATTACTATTATCAACAGCGATATCCCTGCAATAATATTTCTGACAACCTACTTTGCAAACTCACTGTTCACAATTAAGCCAGTCCCCACTCTCTAGTGGATCCCAGACTGATGGTCAACCAGGTCCTTGGGCCCATGGACATGGCTTGAAGCCTTGTTTGCTGCCAGGAGTCCCCCCTTCCAAGAGACTGCAAGAAGCCACACTGGCTTTTGCCTCAGCCTCCCAGAAGCTGGGAAGTGATAGCAAAGCATTTTACAAAGTTACCACAATGATGAAACCTGAGCCACCTGCTCCCCCCACTATCTCAATAAAATAAATCTCAGCCGGAGTCTGGCAAGAGACCCTATATATTTACATGATGATTGTGCTTCATGATCACTAGGCTGGTGGCGTGTGGAAGGGATGACAGTGATCCTAAGAGAGTCACTATTTTCCAGCGACTTTTATTGTCCATTACATCCCAGCGTTTACAGGGCTCTGCTCCAGGCACTGGCAGGAATATTGCACACAGTGGGACTAAGCAGGCCTTAGTATTCCAGTCACAGTGCTGCAGGTTCACCTTCAGGTTCATCCATTCTGCCCAAGCCTTTGTGTGAAACTGAAACCCCATGGACCTCCAGGGCCTCTGCTGGGGGAGGTATGAGGGTCCAGAAGCAAGGTATGGGCCTGATCCCCACCCAAACCTATTGGTTTGGTTCCATTCTGATGTCCCAGGGGACACTTCTAACCCTGTGGTCTTGGGCATTCCAGGGGCTGTGCAAAAGGGAGGGATACAGAGGCATGCTGGAGCTGCTCTTGACAGCTGATCGGTACATTTTTAGAATCTTGCCATGCAATTGGTTGGTTGCTTGAAATCAACCATGGTGGCAATATTTACACCATGGAAATTGGCAGAGACTACAAATCAGCACTTTATTTTCCCCAGGGAAACCCCTGGTTAAGACATTTACCAGCATACCCTGGGAGGGAGTGACTTAGTGATGTTAGATAAATTATTTCAGCATTTTGAACATCAACTTCCTGATCTGTAAAAGGAGGATTTACCTAAACTTGGATTGCTGTGAGGATTAGAGCACCCACGTGAAGTGCCCAGTAGTGACTGGTGCGTAGTAAAACAAAGCACATCTGTTACCACTAATTCCAACTTAAGGTGGCCCCAAATAGTACAGGGTACAACAGCTCCCATTCGCCTATGCTGGGCACCCCATCTCTAACACTCAGAGAGGGAAATGCTGCGCCCTTCCCCCCCGGCAGTGTCCTGAGAGCCTGGAATCACACCAGCAATCTTCAGAGCTCTTGGCTGTTGCCATCCGGGCAGCCTACAGACGGGGAAACTTCTGACCACCCTGCCTCAGAGCAGTTGATCCCAGTGGTTGAGGGAGTTTTACTGAAACGAAACAGTGAGAAAAGTGCAGGCAACTCTGATGACTCAAATAAATTTGAAATTGGAAGGTGGGAGGAATTAAGCAGCATTTCTGGTGGGTTTCACCTCACTTCCTACAAACATGTGTCACCAGCTTTTGTTTAGTCAGCATCCACCTCAACACAGACCCATGCTCAGGGTGACACTTCTCAAATTACTTGTCCCCATAATAATCATGATTGTTGGGGGGGGGGCACACCATCTCATTTCACAGATGTAGAAGCAGAGGCCCAGAGAGGGTGTTTCTGTTCTAAGACACAGAGCAGGAACTGAAGTCTTCAAACTCATTGGCCAGGTTCATTTTTCTATTTGAAGGGACAGGAAGGAAGAGACTCTATAAAGCGTTTTTTTTTTTTTTTTTTTTTTTTTTTAAATAGAATTGCAACAAGGCCCCCAGCCAGCCCAAAGAGGTTTCAGAAATTCTGTGCAGTCTGAATTCTTACGGCTGAAGGGTCACGCGATTTCCTTTGCAAAAGCCAGAGTTTTAAAAGTCTGACTGAGGGGGAGGAGGGAAATATCCACGAGACTAGGAATCATGAGTGTTGGGTTTCTGCCCTGGCTGTCCCAACGATTTGCTGGGTTACCACACACAAATCCCTTGCTCTCTCTGGGCCTCAGTTTATTCTTGTTTATTTACTATGTGCTGGTTGTTGTTCTAAAGGAGCCCCCCTATGTGGCAATGAGGACAAGGTGTTGGGCTGTTCACTGCAAGGTCAGCAGTTAAAACCTGCTCCACTGGAGAAAGACCAGACTGTCTACTCCCATAAAGATATATAGTCTCAGAAACATTTAGAAGTTTGGGCATTGTTCTAATGCATGTTGATGAAGCAAATCTATTTCAAAAACCAAACCCACTGTCATCCAGCCCATTCTGACTCATAGTGACTCTTTAGAACAGACAAGAACTGCTCTCAAGGATTTCTAAGGCTGAATCTTTACAGAAACAGACTGTCACATTTTTCTCCTGAGGAGTGGCTGGCGGGTTCGAACCACTAACCTTTCGTTTAGCAGTCCCAGCACTGTGAGGACACAGGTGTGTTACTATCTCCATTTCACAGAGGGGGGAAAGGAGGCATAAAGAGGATGGGTGCACTATTCAGTACAGCTGGAGGAACTGGGTTGGAAGCCAGGCAGTTTGGCCCCAGAATTCATGCTCATAACCACTGAGCCTGTCTGCAGGACTGCCCCCGTGGACTGGCTGATCTCTAACATCTTTCCTGCGCCAACAGACTTTATGCCTGTGGCTTGGAGGATGCCAAGCCAGCAGGCCTGTTTCTGGAGACACCAAACCAAGTTCTTCAAGCTCAGCTGCAGCTCCAATTGCTGCCTTTCCCACGAACTCTGATTTCTTTAGCTCGTTCAGGCAGCTTTTATAAACCACAGCCTGGGAGACCCTTGGGAGGCTCCCCGGGCCATGCAGTCATCGACCCACCTCTTTGAGCCTCAATGGGAGCCACAAATCTGAGCAAGAATGGACGACCCTGCTCTGATGTCCGTTTTGGAGTTTTACACTCGGTCCGGCCGCTGGGACCGCAGGAGGGAGACTGCCCATTCAGGCGTCCAAGAAAAAGAGGAAAAAAAACATCTATTCATAGCCAGACAGAGCCCGTTCTGTGGAAACGATGCTACCGACTCAACAAGCAGCCCAGCTGTGCGAGAGATTCCCGAAAAGCCTGACCTGGGAATATCCAAGTGGAAGGCTCAAAGGCTTGGGTGGCCACCAAAATTTTCAGCTATGCCTGGACCCTCACCCGTGACAGTCCCAAGGGAAAATGGTTCTGACCCAAAACCCAGGCTTCTCTTCCAAAATAAAATTCTTCGGCCAACAGACATTTTTGGCTTAAACAAACAGACTGTTGATCTCCACTCCACTCGGATGTCTACAGCAAGGAACACTCAGGCGAAGAATAACATTCATCAACCATATCACATGCTACCACCCAATACCATGGACTGGGGACTGGGGAGCTTATGTCTGGGCGTGGTTGTCTTCTTTCTGCAGATGAAGAAGCTGAGGCTCAGAAGCTGTACAAAGTGGCACTGCTGGGAGACAGCAAGGAGCAGGGTTAGAAGTCTGCTGGCCTAGAGTGTAGAAAGTTGGGAATGAACTCAGCAGACCCTGCCATGTGCAGAGAGACATCTATGGGCAGTGTGTGTCAGAAGAATTCTCACGGAGAGACAAGTGTATGGCCAGACCAACACAGACTGCCTCAGTCCTGCCTTTTCAAAAACACCAGAATCTATTCACTAGGACTGTTGTGCTAAATGTCCAGAAGGTCCAGCAGTTTTGTTCAAAAGGTGTGTCAATGGTGGGGTACCGTTAAAAAATAGCATGCTCCCATTCTCTTCTTGGGAACAGGAAACACCAATAGTCACTCACTCAATAAAGGATGAAGAATCCACCAGTGCACATCTTTTATTAAAGATGAGGAAGCTGAGGCTTAGAGCAGAGATGTGTCAGGACATTCAAGCGCTACCTCATTCAACTGACAGACACATATTGGACAGCCACTTTGTGTCAAGTGTTATTCCAGGTCATGGGGACCAGTCTCTGGCCTCAGTAGAGCTCCTGGTAACCAAATATTACAGGCAGTGTGGCACTGCTGTACACATCCAGGATGTGGAAACACTGTGAAAGGTATGGACGTGCGATCTGTCTGGGGATGGTACGGTGTCTACTCAGAACAGAGAGCCAGGGAGGGCACCTCAGGCAGAAGGCACAGCATGTGCAAAGACCTGAAGACCAGGTAAGTCCAGCAGTTGTTGTTGCTGTTAAGTGCCATGCAGCTTATTCCAACTCATAACAACCCTCTGTGTATAGGGTTTCCAAGGAGCAGCTGGTGGGTTTGCACCGCTCTGCAATTTGAATCGACCTTACGGAAACCGTCCAGCAGTGGGTTGTTGGGAAAAGGCCTGAAGAAAGGGGGATGAGGTTCAACAGCAAGAAGCAAGTGTCCACATACAGCTGACCAGAGGTGCAGAGCTGGTACGAGGATTCTGCTCTCCAGACTCCTTTTCCAGTGCTCTTTGGCACACCACCTACTCCCACGGTACCGAGGTGTACATCGCCGTTATCCTAGGTACCAGCATACTTTTACTCAATGGTTCATGTGATGAATCAAAGCCCCAAATGCAGCTTATCATATTTCTTACCCCAACTCTGCAAACACACACACACACACACACACGTGAACTCCCCATCTTACCCTGATCACCTCAGAATACTGTCACCTCCTTCTGAAACAGGAAGGAAATCTCTTTCTCAAGAGGCCATGCTGAGGTTGTATTTCTTTCTCAGGAGTCCCCGGCTCCTTTCTCTTATTTGGTGAGTATTTACTGAGCACCAACTGTTCACCAGGCCCCATGATGGGCGCCAGAGGAAGTTACAAAAGGTCATTACAACCTCTGATTCACTTAGTCATTCCCCAGTCCTTCTGCTAGAGGGCTGGAATGATTACGCGTGTTTCACAGGAGGGAGAAAGTGAGGCTCTGGGACTTACTTTGCTTAAGATCACTTGGCTAAGAGGTGTCAGGGCTGTGACGCTAACCGGAAATGTCTGACCACAGAGCTTTTGCCAAAATAGATAAGGGCCATTGGGGAAACAGAGCCTGGATACCCTCCCTTCCCGTCCCACAACCTCTTTTATCCACAGGCAGGCAGGCGCCGGCTGGGGAAGCTGGGAATGGCAGTGCCCTGTCATTATGAGGAGGGGCCGCCCTCCCAGTCCCCACAAGCAAAATCAGGGCTGGTAACATGTACTTGGCCCTCAGCTATCATGACTGATGATGCCAAAGGAGCAAATGTTGAAGGTTTGTACTCAAACGATGGAATGCTAAGTAAACCGATCTGCTTGTTTTTGGAGCTTGTATTGAAGCGAAATAACAAGCCTAGGGTACAGAGCACGGGCTCTGGAATCAGAGACCTTGACAAGGTCACCTCCCTTCAGTCCCTGAGTCTGTTCAGTGGGTGGAACATGACTACCTTCCTTTGCACTAGTGCGGCCTCGATGAGAGTGCCACTCATTGGAGTGTGATGATTACTGTCCCTCCACGTACTTAATCTTTGTGCACATCTGTGTTCTCCATGCGAACATCAAGAAGCTCCCTGATACCAGGCCCTTTTGCCTCCCGTGGTACCAAGCCCAGGTATAATTTTAGTCAAAGGGTCATGTGATGATGCATCTTAGCATCATCCTTCCTCCCCCAATAAGGTCTGATTCATCCTGGGGCCCCCAGTCCTGCCCAGGGTCTGGCATAGAGGAGTTCCAGCACAAACACTTTCCTTGGCCAGCATTCTTATGCTGACTGTGCCTCATCCTCATCTGTACAGAAGCAGACAGGCCTTCCTCCTCATCCTTAGGCCTCTTCCAAAGCAGAGCAGGGAGTTGGTGCATTCTCTAGGCATTGTATGCTTTGTCACAGACTCCCTAAAGCTTAACTTCTGTTTGTAGTACTTCAGTAGTTCACAAGACCAGGGATTTCAGAGGCCTACAAAGCTTCCCGTCAAATTCTGATGGACATGGGTTGCCAATTCTTCTGGCATTTAAAATGACCATTATCGTCATCATCAGTGGTAGATTTCTTGCCTTCCATAGAGAAGTCCTAGGTTTAATTCCCAGTGTGAGGTTGCCAACTCACAACAACAAAACTATTATCACCATCTCTCATGGATTGAATTGTGTACCCACAACTGGCTGGGCAGTTACACAAAGATATAATCATCCACAATGATGTGATCTGATGTGATCCGCCAATAAGGTATATGGGGGCTAGAGGGGTACAACACCCTTACTCAGGTGACAGCCCTGATCTCATGTATGGGGACTTTCTCCGGTGTGTGGCCCGCATCACCTTTTATCTTTTATGACAGAGAAAAGAACAGAGATAGAAGTATCACCAAGAAAGAAAAGTGGAGCTCGTTCTTTGGACCCACGGTCCGTGCACTGAGAACCTCGTAGAACCAGGAGACAGAGAGAGAGAAAGACTTCTCCTAGAGCAGGCAGCCCAAATTCAGACTTCCAACCTCCTTAGCTGTGAGAAAATAAATTTCTGTTTGTTAAAGCCGTCCACTATTATAGTAACACTGGATAACTAAGACATCATCTTTTATAAAACAAAGGATGTTGTTGTTGTTGTTGTTGTTGTTATGTGCCGTGGAGTCGGTTCCGACTCATAGCGACCCTGCACAGGGTTTCCGAGGCTGTTAAATCTTTACGGGAGCAGAATGCCTCATCTTTCTCCAGCGGAGCCCTGCCCTGCCCTTGTTTTTGTAAAGTGCCATCAAGTCGGTTCAGACTCATAGTGACCCTGTATAGTAGGGTTTCTGAGGAGACACTGGTAAGTTTGAACCTTGCTGTTCCAACTGGCCTTTCGGTCCAGTGCATTATTCTGCAGCACTATCCCAGCCACACTCTTTAGGCTTTCTCATTTCACTAGAGGTGAGTAAGAATTTCACACAGCCTTCAGCTGGACATTATGGACCCAGCAAACATCATGATAAATGGAGAAAAGATTGATGTCAAAGACTTCATTTTGTTTGAATCCACAATCCACACTCATGGAAGCAGCAGTCAAGAAATTAAATAATGTATTGTATTAGGCAAATCTGCTGCACAGTATCGCTATACCTCTTTAAAGTGTTCTAGAGCAAAGATGTCGGTTTGAGCACTAAGGTGTGCCTGATCCAAGCCACGGTATTTTCAATAGCCTCATATGCATGTGAAAGTTGAACAAAGAATAAGAAAGACCATAGAAGAATTGATGCATTTGAGCTACAGTGTGGGAGAAGAATACTGAAAGTACCATGGGCTGCCAGAAGAACAAACAAATCTGTGTTGGAAGAAGTACAGTCAGAATGCTCCTTAGAAGCCAGGATGGCCAGACTTTGCCTCTCATACTTTGGACATTTTATCAGGAGGGACCAATCCCTGGAGAAGGACATCATGTTTGATAAAGTAGAGGGTCAGTGAAAAAGAGGCCCAACAAGATGGACTGGCACAGTGGCAGCAGTAACGGGTAGTAACAATTGTGAGGATGGCACAGGCAGAATTTTGTTCTGTAACTCATTGGGTCACTATGAGTAGAAGCACATTTGATGGCAGCTAACAACAACTACAAACTCAAGAGGCTATGTCCTCATTGGTGACCTTTTCTAATCCTGACTGAGGAGAAGCGAGGCTGGAATCCTCCTATGAGTACAAGAAAGCAGATTTTCATACTCTCATAAATGTGCTCAGTCTATTCCCGAGAAGCCCCTGTAAGGACTGTTGGATCTTTCAGCCTAAGGGAAGAGGCACCCCAAGACAGCCAACATGGCAACTCCTTGGTCAAGAGGGAGAGAAAATAAAATTGAAAATTGGGGCAGGAAAGAGAGAAGCACTGACCGTTTTTCCGTTTTTGTGAGAAGAGAAGCTCATCATGAAATCAGACAGCATGCAGGCATCATGGCCCGATGACTCCAGCTCTCTTCAAAGACACCTTGTAAACCTACTCTCGGCCCTCAGAATGAGAGGCCAGCCGCTGGATGCTTTGGGAGGAGCTTTTGAAACATCTGGCCCAGGTGACCTGATGACCCAACAGAAGCCGTTCCCACCCACATCTGGCCCATAGTAACCAGTGTGCCGGGAGTGAGTCCCCAGAGATTAAAATCCCTGTGAACTTCCTGTTCTTTTCCAGGAAGTAACTCGAGGGCACTAATGCTGTTTCAGAAGATGTTCCTTCCCTGGGCAGCTCTCCACCATGGTGGGCTGGGCCTGAGGGACAGTGAGCCTCAGATGATAAGGTCTCACTCACACTGTCGCTTTCCAACCTCTCTCTCCTTCTCTGCACACCCAAGCCGGGGGCGGGGTGGGCCCCAGTTCTTGGGAAGCCAGGAAACACACTCTTTTCTGGGCTAAATGCCCAGATTCCTGGAGCAGTCACGGGACACACGTTTTCTAAGCTGATCTAAAGCCACAGCATGGACTGGAAGTTTCTTTAGGCAGTGTGAACCTGCTGGTAATTCCGACTGGGGACACACATAGGCGCACCTGGAATTCCAGGCTGTCAGCTCCGGAAGGAAGGGGTGAGAGAGCCCCCAGCTAACAACAGACAAGCTTGTGCTCTGTGGGCCTCAGTTTCCTTTTCTAGAAAAAAGGGGCTTATTCATTCCACCCTCACTCATGCATTTCTTGAGAGGTTCATTGAGCCAGGAACTGTTCTAGGCATTAGGGACACAAGGTACACAGTCCTGCCCTGACAGGGCATTCAAGTCAGTTAAGGTAGACACAAACATGGAAGCACAGTCTTTGCAGGGAGCAGCAGTGATGGGAAGGAAATGAGGTTGACTGGGTCAGACAGTAAGAATAAGAAGACCTAGCTTTACAAGGTTGTTGGGACAATTCAATCAGATCATGTGGCACATTGAGTACTACATAACTGTTGTTGTTAGGTGCCATCGAGTCAGTACCGACTCATAGCGAATGTTTTGTACAATAGAACGAAACACTGCCTGGTCCTGGGCCAACCTCAGAAACCCTACACAGTGTTGCTATGATTTGGAACCAACTCAGCAGCACTTAACAACAATTCACATGCTCAGGTGGGGCAACTGAAGCCAGAAAGAGAAGGGTTGGTTTGGGCTGATCCATTCCTCATATTTCCCAAGGGCTCCAAGGGGCAAGCTCTACCCCACATTCCTGCTTAAACACTGCCTGTCTCCCACCACTGCCATGTCTGCCTTAGACATCGTGGTCCAGATTACTCCACAAAAAGGGTCTAGTCTTTGTCACCTGTTCTCCTGCCAATAGGATTATTCTAGCAGGTGAGTGTCCTCCCTGGGACCAGAATAGAATATAAATGCGGGCTTCTCCACCTATCTGCTGGGAAGCTTTTGTGAAATGTTATCACTTCCATAGGCTTCATTTTCTTAATCTTAAAAATGGGAAGAAGACCCACCTAAAAGGACCACTGTGTTGAATGAGATTGTATAAGAAAATGTCCAGCCTGTGCCTGGCACACATGGTCCCTTTCCACTTGCTCCAGTCTCTGTTGTTCCTCCCCAGCATGGAAGGGAGGGGGTACTGGGTACGCTATATGAGGGAGGCATGTGGACACTGGCCCAGGGCACACCAAGCCCAGTCCTTGGGGAGCTTGGTGTCTGGACAGAAAGGCAAAGCAGGGGCACTAGCATTTGAAGTGGGGATAGCCAGGTTCCAAAGTCAGGAAGGCTCAGAAAGGGGGGGGTACCCAACCCATTCCTGGGGGGAAACAACAATTAGCAAACCCAAGACCTGACACCCCAGCAGTGGGCAGGTCTCAAGGCAAATGGCCCTAACGATCAGAGTATATGAGGAAGGCTCACAGCATCCTTTCCCAGGCTTCTCTGGGCAGATGTGGGTGTAGACCCAGTTTATCTTTTCTGATAAAAATGCCTGAGTTTCAGAGATAAAGCCAAAAGGACTTGACCATTAGCTCTGGAAGGGACAAGGGACATACTTCTTTCCAGATCCATGGCCAATGTGCTAGTCAAGAGTCAGGATGGCAAGCGGGATCAGTAGTTCGATTCTGCCATTGGCACTTACCCTCAATAAAAATGAACCCCTCAAATTCAGCTCGGTTCTTCCATCCAGCAGTCTATGCCCTTGACACCTGTCTCCCTCTCCATAACCCTCTAGCATCACCCTCACTGACAGCTCAATCCCCACGATTTTCAGTAATTGGTCTGGAGTGCTGCTTGGTTTCAGGAGTTTAAAAGCATCCCGGGCCACGTTAATGGAGATCCAGGTCCAAGGAGTCCAGAATCCTTCCCAGGCTGCCACCTTTCCACACAGAGACTAGGAAATCATCCAGACTCACAAGCAAGGTGGAGATTTTTATATTTATCCTCTGCGGAGGGCTCCGCATTCCTCATGGACCTGTCCCCATCCCCTGGCCACAGTGCCCAGTTCCACCTATACTGGATTAGCTCCCTGGTGTTTCCTGGTAGGACCCCCCATCCCCATCCACCAACCAACCTCCTCTGGCCCACTTGGAAAGTTGAACCAGAGTGAAGCCCAGCCCTGAGGCATCTTTGCTGGGTATCCTTGCCTGGTCCACAGTCTCTCTGAATCTCAGTCTCCTTGGCTGTAAAATGGTTTCTGATGATGACAAAATTAGACTCCAGATCAATGAAGCCATCCAGGCAATACCTGACACTTTAGCCTCCTTACCCTAATCACCCATTCAACCTAAAAGTATTTGGGCTATAGCCCAAGCAAGGCACTGGGCTCCATGACAGACCAGGGTGGAAGGGTGGCGTGGCAGGGGCTCACGGAGCCCTTTGTTGTTGTTATTAAGTGCCATCGAGTTGGTTCCAACTCACTGCGACCCTGTAGAAGGTTTCTGCGGAGAGGCTGGTAAATTTAAACCGCCAACCTTGGGATCGAAACCGACCCTGAGGTCCAGTACTTATTCTATGGTGCCATACCAGGACTCTAAGCTCCTTCTTACCAGGCAGAATCCAGTCTCCTCTAGAACCACCCTGGCATTTCCTGGTTCTGTGAGGGGGTGAGCAGGGACACTTATGGGCTAGCCTGGGCTCACCTTCCAGAGCAAACTCACCTCTGTGGAAACAATCCCTTAAACAATCAGTTCATCGACAGCAGGGTGCTACCCCACCTTGCACAAACATGACAGCAGCAATGCTATGACCCCCCACCCATCGCTGCAAAACAGGCCCACACGTCCTGTGAGCCCAGGGGAACTGCAGAGCCCCGTCTACTCTCAAAACACACCCTTGCACACCACAGACACGTATTTTAAATTCGAGCCTCACGTCTTCACAGCTTTGTCTCTGACTTCGTCAGACCAGAAATATAAATAAATAACAGAACTATAGGAATTCAATCGCTCCCGGGAAGCACATTAGAACTGGGGATCTTGCAGATTAATGAGACGGCTTGGAAATGGTGGGAAATAAATGTATTCTGCAGCAGGCGACTTGAACGGAGTTGGGCCTTAGCTGATACACTTCCATTAACTCCAGCGTCTCTGTCCCTGGGAATCCGAACAACTTCTCTGACAGGGGAGATGACATGGAGAAATCCGGATTTAGGGAAAATAACACATCCGTGGGACTTTTTTCCTCTCAAAGCAGCGCTTACAAGCTTTACATATTTTATCATTTATTCTCACATTGTCCTCAGCTAGTTGGAAGGCGTTGGCCTTGTTTTTCACAAGAAAACTGTGACGGAGGCTGAAGGTTTGGAGGTGAAGGGCCTCCCACCCTGACACCCAGCAGGAAAGAGTTGGGGTGAGGTGGGGACAAGTTCTCTGTGAGTGGAACTGTGGCCTCAGACTGCTTAGACACTCAGGAATCGGCCACGCCAGTCTCATCACTGCTATCTCCTCCCAGATGTCTCACCTTAAAGCCTCCCTTGCTAACCCACTTTCCATAACTTCTGAAAACACCAATCTGACCACATCGTCCCTCCCTATCAGCCACAAAGATAAACTCATCAGTCCTGTGCTTAGCACCCAAGGCCTCCCTACCTGTTTGCCTTCTCCACCTGGCTAACTCTTGTTGATCCTGAAAGCATCAGCTCATGGGCCTCCAGGGGAGGCCGATCTAGGTTCAAATCCTCACTGTGTGACCATGGATAAGTCACTTTACCTCTCTGAGTCCTGAGTTCCTTATCTATAAAATGGAGACAGTAAATGCAGGACCAGCTGACAATCCCAGTCGATTTCAGCTCATAACAACCCTACAGGACAGAGTAGAATGGCTATAAATTGTTAGAAAAGCTTCATCATTCTCCCCCAGAAAGGCTGGTGGATTCAAATCACCAACATTTTGGTTAGCACCCCAACACTTCGTCCACTGCATCCTCAGGACTCCTTAACTGATGATAAAACCAAAAAATAAGCAAACAAATCTAATGTCATTGAGTTGGTTCTGACTCATAGCTACCCTATATAGGGTTTCCAAGACTAACTCTTTCTTCTGCAGAGTGGTGGGTGGATTTGAACGGCCAACATTATGATTAGCAGTCCACTGCTTAAACTAAAGTACCACAACAAGAACCAACAGCCCACATCACTCTCCATGGAGAGAAACTAAAGCCATTCCCCTTTGAGAACAAGAACCAGACAAGGATGCCCTTTATCACCACTCCTATTCAATATTGTGCCAGAAGTCTTAGTCAGAGCTATATGGCAAAGATGATAGCATATGTAAACTGCTAAACAGTAATATCATTAAGAGAAGTTGTAACTGTTTTAAAAAGAGAAAGATAATATATCTATATTAAATAATAACATTCTAGTTAAGAGAGTTGGCATTTGAACACATGATCTACCTAAACTAACACAGTCTGAAGTAGAAAACTAGAGCAGGCTTAGAAGAAGAAATTGATCAAGACAGTTAAAAAATTACCAGCAACAGGAACAAACAAGGTGGCGGATCGGGTGGATGTATAGCAGAGAGCTCCCCCAACAACAAGACAGAATACCCGAGCAAGGAGGCTCAGGGGATGGTCCCAGAACTCTGAACCACATATAAAGGAATACTTAGAAGGTTGGAAGGTTCACAGCTAGGGGAATTTGTGGCAGAAGCAAGAAATGTATTGCTTTCTAGTCCAGGACGCTCGGCTGCTCCAGGAGCCGCCATCTTGGGAGAGACCACGTGGGGGAAAGATCGGA